>NC_136914.1:206236257-206763757 GCF_949752795.1 Hyperoodon ampullatus
GCCTATGAAGTATCTAATATTTGAAAATTTAGATTTTCTTTATTACAAATTAGCAATATTTCTACAAATATTCCATTGATTTAAGAAAAATATGTGTATATATGTGATTTCTTAGGAAATACTTGATTATATTATTCATATTTTTGTTTGATTTTTGCATACTGGATTTATCAACTTCTCTGAAAGACATATAAATACCTCCCTTTACACATTTTGCTGCTATAAATTTGGTACAATATAGTAATGACTAGTATATTACTATAGATTGTTTCCTTTAGGGTAGATAGATATTCTTTTTCTTTAACTTAATGTAGTTAGTATTGAATAAGACACTGATATTAATAAAGCCAATTTCTTTTTTTCACTTACATTATATAGATATATTAAGTACAAAATACATATTATAAATGTGTATGTTTTTATGTGAGTGGCTATGTGTTCATTTTAGGTAGACTTTTTTCAACAACTTTATTGAGTTATAATTTATAAGCAAAGAAGTGCAGCATTTAACATATACAATTTGATGAGTTATGATATGGGCAAACAGTCTGATAACATCCCCACAATCAAAATAATAGACATATCTAACACCTTCCAGAGTTTCCTTGTCTCTTTCGTTTTTTGCTTTTGTGTGTGTGTGTGTGTGTGTGTGGTAAGAACACAACATGAGATCTGCTCTCAGAAATTTTCAAGTGCACAATACCATATTGTTCATTACAGGCACTAAGTTGTACAGCAGATCTCTAGAATTTCCCTCATCTAAGCATAAATGAAGCTTTATACCGTTTGAATAAAAACGTCCCAATTCCCCCACTGCCCAGCTCCTGCTAACGTCTATTGTATTCTCTGCTTCTATGAGTCTGACTATTTTAGACACCTCCTGTAAGTGGCAAAGGACTTGACAAATGTTTCTCCAAAGAATACATACAAATGGCCAACAAGCATACAAAAAAATGCTCAACATAATTATTTTAAGTAAACTTTTCATCAAAATGTAATATTCATAAAGGCCAAAAATCCGAAGTCCACAGCTTGCTACATTATTTTGAAATGACTATACTTCTGTTGCACCAATAGGATTAAAAACTACAGTATTTCCAGAACCCAAAAAACCACCTTTTTTTCTGATTCCAGTAACTTCTCCTTAAATAAATACTGTTGTATGAGTACCTGGGCAGAGAGACCTGGTGCTTCTGCCACTCCTGCTCCCAAACTCCCACCCAGTGAACACTGCCTTCTTGTGTTCCCCTCTCTGGATAATCCCACCCTACTGAGTGTGAATGGGACCTGTGACTTGCTTCTAAACAAAAGAAATGGTGAAGGTGATAAGATGTCTACTCTGCGCTTGTTACGTTGTTTACAACTTTGTCTTGTTAGTAAATTGGCTTTAGAGACTCATTACTGCCTTGGCAAAGTAAGTGACTATGCTGGGAAAACCCACATAGTCAGAAACTGAGGGCAGCTTCTAGGAGCTGCCTGAAGCCTCTAGGACAGGAAGGCAACTTTCAGTTGACAGCCAGACAGAAACTGGGTCTCTTGTTTTTACAACCATAAGGAAATACATTCTGCCAACGAACTGAATGAGTTTGGAAGCAGGTTCTTCCCTAGTCAAGCCTCAAGATGACGACATAACAGAGCAGTTACCCTGATTGCTTCTTTGGGTTACCTTAAGCAGAGGATCCAGCTAAGCCATGTTTGATCTCCAAACCCAAAGAAATTGTGAAACAATAAAAGTATGTTGTTTTAAGCCTCTAAATTTGTATTACTTTGTTATGCAGTGATACATGACGAACACACTCCACTCTGAATTCTATCACCATTGTTTTGCCTGTTTAGTATTTTATATCAATAGACACTTTAGTGTGTGGTCATTTGTGGCTGGCCTTTAAAACTCAGTATTGTGTTGCTTCTGCAGTTCTTTGATGCCTTAGTGTATATAAATTTTAAAATTTATCTGCTTTTTCCCTTTGTTTTTATGGGAGTATCAGCCTGTATATCTGGTTCTCTCCTAGGCATCTACAGTCAATCCTAGTTACTTTACGAGTTACAGTGCCAAGCAGGTGACAAAAAGTGAACATGAGGAAAACCAATTTAATTGGCCATCTTCCCTGACTCCCCTCCATTTTATTTCATTACTAAATTGTGCCAAATAACAAATTATACCTTTTATTTGTTTGTTTATGTCTGAAATTATGCAGACAAATTTATCTTTAATTCAACTCACAATTTTAATATTTTCCCAAGTTATTTTGGATGAATGCTACTTAGAAATTCCTGGTTATAAAAGAGTTTAATTTTGCCACTAGCTCATATGGCGTGTTCTCATAGAGCTGTAAATGAGTTCAATATTCATTATGCAAATGAATAGACTCAGACAAAATTAAAAGGGTTTGGCTTTGTGGCATCATTTCAGGGATCTAATTTGGGGGTTTCAGGCCTTTTGGCTAAGAGAGCTAAGGGACTCACATTAAGTTACTCTTGATAAATAATAAATCATTTCAAACAGATATTGCAATGAAAGGGGTATGGCCTAAAGAAAGGAAGGGTTACAGGGAGATGACACTAGGAGCTGATGGTAACTTCATCTTACACTGCTCCATGCCTGAAGGCGACTTTAACAGTCCATTTCATCTTATTTGGTTCTGTGATCAACTCAGCCCTCAGTTTTTAAGGACCAATCATCTGTTCTTACCGGCTTCTTTCTAATAAATTAGGAGATACATATTCTTATCTATTTAAATTTTTGAGAGATGAGTCAAACAAGGGAATTTTCCTAATGTGTTTAGCACAAAACCAAATCAAGATACTATTGTATGTCTGGTTCTGCCACCAAAAAAAAGCTGTATATCTTTGAATAGATAACTTCAGCTTTCATGGTCTTGATTTCTTCCTTGATTAAATAGTAGTAGTAATAATAATAATAGTAATAATAATGAGATATGAGATGGATGGACCAGATGATCTGATAGACAACTAAAACCTTAGACATTAAGATGGAAAGAATATTAAAGACCATCTAATCCTCAGTCCTTATCTGCTTCAGGGTGAGCTGATGCTAGGCAAAATAAAGTAACATCTCGTGGGACCTAGTTAGTGACTAGGTTCCAGTTTTCTCGAATTCAATTTCCGATGTTTTTTTTTACTATGACACTCTAATTTCTAAGTGTGTTTATTTAAGTTTCAAAAATATATACGTGATTCCACATTGCTTTCTAGACAACATAAAAACATCCAAAAGTATCTGCAAGATATTTGGCAGCTATATTAGAAAATACACCTGGAACTCTTTTTCTGAGCCAAATAAGTTAATCAAACATTAACATTAAACATTTCTGTTTTATGGACAATATGTGAAGAATTCTATATTTTCTGTTTTTTCATTCGACAGTGTTTAACTGTTAAGAGAGACATTAACTCCCTACAGGAAAGAAATATGTAAGGATACATTTTAACAATATGACCCTGAATATGGTTTAACAAAGGTGAAAGGTTTTATAGTGGGGAGTGACTCCTGGTCAATTTCAGAAAAAGAAACAAACTAAATTTTACCAACTATTTTTCTAATTTAAGAAATAAGTGAATGGATAAAAAATAATAAATTGAACTTTATTTTATGGTCATGAAAATGCTTTGTATATGTAATATTGTTTGATTTTCTACCAATCAACCCATGAGAAGTAGATATTGTTGTTGCTATTATTATTATTATTGCTGCCAGTCATAAAATTCATCTGCATTTCTTCGGTGGGAATTTTGTCTCTATTTTTGTAGAATCACCAAGAAAAATAGGGGACCTCCTATAATTGGCTCACAACACCTAAGTAAGCCCAACTCTTTAGAGAGAGCTGTAATTACTTTGATAGGGTTGTCTAAACATCCAGCCATCCTGTCTCTGTAGGATTAAGTGCAAAAGAAGCAGTTACTTTTCGAATGCTTTCTGCTAATCTCAAGGCAGTGTTTTCAACTGAGAAGGAAAAGGTCATCATTTTTCTTACTACCTGTTTTAAAAGTATTATTATAAAAATAATTGCAATTTCAAACTAATCAAAAATGGGTTTGATAGAACTAGCAAATGCTCAAGGCTAGCATTACGCTGGGATGCTCACAGAATTTTGCATGCATATTATACTTTCCATCACTAACTTCACATGCCTAATTCTCCCAAATCCAGCTGGAAAAAAAAAATCTCCTTTTTTTCTATTGGGTGTTGAGACCTTGAGATAAAACCAAAGTCAACTGCTGGCATAAGCCACTGGCAGGTCCCTGAGGAAGTCTGCATCTGTCAGGCAAAGCCTGATAGCACTTCTCCAGATCTCACTCCTGGGATTATTCTAACAAATAGCCATTTTCACTATGCCATGCCTTATATGACACCTGCAGCAACACGTGTCATATAGGGCATATAAGGTGTTTGAACCTATGTGTCACAGCCATGGACAGCAGAATGGTTTTAATGAGATCTTTTTCCCCAGCCTTAATGACTATTTTCAACTACTTTTTACAAGGATCCTGCACAGTTGTTTTGAAAATTAAATCACATAAAGTGAAGTTACCATAAATCAGGGTAGATTTTGGTGAGACGTTAGAAGAATGTCTTACTTGCCTGGAATAAATAACAGAAATGAGTGACTGATGAAAGCTGAAAGTCTTCAAAAATAAGACAATATCCATTTCAGAGTAAGACTGAAGGCAGGGCTTACGTGAAATAGTCTCTTCAAATTTTAATCTGAGAAGTTATAGCTCACTTCAGGTATTAATTCTCAGCATGTAGGCAAGAAAACAGGTTCAAAGAAGAGCCTACTTAGAGGACTGTTTATTTTGTATACTAGAAAGTCACCTTCACTGCTTTTACAGAGTTTATGATCTTGGTTTTAAATGTATCCCCAAAATTTAGTCTATCCCATGTGCTCAAAACATATTAGTTGAAGAACGTTATGAAGGAATTAAGCATTGTGCTTTATTTTATGGTAGAGGTATCTCAATTCTAAAAAGATTAATGATCTATCCAAGGTCATACAGCAAACCCTGAAGCTCTCTCCTGTGGAGAAGGAGAAGGAGAAGGAGGAAAAGGAGGAGAAGGAGGAAAAGGAAGAGAAGGAGAAGAAGAAAGGGGGAGGGGGAGGAGGAAGAGGAAGAAGAAAATAATGATCATGCTAAAGCAGAACAGTGCATGGAGAAGGCCTACCAGGGGGTTTCTAAGTCAAACCCCCTATAATACAGGCCTGGGACTTGAAGATCAACTCTTCTCTCTCTACTCTTTACTCAGTTACTTTCTAACATAGCCATGCAGCAAATCCTGATATTGGCAATAATTCCTTCCTGAATCTTCCTTTACCAAGACCCAACATCTCATTAGCCTATCAAGTTAGTTGCTCACCTTCACTGATTAAAGTGTTTTCCCCTTTTCCCCTAAAGAAGTAATAGCCAGCTCCTTATTTACACTTCTTGTGAAAAAGCTTTTGCTTAGACACCAGCTTGCTGTATGTGAAGTGTATGTATTTTTGAACCTAAGAGTTATTAATCACCCAGGTATCCTCTTAGGTATTACTTAAGAACTTTGTTTTTCTTGTTTTCTGTGCACCTGATGTATCATAAAACACTGGTTTGTGTAAGGGAATCAAGTAGGCTGTAGGCAAATATTTATCAAGATAATGATATCCAAATGGACCTAAGTGAAAGATACAAAACAGGTAGGTACTTAAGAGATTAAGAAAATAGATGGGGCTTCCCTGTTGGCGCAGTGGTTGAGAGTCCGCCTGCCGATGTAGGGGACACGGGTTCGTGCCCTGGTCCAGGAGGATCCCACATGCCGCGGAGTGGCTGAGCCTGCACGTCCGGAGCCTGCGCGTCTGGAGCCTGTGCTCTGCAACGGGAGAGGCCACAACAGTGAGAGGCCTGCGTACCGCCAAAAAAGAAGAAAATAGATGAATCTTTGGACCTCTTGAGCCACCAAGTCCCAGGATGGAGAGAGACTCTAGGGTCATCTTGTCCCTCTGTAATATCCTCAGTCTCTTGATTACTCTATGCTTGAAAACACCAATTTCCAGTCTCTACTATCCATTGTAGGTCTCCCCAACTCTTGGTCAGCACTTCAACTGATCCTAATGGCTTATTTGGGGAGATGACTCAGGCACTTATCACTGATATATCTGTGCCCTAAATTGTTTTACTCTTTTAAAGTCAAGGATTTTCAGATGTTCATTCACTCTTGTTGCTGACATCAGAAGTACAAGGTGCCAACATGAACCCCCTAAATTCAAGACATTCCTTCTGTCACCTACTATGTAGAATCAACCTTAGCTCACCATGATAATCAGGGTCTGTTACTCCCATCAATATAGTAACTTTTTTTATGCCTGTTCTTCTGGCATAAAAAGCCCAAAGCAACCAGAAAAAAGTTAAAACTTAAAATTCAGCAAAACTCTTAGTGTCTCTAAGATCTATGATTACTGTCTTGGCAAAGCCTAAGGTCACGGTCACAGAAAACACTAATTCCACAAGCAGCTCAATAAGAGCAAACTGAGAAGAGGCAATCCTACTTCCACTGCTTGGTTCCCAGACTCATATGCACTAGCTTTTATGGACACTGTTGGCTCACCAAAAAGACTATATTCTGGTGATCAGTGCCCCAATCCCCACAATATTGTTCCCAAACTGTCTCATTAGCTGAACCTTTAAAAATACATTCTACTGCTCTGTCTGCATGATGGGTTTATGGTAAGATCAATGTATCTACAATCCCACAATCATTGACATAGTTCCTTTGCTGTAAAAGGGCCCCATGTTCTGAAACAATCTTGTGTGCACTACCTTGACAATGCATCAGGCATTTTGTTAAGTTCTTAAGTGACGATGGTGGATGCACTGCTGATAGAGAAGGAAAATCCATATATGTAGTAGGTGCCAATTCTTTCTATTTCTTGGTGGAAGGAATTCAATTTAATTGACCTGCTACCATGTGGATAGCTGGTTTCTGGAGGAATTATGCCATATGGTAGGATCATCCTTACAGTGAGACTAATGTTCACTGCAGTCTGGTTGTGGTTTCACAAGATGAAAATCTTCTTTAACAGCTGCTCCAGAGGCTCTCTGGCTTTAGTGTGCTTTGAGATAGCCATTGGCTGCCCTGAACCTATCATCTCCTGATTTCAAGTTCTCCAATAAAGAATCAAACAATCCTTATAATAATTTCCCCCACGTCATTCAAGCCCTCAGCCACTGCATAGTCAATGCCTTACCTTCCACCTGCACTTCCTTCTGATTATTCACAAGTGAAAGCCTCAATGATAATGACCACCCCACTAGGACCCTTATCGTCATCAGATCAGAGAGTAATCCAGCTCCAAATTCCTATCTTCTTTCTAGAGTCACCCCCAATGCCACTGTCTTAGTTTGCCTTCCTGTACAAGGCAGGATATAATATACTGATTTTTAAGTTATCCTTTATCAGGAATGCTATCTCAAGGACCAGATTGAGGGAAAGGAAATTGAGGTAGGAATCAAGGAAGAAACAATGTGAAGTTGTTTCTTGAAGTGTATCTCATTCAACTGTCCCCCACAAACCATATTAATTCTATATCTTGATAGACCACACAGAAGGCAATAGAGGAAAAAATGTATAAACTGGGTTTCATCCATCTCCCACTGATCACAGGTTTGCACCACAGTCCATGAATTCCCATATTTTTCTGGGTTTTACAAATGTGATCACAAAGTGCAGTCAGTGGCATCCAAATGGCCCCTTGTCACATCACACAGAAGACCCAGGATGGGAGGCACAAACATGAGGCAGAGCACTGTCGGGTCAATCCAGGGTAAAGTTAGTTTAAGTCCATCCTGACAGAGGATGAGTGCATCACTGTCAGCCTGTACTGGACTAAGTATCAAGTAAGACCAAGAAGCTCTGAAGGTGTGCACAATCAGTGCCTGATGCAGTGAATAAGATTGGGAACAGGCAAATGCATCTATGACATATTGTGGCCTCACTGGCTCCCCTGAAACCATTCATCTTAGATATTCACCCACCCTATATTATAATACTGCCCCTAATCAAAGGACTGAATTTTTCCCAAACTTGTTGTGAATTAGAAAGGCCATGAAGTCTTCTGAAAGCCATTATGCCCCCATATGGTAGGTGGGATTTCTTCTCTAATCTGATTTGTATATATAGGCATCCCTCCTGTTTATTGCCCAAACAGAAGTGCAAACACAGCAGAGGAACATAACGAACATCTTATTTTGATTGTCCAAGCTGAGAGTAATGAAAAAGGTAAACAGATAGAAAGGAGGAAATATAAATCCAACTTACAAAATTCTGCCACAGTTAGTAAAACAAGGTATAACATCAGTTGCAGAACCAAAAGACTGCTATTTTATTGTCATTTTTATTGCACATGATTTTGACATTGACAACATTCTTTTAAATGTGCCCCTTATGTGAACATTCTAGTCAATGTTTAAATTTAAAAAGCTGTAGAAACAAAGATCACAGCACTCCATGACCAGTGAACTGTCACTAAACTACATTATATATTGGGTTGGCAAAAAAGTTTGTTTGGGTTTTTCCATAACATTTTATGGGAAAACCTGAACAAGCTTTTTGGCCAACCCAGTACATATCAAATGATATTATAAAACAAAGAACTTCAGAGGCCAAAGGTTTACATCATACTGAAGATTGTACATCCAACCTTCACACTTACCCACTGTAAACAGACAAAAATGCCCACTCACATGGCAATTACACTCTAGATGTGGAAATATATACTAAGCATGTAAGTAAAATAGAGTATGTAGTATGCCAGTTAATGATAAATGCTTTGGATAAAATAAAGTAGGGACTGTCAGTAGGAATGAAGGGGGGATAATTGCAATTTGTAAAATGGAAGTCAAGGTGCCACTAAGAAAACAATGTTAAAAAAAATTAAAAACAGGCAACAAGAGCAAAAACTGACAAGAGACTATATCAAACTTAAAAGTTTCTGCACAACAAAAGAAACAATCAACAAAATAAAAAGACAACCCATGGAATGGAAAAAATTTGCAAATTATATAATTGACAGGGGATTAATAGAAAAATATAAGAAACTCCTACAACTTAATAGCCAAAAAAAAAAAAAAGAACCTGATTTTAAAATGGGCAAAGGACTTAAATAGACATTTCTATAAAGAAGATACACAAATGGCCAACTGGTATCTGAAAAGGTGTTTAACATCACCAATTATCAGGGAAATACAAATTAAATCACAATGAGATATCACCTCATACCTGTTAGGATGGCTTTATCAAAACAAACAAAAGATAATCAATATTGGTAAGAATATGGAGAAATTAAAACCCTTGTACACTGTTGATAGGAATGTAAATTAGTGCAGCCACTAAGGAAAACAATATAGAGGTTCCTCAAAAAACTAAAAGTGGGGGCTTCCCTGGTGGCGCAGTGGTTGAGAGTCTGCCTGCCGATGCAGGGACACGGGTTCGTGCCCCGGTCCAGGAAGATCCCACATGCCGCGGAGCAGCTGGGCCCGTGAGCCATGGCTGCTGAGCCTGCACGTCCGGAGCCTGTGCTCCGCAACGGGAGAGGCCACAACAGTGAGAGGCCCGCATATCACAAAAAATAAATAAAATGAAATAAAAATGAATTAAAAAAAAAAAAAAAAACTAAAAGTGGAACTAACATATGAATGAGCAATACCACTCAGGGTATATATCCAAAAGAACTGAAATCGGGATCTTCATTGCTGTATTACTCACGATCCCATCTTCATTGTAGCATTGCTCACAATAGCTAAGACAATCTAAATGTCCATCAGTGGATAAGTGGATAAAGAAAATGTGATCTATGCATACAAATTGAATATTATTCAGCCTTAAAAAAGAAGGAAATCCTGCCATTTGTGACAACATGGATGAACCTGCAAGACATAATGCTAAGGGAGATAAGCCAATCACAGAAGGACAAATGTTGCATAATTCCACATATATTAAGTACCTAAAATAATCAAATTCATCGAAACAAAGAGTAGAATCACGGTTACCATGGGCTGGGCGGGGTACAGGGGACGAGGGATTGGATTGCTTTTCAATGGGTATAAAGTTTTAGTTATGTAAGATGAATAGGTTCTAGAGATCTGCTATACAGCAATGTGACTATAGTTAACAATACTATACTGTATACATGGAATTTGCTAAGAGGGTTTACCTTAAGTATTCTCACCACTCAATGAATAAATAAATAAGAAAATTGTAACTATCTGATATCTTAATCATCTTGATCAAGGCGATTCCTTCACAGTGTATATGTATATCAAAACATCAAGTGTACATCTTAAATATATACACTTTTTGTCAATTATATCTCAATAAAGCTGAAAAAAATAAAAATAAATTTGTAAAAATTGACTTGGACTGGGGAGTTAGAGACAGGGGGAGGGGAGAGCTATTCAGCTACTTAAGGGGAGACTGTTCCAAAAAGAAGAAATAACAAGAACAGAGGCCCTCAGGTAACATTTGGCTTGATGTGTTCCAGGTGCAGCAGAAAACCTGGTATGGTTAAAACAGAGTGAGTGAGAGAAAAGGTAGCTAGAAAAGAGGTCATGGAAGAAATAGGCACCCTGTCTGTTCTGCAAATCACAATGTGGCCTATCATAAGAACATTGATTTTCATTCTGAATAAAATAGTCTTTGGAAGACTTTAATAAGAGGTATAAAATCCTGATCTAGTGTCACTGAAAAACAGAACAGATCAAGTTCAGCATTCATTGAACATTTAAATGTCCACAGAATATTCTTAAGATTACAGTTCTGCAGGACCTTAAAGCCTCAAGGTCACAAAAAACACATAGTCTGAGGACCAGCTCACCAAAGAGCTTATAGATTGATAGAAAGATTTCCTGGGCATTAAATAAAACAGAGATGACCCCAACTCTATCACATACTTTTCTAGAAAAGTCTTTCTCTTTTCCCCACTTCCATCTATAATAGTGTAAGTCAGGCACAGTCAGGTTTTTATAACATAATTCTGCCTCTTGATCATAGTTGTAGGATTCATATTTGAGTTCTTTACCTGTAGTGCATCAATTGACACTTCTTCAAAACCTCTCTTTCACTCCAACCATTTTCCTATATGTATTTTAATACAAAAAAAATGCTATTGTTAGAAGAACTCAGCAGAAGCTCAGAGTGCAATGAAAACAAAAGATGGAGAGAGAGGTATACTGCTTCCTTTCAACTATCTCTTCCCTGATTCCAAACTGTCCCTAAAGACCAGATGCTATGAGATAGGCACTTTACTGTTCATACATTATTTTGTTTTAGTGCTTAAGCTAGCTTTAATGAGACCAATACAAGAGGAAGAACAGCTCTAAGCAACTATTCACTACTCATGGCTAAAGTTTGTCTCCCAGAAAACTCCAGACCTCGGCCCTCTAATGGATATTGATGAGAGAGTAAAAGTGAAGAGTTAGGTGTTTGAAACTATTTTATGCACCTTTTTCAGAGGGAGCTTGTTTCCATTCTGCATAGTGTGGGACAGATTTTAAGTTGAACTCCATGAGCCCTGCCTTTGTGAAATCTCACCTTGAGTGGGAGTGGGACCTGGAACTTGTTTCTAATCAATGGAATGTGGCAAAGGTTAGGGTGATTATATAAATATCTAGTACCTGTCTTGCTAGAGCATCTAGTTCTCCCTTGTTCGGCCTTGAAAAACCAAGCTGCCATGTTGTAAGAGGGTCTAAGGTGAGGATCATATGACAAAGAACTGCACTTGACTTCTAGCAGCTGAAAGCAGCCCCTAGCCAAAAGCCAGCAGGAAGCCTTGGACATACATCCTTCAACCACAAGGAGGTGAATTCTGCCAGCAATGTGACTAGGCTTGGAGGCAATTTCTTCTCCAGTCTAGCCTCCAGATGAGAACACATCCTGAGTACACCTTGATACAGCCTTGTGAGACCCTGAGCAGAGAACCTAGCTAACTTATGTACAGACCCCTAACCCACAGAACTGTGAGTTAATTAATGTGTTGTAATAAGATTCTAAGTGTGTGAGAATTTGTTACACAGCAATGGAAAAGAAATACACATGAGGAATAGACTGAGCATTCAGACCACAATATCAGAATATGACTGTGACCTGAGTCATGGCACAGATATATGATAAAATGTACTAAGGTCAGGAGCCTGACTTACTACGTTTCCTTGAGTCACTCCTTATGGCTATTTCTAGGTGTCATCTTTTCAAGTTGGAGATTCAGAGCCACAACAAATTTCCTAAAGAAGAAGATATTTGCTCCTGATAACCCTGAAGCTTTTTTTCCTGTTTACTCCCCTGAACAAGTATGATATTAAAGATAAAACAAAAGAAAAGCAAAAAAACTTGTTCTTTCTAGAGTGTGAATCAATAACTAACTTGAAAACTAAATCACCAGGCCTGGTTTGTAAATAACAGCAGTGAATAAGGACTGCCCAGGTAAGTGTCTGCTTACTCAATTGATTCCAATGGTGTCACTTTTGATTTGTCAGAAGTGGAAGTTTTCCAGGAGATACACCTTAAACCTTTATGACTTAAACTGAGCACAATGAAAATAGCAGCTGATTTTTGTTCTAGGGGACTTCAATGGATAAAATGATACAACTGCAGAGTCTTTGTGCACTTCTTATTAGAAGTGTTGCTGGAGTCAACAACCACTTGATGTAGGCTTCAATTCCAGCTTTGTCCTTTATTAATGCTGGGAAACTGGGTGAGCCATATAATTTCTTGAAACACTTAACACACCTATGTAGTGGTAGCAATTCTTAAATCTTGATCTGTGACAAAGCTTGAAAGTGAGAATATACTGTATTGGTTTGGACTAGGACTTTTGACATCAGACAATCCTGCATTTGATTTAAAGCTCTAAAGTTTGTGAGTCTGTGTCCATGAATGACTGCATTAACATGCTAAGCCCCAACTTGTTATGTGTAACATGGGCCTTTTAATTCCTACCTGATAAAATGGTTATGAAGATTAAAGGACAATGTACAGAAGCACTTGGTCTAGGGTCTTATATATAATAAATGTTCAGTAAATGTTATCCAGCATACCTAGATAATATACTATCTAGCATATCATGCTCTCAATACTTAGTTCCTCTTTCCATATACTGTTATCACCCTTTCCTCTTTCTCACTCTCCCACCCTAACATTCAGAGATAATTCTTCCAGTAGGTCCTGGGATACTATAAAGTTGTAGGAGATTAAACAGAAAAAGATGTTCAATCAAACATTCTCTGAAAATGTAACCCTACTAAAATATAAAAGAAAGGTGTATTCGAATCTTCAAGCTGTTTGGAGAAATGGAGTATTTAAATTTCTCCTTGGACTTTGGACACTATAAATACCTATATTCCAAGCCATAATACATGCCAGTGATGTGTATGTCACTCTTCTAAGTACCATGTGTAATTTTAAAAAAAATGGAAGTTGTTTCCTGCCATTATTTTATTTGCAATTTAGTTACAGAAAATATTTAATTATTACCACAGGGGAATTTATAAATGCTTAATAATATTATAGGTAGAGAGAATAAGTATTATATTTTGAGTTTTGTTAACTTTGTTTGCCTTAAAAATTT
This sequence comes from Hyperoodon ampullatus, assembly GCF_949752795.1. NCBI lineage: Eukaryota > Metazoa > Chordata > Mammalia > Artiodactyla > Ziphiidae > Hyperoodon > Hyperoodon ampullatus. Next base: position 206,249,868 of record NC_136914.1, read on the forward strand.
CAGAACTCTGAAAAACAAAACCTTGACAAACATGTAGATCTGCTGCTATTTTTTTGGAGACCTGGGCAAAATGGAGGATAGGGAACAGTAAATCAATGTGATATTAATGTAGAAATTGAAAAATTGCAATTGAATTTTAGAGATTGCTGATGAGGATAGTGGAAATGTGCTTTACTGTATTGACTGAGAATATAATAAAATGCCAATATTCCAGATAGATAAGATGGTGAATTGTGAACACTTGATTAGGAAGTATATTACCACCAACCTCCCCCTGGCATTTGAGAAGAAAAATAATGTGAATCATGTAACAAAGGCAAGTTTTGAATACCTCATAGGACATCTGTGGCTAAACATTTTTCATCAAAATGTAAGGTGAAATTACCTTAAAAAAGAATTTTTCACTAGAAAGTCTCAGAAAGTTTTTCATATATTTGAAATTTATAGCATTTCAAAACAAAGTGGTAAATTAAATTGTCATTATTTCTTTGATAGTTGAGGAGGAAGAAAATAAAAGAAGAAGGCAAGCAAAGAATCTATCAAATCAGTAGGTATCTAGCTAGCTTTATTGACAATGATAACAGATCCTCTTTTTTTTTTTTTAACTTGTGCAACATGTTTTCCCTCTCTGTTCATCTGGTAACTTATATAATACTTTTGATCTCATAGGTTGTCAGGTGAGCTATTTCTGTAGAATCATAGTACCTCATTTTCCTGGGAACAATGATTAAGATATGGGATAGTTATTCAAATCCAGGGGAATCTATCAGAGTTCATCCCCTGGATTGATATATGAACCCTAAGGAAAAGAAACTCATTCTGTTGGAGTTGTTAAACTGGAGCTGACAATGGTCATCCATCCCATAATGTTACTAAAGTATTTCTCTAAGTAAAAGAGAATGACACCAACACATAGAGAAATTGGGAAAAACAGAGATGAAATGTGGGTGGAGTCAGAGAGACAGAGAAAGATCTTTTCTGGAATGGTGTCACAGATTTAAACACTAATTCCTACAGAACCTTCTTCATCCTGCTGATCCTCCAGTATCTTTCCTAACTTCATGAGCCAATAAACTCTTTTATCATTAAGCTAGTATGAATTGGGTTTCTGTTACTTGCAACAGAAAAAGTCTTGACTGCTACAAGGATATAGTTTAAAAATGCATTCCAGTAAGCTTTCTGACAGAGAATAATTTCACTCTATTCCAGAATAGCGTAAACCTGACTTCACTGTGATTTTCAGTATAAAAGAAGTTAGAAATTTTGAAAATCATTCTGATAAATGTCTAAACTTTTGCACGTCACCTCTATCCCACTATACTATTCCTCAGAATATGTCTTTTTCTCTCTGTCTAATCAAAAGAGTAGAAACCTCAATATAATTATATTTAGAAGTTTGGAATGATGGTTCAAAAGGCTAAGAATAGGACAGAATTATCTTTCTTAAAATAGTTACTGATTCAGAAAATGAACCTGTTCTATTCACAAGAAAACTCCCTCAACTGGTAATTTACATCCTAAGGCAAATGACAAGAATCACAGTAGTTCCACAGCTGCTATGGTTCTCAAATTAAACTATTTGAAGATGTAAAAATGGGAGCCAAGGAAAGGGTAGAAAATCTCCAGAAAGAGAGCCATGTTCTCTGTCTTGGTTTCTGTCCATGGAGCAATGAGAAAGCTATTCCTTGGGTAGTATATTGTAGTGATTCTGAAATACAGTTTGTATGGAGAGACGCTGGGTTCATATCTTGACTCTCCTGTTCATGAGATGCATGACCCATATGCGAATCACATGAATCAGTTCCCTCACCCATAAAAAAGTGCTAATATTAGCTATCGACAAGATGTGGTCATTGTGAGGATTAAGTCAGTTCTCAACAGGACCACTTTGTGCTACATAGTTTTCACTCACTTCACTCTTCTCCCCTGACCTTGGTGCCTGGGAGGCAGACCTTGTTATGATGAAGCACCAGCTTCCTCCTCTGACTTGCAATTAGTTTTGTCGAATACAAAACACATCTGCAGGAAATGGAAGAACACCAGGGAAGTGAGGTCTGTATAATTTTTCCCATATCAGCTCCCTGCCAGGCCGCAGATGGGCTGTGCTGCCATCTTCTACCAAAAGCCAAGTTGGTATTGAGAGGGATTCTTCCACAACCACAGTTTTGCCAAGTTTGGTACCCTCTCCCACCTCTTGCTCTTTCTAGCTTAGGAGGAGTAGCAGCTTCTCTCTGTTGTTAACCCTGGAGTCCTTCACTATCCCCTGTTGTTTTCCCTTAATCCTGCTCATATTGTTGTAAATAGTCTCTTCATTAAACTCTCTAATAATTGTTTTGGAGTACAACTCTTTCCAGCTGGGTCCCTGAACAACATACACTTAAAGACTGTCAGTTATGCAGTAAATATTAAATAAATGTTATCTATTAGAGAAATTGTAGAGGTGAAAGTGGTTCCTTTTCTGATAAGTACACACACTCATAAGAACAAACAGGCATAAACTATTCTGGAACAAGATTATTATTCAAAGATTTAAGAGGACCAGAATAACTACTTTTGTCTAGAAGCAATGCCTAGGAAGATTACTGCTTGTAAAAAGCAAGACAAGCAACAAGGATTAAGATATGCATTAAATGAGAATATTGGAGTGAAAAAAATTAGTACTCTGTTATACCTAGAATTTTTAAATACTACATTCTCTTATGCCAATAAAACAAAATACACGAGGAACAAACAAATAGAATAAACTAAGAATTGTTTTGAAAAACAACATGCTAAATTATTTTAGAAAACAGGCACACTGGGGTAGGGTTAGTTCTTTTAACTTTTTTTTTTACTACACTAACAGACAAACCTGTTATATAACTTTGCAGTAATCTTAGGGGAAATAAGCAAATATAGAGTAGGCTTGAAATCTGGTCTGACCACATGGTGACAATATTATGCCAGTTTATCTTATAGAACATATCAAGAGAAAAGATTATGGAAACAAGTAGTTGCAGAGATTTGCATCTTTCTTATTTAAGGACCAGGGGGAAGGAAGCACAATGGATAACAACAACATTGTTATCTGTTGAGGACAAAACAAGTGATCATGAAAAATACAAATAATATGGATCAATGAATTCATCTTATATGCCATATATTTAAATGAGTAAACCATAACACATGACTGTATAAATATTGAAATTTTAACTTATTAGGATTTTTATTTCCTTATAAGCAAATAAGATTCAAGACCTTTAAAAGTCTTGCCATCTATTTTAAAAAGTTGGATTGAATATAATCAGCAACTTACTTTAGAGAGAATTCCTATAAGTAGAAATAAGTGCCAGGCAAAACATTGCTGCAGGTTTGTTCCTGTAAGTCTGCCAAAAGGATTATATATTTACAAAGAAAATATATTCTATTATTAGTTTTTTTTAGTATTACTGAAAAACTGCAATTATTTTCCATTTAATAGGGAAAAAAATTCCCATTCCTAGAGAATTGTTTCTTCAGGGAAAAAGAAGAAGAAAGAAGAAGGAAGAAGAAGGAAGAAGAAGGAAGAAGGAGGAAGAAGGAAGAAAGAAGAAGAAGAAGAAGAAGAAGAAGAAGAAGAAGAAGAAGAAGAAGAAGAAGAAGAAGAAGAAGGAGGAGGAGGAGGAGGAGGAGGAGGAGGAGGAGGAGGAGGAGGAGGAGGAGGAGGAGGAGGAGGAGGAGGAGGAGGAGGAGGAGGAGGAGGAGAAGGAGGAGGAGGAGGAGGAGGAGAAGAAGAAGAAGAAGAAGAAGGAGAAAGAAGAAGGAGAAGAAGAAGAAGAAGGAAAAAAGACTATGCTGTTCTCAGCAGAAATCACTGAGAAGGTAATATATTTCATCTTCCAGTCTATTACATTTTTGAAGGTTTTATTTTATTTATTTTTCTCCTTCTTCATACTTCTTTTTTCCAGCTGCCTGTTGTCTCACCAACACTTTTGCATTGATCAGATGTCATTGTCTTTATTTTCTCCTGTTAAAGGTGAGGGATATTTCTAGGATATTTGCTTTGCTATTTATGTTTCGGAAAAGAAAATACAAGTAGCTTCTTTTTAATCAAATCAAGCTTAATGTAAAATAGGGACCAGGTTCTACATGCATAAGCAATTGGGGATACGTGGAATCGGATAGACAGAAGGCAGCATTTAAACTTAAAGAGACTGGCTTTTATTAGAGCTGTTCAATGAACTGGTCAGCTATTTGTGTGCTGAGAATCCTATGAACTAAAGTAGCCTTTTCCTATTATGCACAACAGGGGGGAGAATCTATATATTCAATGCTAACTATATAAAACAATCTAAGAGAATCTTCCTCTACAAAGTCCTAGAATAACATACTGGGTGTTGATGGAAAAAAACTCTACAGCTATTACAAGTCATCCTGCTATTTTATTTTTTTTTTATTTTTTATTTTTATTAGTTCCTGCTTTATAACAAAGTGAATCAGTCATACATACACATCTGTTCCCACATCCCTTCCCTATTGCGTCTCCCTCCCTCCCACCCTCCCTATCCCACCCCTCCAGGCGGTCACAAAGCACCGAGCTGATCTCCCTGTGCTCTGCGGCTGCTTCCCACTATCTATCTACCTTACGTTTGGTAGTGTATATATGTCCATGCCTCTCTTTCCCTTTGTCACAGCTTACCCTTCCCCCTCCCCATATCCTCAAGTCCATTCTCAAGTAGGTCTGTGTCTTTATTCCCGTTTTACCCCTAGGTTCTTCATGACATTTTTTTTTTAATTCCATATACATGTGTTAGCATACGGTATTTGTCTTTCTCTTTCTGACTTACTTCACTCTGTATGACAGACTCTAGGTCTATCCACCTCATTACAAATAGCTCAGTTTCGTTCCTTTTTATGGCTGAGTAATATTCCATTGTATATATGTGCCACATCTTCTTTATCCATTCATCCGATGATGGACACTTAGGTTGTTTCCAGCTCCGGGCTATTGTGAATAGAGCTGCAATGAACATTTTGGTACATGTCTCTTTTTGAATTATGGTTTTCTCAGGGTATATGCCTAGTAGTGGGATTGCTGGGTCATATGGTTCTATTTTTAGTTTTTTAAGGAACCTCCATACTGTTCTCCATAGTGGCTGTACCAATTCACATTCCCACCAGCAGTGCAAGAGTGTTCCCTTTTCTCCACACCCTCTCCAGCATTTATTGTTTCTAGATTTCTTGAGGATGGCCATTCTGACTGGTGTGAGATGATATCTCATTGTAGTTTTGATTTGCATTTCTCTAATGATTAATGATGTTGAGCATTCTTTCATGTGTTTGTTGGCAGTCTGTATATCTTCTTTGGAGAAATGCCTATTTAAGTCTTCTGCCCATTTTTGGATTGGGTTGTTTGTTTTTTTGCTATTGAGCTGCATGAGCTGTTTATAAATTTTGGAGATTAATCCTTTGTCAGTTGCTTCATTTGCAAATATTTTCTCCCATTCTGAGGGTTGTCTTTTGGTCTTGTTTATGGTTTCCTTTGCTGTGCAAAAGCTTTGAAGTTTCATTAGGTCCCATTTGTTTATCTTTGTTTTTAGTTCCATTTCTCTAGGAGGTGGGTCCAAAAGGATCTTGCTGTGATTTATGTCATAGAGTGTTCTGCCTATGTTTTCCTCTAAGAGTTTGATAGTTTCTGGCCTTACATTTAGGTCTTTAATCCATTTTGAGCTTATTTTTGTGTATGGTGTTAGGGAATGATCTAATCTCATACTTTTACATGTCCCTGTCCAGTTTTCCCAGCACCACTTATTGAAGAGGCTGTCCTTTCTCCACTGTACATTCCTGCCTCCTTTATCAAAGATAAGTTGGCCATATGTGCATGGGTTTATCTCTGGGCTTTCTATCCTGATCCACTGATCTATCTTTCTGTTTTTATGCCAGTACCACACTGTCTTAATTACTGTAGCTTTGTAGTATAGTCTGAAGTCAGGGAGCCTGATTCCTCCAGCTCCGTTTTTCGTTCTCAAGATTGCTTTGGCTATTCGGGGTCTTTTGTTTTTCCAAACAAATTTTGAAATTTTTTGTTCTAGTTCTGTGAAAAATGCCAGTGGTAGTTTGATAGGGATTGCATTGAATCTGTAGATTGCTTTGGGTAGTAGAGTCATTTTCACAATATTGATTCTTCCAATCCAGGAGCATGGTATATCTCTCCATCTATTTGTATCCTCTTTAATTTCTTTCATCAGTGTCTTATAATTTTCTGCATACAGGTCTTTTGTCTCCTTAGGTAGGTTTATTCCTAGATATTTTATTCTTTTTGTTGCAATGGTAAATGGGAGTGTTTTCTTGATTTCATTTTCAGATTTTTCATCATTAGTGTACAGGAATGCCAGAGATTTCTGTGCATTAATTTTGTATCCTGCTACTTTACCAAATTCATTGATTAGCTCTAGTAGTTTTTCGGTAGCATCTTTAGGATTCTCTATGTATAGTATCATGTCATCTGCAAACAGTGACAGCTTTACTTCTTCTTTTCCAATTTGGATTCCTTTTATTTCCTTTTCTTCTCTGATTGCTGTGGCTAAAACTTCCAAAACTAGGTTGAATAAGAGTGGTGAGAGTGGGCAGCCTTGTCTTGTTCCTGAGCTTAGTGGAAATGGTTTCAGTTTTTCACCATTGAGGACAATGTTGGCTGTGGGTTTGTCATATATGGCCTTTATTATGTTGAGGAAAGTTCCCTCTATGCCTACTTTCTGCAGGGTTTTTATCATAAATGGGTGTTGAATTTTGTCAAAAGCTTTCTCTGCATCTATTGAGATGATCATATGGTTTTTCTCCTTCAACTTGTTAATATGGTGTATCACATTGATTGATTTGCGTATATTGAAGAATCCTTGCATTCCTGGAATAAACCCCACTTGATCATGGTGTATGATCCTTTTAATGTGCTGTTGCATTCTGTTTGCTAGTATTTTGTTGAGGATTTTTGCATCTATGTTCATCAGTGATATTGGCCTGTAGTTTTCTTTCTTTGTGACATCCTTGCCTGGTTTTGGTATCAAGGTGATGGTGGCCTCGTAGAATGAGTTTGGGAGTGTTCCTTCCTCTGATATTGTTTGGAAGAGTTTGAGAAGGATGGGTGTTAGCTCTTCTCTAAATGTTTGATAGAATTCGCCTGTGAAGCCGTCTGGTCCTGGGCTTTTGTTTGATGGAAGATTTTTAATCACAGTTTCAATTTCAGTGCTTGTGATTGGTCTATTCATATTTTCTATTTCTTCCTGAGTCAGTCTTGGTAGGTTGTGCATTTCTAAGAATTTGTCCATTTCTTCCAGGTTGTCCATTTTATTGGCATAGAGTTGCTTATAGTAATCTCTCATGATCTTTTGTATTTCTGCAGTGTCAGTTGTTACTTCTCCTTTTTCATTTCTAATTCTACTGATTTGAGTCTTCTCCCTTCTTTTCTTGATGAGTCTGGCTAATGGTTTGTCAATTTTGTTTATCTTCTCAAAGAACCAGCTTTTAGTTTGGTTGATCTTTGCTATCGTTTCCTTCATTTCTTTTTCATTTATTTCTGATCTGATCTTTATGATTTCTTTCCTTCTGCTAACTTTGGGGGTTTTTTGTTCTTCTTTCTCTAATTGCTTTAGGTGCAGGGTCAGGTTGTTTACTTGAAATGTTTCCTGTTTCTTAAGGTGGGATTGTATTGCTATAAACTTCCCCCTTAGAACTGCTTTTGCTGCGTCCCATAGGTTTTGGGTCGTCGTGTCTCCATTGTCATTTGTTTCTAGGTATTTCTTAATTTCCTCTTTGATTTCTTCAGTGATCACTTCGTTATTGAGTAGTGTATTGTTTAGCCTCCATGTGTTTGTATTTTTTACAGATCTTTTCCTGTAATTGATGTCTAGTCTCATAGCATTGTGGTCGGAAAAGATACTTGATACAATTTCAATTTTCTTAAATTTACCAAGGCTTGATTTGTGACCCAAGATATGATCTATCCTGGAGAATGTTCCATGAGCACTTGAGAAAAATGTGTATTCTGTTGTTTTTGGATGGAATGTCCTATAAATATCAATTAAGTCCATCTTGTTTAATGTATCATTTAAAGCTTGTGTTTCCTTATTTATTTTCATTTTGGATGATCTGTCCATTGGTGAAAGCGGGGTGTTAAACTCCCCTACTATGATTGTGTTACTGTCGATTTCCCCTTTTATGGCTGTTAGTATTTGCCTTATGTATTGAGGTGCTCCTATGTTGGGTGCATAAATATTTACAATTGTTATATCTTCTTCTTGGATCGATCCCTTTATCGTTATGTAGTGTCCTTCTTTGTCTCTTCTAATAGTCTTTATTTTAAAGTCTATTTTGTCTGATATAAGAATTGCTACTCCAGCTTTCTTTTGATTTCCATTTGCATGGAATATCTTTTTCCATCCCCTTACTTTCAATCTGTATGTGTCTCTAGGTCTGAAGTGGGTCTCTTGTAGACAGCATATATATGGGTCTTGTTTTTGTATCCATTCAGCCACTCTGTGTCTTTTGGTGGGAGCATTTAGTCCATTTACATTTAAGGTAATTATTGATATGTATGTTCCTATTCCCATTTCCTTAATTGCTTTGGGTTCGTTATTGTAGGTATAGTCCTTCTGTTGTGTTTCTTGCCTAGAGAAGTTCCTTTAGCATTTGTTGTAAAGCTGGTTTGGTGGTGCTGAACTCTCTCAGCTTTTGCTTGTCTGTAAAGTTTTTAATTTCTCCATCAAATCTGAATGAGATCCTTGCTGGGTAGAGTAATCTTGGTTGCAGTTTTCTCTCCTTCATCACTTTAATTGTGTCCTGCCACTCCCTTCTGGCTTGTAGAGTTTCTGCTGAGAGATCAGCTGTTAACCTGATGGGGATTCCCTTGTGTGTTATTTGTTGTTTTTCCCTTGCTGCTTTTAATATGATTTCTTTGTGTTTAATTTTTGACATTTTGATTAATATGTGTCTTGGAGTATTTCTTCTTGGATTTATTCTGTATGGGACTCTCTGTGCCTCCTGGACTTGATTAACTCTTTCCTTTCCCATATTAGGGAAGTTTTCAACTATAATCTCTTCAAATATTTTCTCAGTCCCTTTCTTTTTCTCTTCTTCTTCTGGAACCCCTATAATTCGAATGTTGGTGCATTTAATGTTGTCCCAGAGGTCTCTGAGACTGTCCTCTGTTTTTTTCATTCTTTTTTCTTTATTTTGCTCTGCATCAGTTATTTCCGCTATTTTATCTTCCACCTCACTTATCCGTTCTTCTGCCTCAGTTATTCTGCTATTGATCCCATCTAGAGTATTTTTCATTTCATTTATCGTGTTTTTAATCGATGCTTGATTCATCTTTAGTTCTTATAGGTCCTTGTTAACTGTTTCTTGCATTTTGTCTATCCTATTTCCAAGATTTTGGATCATCTTTACTATCATTATTCTGAATTCTTTTTCAGGTAGACTGCCTATTACCTCTTCATTTGTTAGGTCTGGTAGGTTTTTATCTTGCTCCTTCACCTGCTGTGTGTTTTTCTGCTTTCTCATTTTGCTTATGTTACTGTGTTTGGGGTCTCCTTTTTGCAGGCTGCAGATTCGTAGTTCCCGTTGTTTTTGGTGTCTGTCCCCCGTGGCTAAGGTTGTTTCAGTAGGTTGTGTAGGCTTCCTGGTGGGGGGGACTAATGCCTGTGTTCTGGTGGTTGAGGCTCGATCTTGTCTTTCTGGTGGACAGGTCCACGTCTGGTGGTGTGTTTTGGGGTGCCTGTGGCCTTATTATGTTTTTAGGTAGCCTCTCTGCTAATGGGTGGGGTTGTGTTCCTGCCTTGCTAGTTGCTTGGCATAGGGTGACCAGCACTGTAGCTTGCTGGTCGTTGACTGAAGCTGGGTGCTGGTGTTGAGATGGAGATCCCTGGGAGATTTTCGCTGCTTGATATTATGTGGAGCTGGGAGTTCTCTTGTGGACCCGTGTCCTGAAGTTGTCTCTCCCACTTCAGAGGCACAGCACTAGCTCCTGGCTGCAGCACCAAGAGCCTTTCATCCACCCGGCTCAGAATAACAGTGAGAAAAAGTAGAAAGAAAGAATTAGTAGAAGAAAGAAAGAGAGATTGAAAGAAAGGAAGAAGGGAAGAAAGGAAGGAAAGAAGGAAGAAAGAAAGAAAGGAGGGATGGAGGGAGGAAGGATGGAAAGAAAGAAGGAAAGAAAGGAGGGAGGGAGGGAGGAATGAAAGCAAAAGGAAGAGTGAATGGAAGAAGGGAGGGAGGGAGGGAGGAAGGAAAGAAAGAAAGAAAGACAGGAGGGAGGGAGGGAGGAAGGAAAGAAAAAGAAAGTGGAAAGAAGAAGGGTGGGAGGGAGGGAGGGATGGAGGAAAGAAAAAGAAAGAAGGAAAGGAGGAGCGGAGGGAGGGAGGGAGGAAGGGAAGGGAGGAAAAAAAGAAAGAGCAGGTAAAGTAAAATAGAATAAAGTATGAAATATAGTAGCGTTATTAAAATTAAAAAGTAATTATTGAAAAAAAACACGGACCGATAAAACCCTGGGACATATGGTGGAAGCAAAGCTATACAGAGAGAATCTTACACAGAAGATTACACATACACATTCACAAAAAGAGAGCAGGGGGAAAAATCAAAAATCTTGCTCTCCAAGTCCACCTCCTCGATTTGGGATAATTCGTTTTAAAAAGAGGAAAAGGGCGAAAAGTCTGAAATCTTGCTAAGTCCACCTCCTTAATTTGAGATAATTCGTTGTAAAAAGAGGGAAAAAAAGGGGGGAAAACTTAAATCTTGTCCTCAAAGTCCACTTCCTCAATTTGGGATGATTCGCTGTCCATTCATGCACTCCACAGACGCAGGGCACATCAAATGGACCGTGGAGCTTTAATCCACTGCCTCCGAGGCTGCACAGAGAGATTTCCCTGTCTCTGCTCTCACAACTCCCGGGTCTCAGCCTTGGACCTGGCCCCGCCTCTGCGCGTAGGTCGCCGGAGGGCGTCCGTTCTTCGCTCAGACAGGACGGGTTTAAAGGAGCCGCTGATTCGGGGGCTCTGGCTCACTCAGGCAGAGGGGAGGGAGGGGAATGCCCTCTCCTCGCGCACCAGGCAACAAAAGGGAAAAAAGTCTCTTGCCTCTCCGGTAGCTCCAGACCCTTTCCCCGGACTCCCTCCGGGCTAGCACTAACCCCTTCAGGCTCTCTTCCTGCCGCCAGCCCCAGTCCTCTCCCTGCGCTCCGACTGAAAGCCGATACCCAAGCCTCAGCTCCCAGCCCCGCCCGCCCCGGCGGCCGAGCAGACAAGCCTCTCGGGCTGGTGTGTGCCTGAGGGCACCGATCCTCTGTGCCAGAATCTCTCTGCTTTGCCCTCCCCACCCCTGTTGCTGTGCTCTCCTCCGCTACTCAGAAGCTTTCCCCCTCCGCCACCTGCAGTCTCCGCCCTCGAAGGGGCTTGTAGTGTGTAGAAACCTTCCCTCCTTCACGGCTCCCTCCCGCTGGTGCAGGTCCCGTCCATATCCTATTGTCTCTGTTTATTCTTTTTTTCTTTTGACCTACCCAGGTATGTGGGGAGTTTCTTGCCTTTTGGGGGGTCTGAGGTCTTCTGTCAGCGTTCAGTAGGTGTTCTGTTGGAGTTGTTCCACGTGTAGATGAATTTCTGATGTATCTGTGGGGAGGAAGGTGATCTCCGCGTCTTACTCTTCCGCCATCTTCCTCCGGCTCCCCGAGATCAGTGCAGTTTGATGGCTCACCCAAGCACCACAAAATCAAGGATTCTGTTCAGGCAGCTTACACAACCTTCTCGGTCCATCTTCAACTGGTTCAAGAAGTCACCCCTACCACAAGGCTTTCGTCCCTGTGTTTTGTGTGAAAATCTCCTGTGGGGTGTCAGCGAGCCGGGAGATGCCAGTCATCTGAGCGCATCCAAACCAGAAACCAGACTTTTTTCGTCCTTTGTGCTTAGTTTCACTTGCTCGTATGTGGAGGTACTGCACCGGGCACTTCAGACGAGAGTTCCTAGTGCGAAACGACTGCGCCAGCACCTCAGCTTAAACGCTGCAGACGACTCATCCTGCTATTTTAATAAAACAGGAGGAAGAGCTTTTAGCAGGATATTTGTTTGAGAAACGATGTTTGCACATAAAGGCCTGGCTAATTCTACTCCATGACCAATCTCAATTCTATTAGATTCAGATCATTCTCTGTGTTTGATACTGAAACTGAGCTTAGGCTCAGGGTAATGAAGTAAAGGAAGAGATGAACTTCAAGTCTTCCTCCTTGAAAGCTGGATAGTATATTCTATGTAAACACTTGCATTGAAGAATGACACGTAACATCATGCTGGTATTAGAATCAGCAGGTTTTAGTTTGCACAACTTGCAGGAACTGAGGGAGATAAAGGTTTGATAATAGACTGAAGGCATCTCAAAATAGGGAAAGCAGTGATTAGAAATTCTAGTTGGCACATTACTTCCCTGTGTTGTCAGCATGTGAAGTATAGTAGCTGTGAATTACACCGGTGGTAGCTTAGTGGTTTATACCATTCAAGACTGAATATCAATGTCATTGGGCTGTGGAGACTTCCCTATATTTGAGACCACTTCATTCCCACAATATCTCTGTCTCACCCCTTCAGGGAAGAGGGGATTGCCTTTTGTTGAAACCTCAGTGCAATAAAAGACCTTCAAAACCAGCCAACGTCTTATAAGGTCACTTTATAAAAAATACACCATTTTTCTTTTATAAACACCAATCCTTCCTCATATAGCTTGAAAACAGGTAAAGTCCTTAAGCTTGAGTGGAATTAAAGCTATTGATGGAGATCTCAATTTGCAGGGCATTGGACTGGTCATGGAATCCCTCAATGTTTGCCCATTGGATTAAACTTCCAACATAGAAAAGCTAATTCCAGAGGAAATACAACTGCCCCTGTAAGGAGAATTTTTTAATTCTGTAAGAGCTTTTAGTTCATTGGAGCAGATATTTAAAAGCATGCAGCATGGGGCAGGAAATGGGTGGAGAGTTGGTGAAAAGGGGATGGGAAACAGGAAACAGAAGAGAAACATTCATGTATCCATCATTCGATATACACACACACCACATTCCATACACAGCTCATACATCAGATGCTCCACTGGACACAGAGATAGAGAATGAACAGTCAACAAGATAGGCCCCTGCCCTCATGCATTTTTCATTTTAGTGAGAAGAGATGAACAATAAACAAACAGTAAATAAATAAGACAATGGGCAGATAGTGATAAATGCTGAGAAAGGAATGAGAGTCACTATTGTAGACGGCAGACGAGGGCAGATACTCTAGATGGAATGATCAGACATATCCTCTCTGATGAGGGGGCCTTTGAACTGAGACTTGTAGGAAAAGAGGGAACCAGTCTTGAAAACTACCATAAAAAGTTCCAGATAGACAAACTTCAAGTACAGGGAACTTAATGACTATTTTTAATCCCTACAAATTTAGAATGTCAAAGTAATACAAGTCCATGTGTTGATGGTGATCTCAAATTGAGGGACATTGGACTAGTCATGATATCCCTCAATGTCCTTCAATTAAACAACAGAAATTTTTTTCTCACAGTTTTGGATACTGAAAGTCCAAGATCAAGGTGCCAGCAGGTTTGATTTCTAGTGAGACCTCCCTTCCAGGCTTCTCAGTGACCCCCTTCTCAATATGTCTTCACATGGCCTTTCCTTTATGTGAACAAACTCCTGGTATGGCTTCCACTTCTTAAAAGGATACTAGTTTTTATCAGATTAGGGCTCTACCTTATGACCTCACTTAACTTTACCTCCTTAAAAGTCTTATCTCAGATATAGTAACTTTGGGGATTAGGGTTTCAACATATGAATTTGGGGTGCAGGGAATACAATTAAGTCTATAACAGAGGAGCTGAGTGTTATAGTCTTATACTTGTGAAATATCCCTCTGGCTGCCATGTAGAACTTGGATGGGGGAAGGGGTCATAGCAATATAGAGCTAAACACAATCTTCCTTTTCTTGTACTAATAACTAATAACTAACTATTTATAGTTAGCTATGTTAATAACTCCCAAAGACTCACCATTGTTAGAAGCAGGTAAACAAAAAAACAACTTTTTAGCTGGTCATGTTTGACATGAAGGTCAGCATTCAATCCAAAGAAAAGAATCTTGGATACACTCAAAACCCACAAAATTCATGTGTCAGTTTATTTTCCTCCTGTTTTAAGGGTTACAAGGCCATGTTTTTTCTTTCTATAACTTTCAAGAAAGGTACTGTTGGATCATCATCAGCCATATGAACAGTGTCAATGCCTCCAAGACGAGAAAGGTCCTACCTCCCGCACAAGGCAGTGTGCTGTTGTCCTCCTATTAGCCCAGAAGCAATGATTTGTTGCCTGTGCCCTGTTTACCATGGCCCTTTCAGAGCTGGCATGATGGTTTCTAGACATATTGAAACAGGGAATTCCTTTCCCCCACCATGCCCAACTGGAGCAGAACGCGAAAGGAATAGGATAGTAATAACACCTATAATTTTTGAGCCTTTAATACATGCCAGCTACGTGCTAAAACATACCATTGAATCCTGAGAACAAACCTCTGAGGTAGCTATTATTAACCCAATTTTAGAAATGAAGAAAATTAAACTCAGAGGGATGAAACAACTTGTCCAAAGACACAAGATGAGTAAGTACAGAGCTACATTCTGACTCTGAAATATCTCAAAACCGTGGATTCTAAGCTAAGTGCAATGGTACATAACTGCACACCATTGGGGCTTCACTTCTGAAGTTACCCAACACAGCAAACATCAACAAAGTTCTCCTCAGCTTGAAATAACCAAAAAACACAGCCAGATGTTAAACAAATTGTCTATTCTGATCAAAAATATATAATCTTTTATGTGTGTATATTGCTTTATAGCTTATGAAGTACTTTGACATACACAGACACATTTAACTCTCAAAACAATTCTGAGCATGTTGAATATATCTTGTTCTAGTTTAATCTAAGAGATTAGAGGCTCTAAAAGTCTCAGTGACTAGTACATGGTCATAAGGCTAGCAAATATCAGGGTGTGAACAGGACCAGGATCATCTCTTACTTCTAAGGTCAGTATGTTTTCTACTAATCTCATTGTTCATCCTATAGCTCCTCCTCCCTCCCTTTGAGCCTGCTAAGTTTGGACCACATACAGCTTGTCAAAACTGAGCAGTAGAGAAGAGTGAAGGCTACGGACTAAGACAGTATTATTTGAATCCCTCCTTCCCCAATGACCTTTTTTGTAACCTTGGGTCAAATTGACTTTATTATAAAAGTTTCATACATAAGAAAAGTTCTGCCTTCCATAGAAAATGGCTTGTCATTTTTGCTGTATTAGACCAGAAAAAGTCATTTGTTGACTGTACCCATTTATCTGGCTTTTATTGATATACTGGAACCAGGAAGTTCAGTCTGTGTAAATGAGAATAACAAAAGCACTTACCTTATAATTGGTTATGTATTGACATGGAAGTATGCACATGGTATATTGAGAATAGGAGGTATGACATGACCCTAATTCTGTTTTTTAAAAAAGGGTGTGTGTGTAATCTCATAGACTGATTAAATCTAGGTGCAATAAGAAAATATTGCATTCTTCCCTTCCCCCCTTCCCATATGAACCCTGTCTGTGAGGCTGGTTATACCTCTACTTTGTATTAAAATATTGAGCAGTCTCCATATGTTATTCAATCACACTCAGAGAAGATAATATTTTCCTACTCGTAGAAAAACCTCATTTAAGTAATTAAAATGTTCATGTTCATGTGGTAATTCCATGTGGTGATCAAAACTTTGAAATGTATTTAAGTTGATACCTCACCCTTCTGCAAATATAAGTAGCCCCATGAGGAAGCCTGCACTGGGAAATGCTGGAATAGGCATTATCTTCTCACTTTACAGAAAGCTGCTTTTCTATTCTACCTTCACTTCTAGAAGAAGGGATGAAAGCAAGAGTGTAGGTAGGACAAGCAAAGCTCTTACTGCCCAGTATGAATGCCATTTGCCATTTGTTTTCTCTGAACCAGGTACATATCTAAATCCATCTCTCCTCTCTGGGATGCTTTGTAGGTTCTACAGAAATACCTACTCCTGAAGATCTCTAGCTCTGTTGACTCATGGGAACATAACTCCACCAGTGGAGTTGTGGCATTTGATGGCACACTGCCAATTCTTCCAGCTGAAGGTTCCTTGCTCCTCCAGGTGACTCTGTCAGACATTGTCCAGCCTGCTCTCTCTCACATAGTTCATATCTGGCCAAGAGAAGACTTGCACATTTGTCCTGCCATCTATAAGAATGGGTTTCTCAAATGGGCTTCTCATCAATAAGAGAGGGCTTCTCAAACATAGCCCTCTCCTCTGCTACTCCAGAAGTCTTCATAGGAGACACATTTGACTTTCTCCTTAGGAGAAGACTTGAAATGAGAGAGTATCAACCCCTCCAACCTTCAAGCCTTGAATGGAAAGAACTCACAGAGCCAACAATTCTCTCCAAAGAACTCCCTTCTCTAAATTCCAGAATCTTCTCTCTTGACTTCTACAAAGTCTTAGAGGATGGAGATGGGTGGTCAATTGCCAATTACAGCATATCACAGAACACGAACCTAGAGAAAGTGGGAGTGACCCACTGAAATAATCCCTTTGCTTTAAAACCATAAAGATTTATGTTGCTTGTCCTTTAATAAGCCCTGTGAAGATAAAGACAGTGACTTTCTTGTTGACTATTTTATCCCCAGAACTTAGAAAATAATCTGACACTAATTAAAGCTTCAATAAAAGTGTCTGAACGAATGAATGAATGGGTGGTTGATGTCAATATTTATAGTGGCTAAATGCTTGAGTTCTGGAATCTAACTGACCTATATTTGAATTCTGACTTTCCAAATTTACTGGATGTATGGCCTTGAACAAACAGATTTAACACTTAGAGGTAATGGCTAACTCAGGGAATGATGGATTCTCTGAAGGATGGCCTCCCAGAGCAGGAGTTGATCCTCTACTGAGCAGTACCATTGGAGAATTAAAAACTGTTTCATGGAAACTGTCCACTGCTAGGAGCTTTAGGCAATTTATTATGGTTACAGCTCTGAGGCAGTAAATCATACTAGAGCCACACAGCCATATAATATTGAGAAAGGAATTGGGCCTCCTACCATGAATCAGATGCAGGAGAATCGACCACACAGCTGCAACCAATGCATGGACTCCTGCTCCTAGTTATGCCAGGGGAGGAGCCAGTGCTCTACCAACCCTGAACACTGAGGTGCAAGAACAGGGCTTAGAGGCCATTGATCTACCACGTTATAACAAGTCAACCTCATCCTTATCATACAGTTGAAAAACTCCGTAACCTGGAACCATGGTTCCTCTCTGTATCTGACATCTGATCCTACCTACACTCCTATGTGCTGCCCAGAACACAATGGGCAGTAGGTGATCACCATCTCTGTCTGCCTCTGAATGTGTTTCCCAACAAACACTATTCAAAACCCAGAGGGTCAGGTCATATTCAAACCTGTCATGTCATTTACCCTCTTTTTGTTCTTTACTACTTACTGCTTATCAGTAAATTATGTATTGAAATAATACCAATTTTGAGAACCCAAATAAAAAAATTAGACATGAAAAAGGAGAAATCTCAACTGATACCACAGAAATCCAAAGAACCTAAGTGAATACTATGAACAATTATATGCCAACAAATTTCACAACCTAGAATAAATAGACAACTTTCTAGAAACATACAGCCCACCAAAATTGAATCAAGCAGGAACAGATAATTTGAACAGACCAATTACTAGAAGTGAAATAGAAACTGTAAAAAAAACAAAAAAAACAAAAAAACTCTCTACAAACAAAAGTCCAGGTCAGATGGCTTCACAGGAGAATTCTACCAAACATACAAAGAAGAACTTATACCGATTTTTCTCAAACTCTTCCAAAAGACTGAAGAGGAGGAACATTCCCAAAGACATTCTATGAAGCCACCATCACCCTTATACCAAAACCAGACAAAGATGTCACCAAAAAAGAAAATTACAGGCCAATATCTTTGATGAATATAGATGCAAAAATTCTCAACAAAATATTAGCAAACTGAATCCAACAACACATAAAAAAGATGATACACCATGACCAACTCACAAGGACGTTTCAACATACACAAATCAATGTAGTACACCATATTAACAAAAGAAAAGTCAAAAACCACAAGATCATCTCAATAGATGCAGAAAACGCATGTGAAAAAATTCAACATCCATTCATGATAAAAAAAAAATCTTACCAAAGTGGGTATAAAGGTACCATATCTCAACATAATAAAAGATATTTATGACAAAACCACAGCCAGTATAATACTCAACAGTAAAAAGCTGAAAGCCTTCCTGCTAAAATCTGGAACAAGACAAGGATGCCCACTCTCACCACTTTTCTTCCAAATAATATTAGAATTCCTAGCCACAGCAATCAGACAAGAAATAGAAATAAAATGTATCTGATTTGGAAGGGAAGAGGCAAAAGTGTCACTCTATGCAAATGACATGATACTATATATAGAAAACCCTAAGGACTCCACACAAAAACTACTAGATCTAATAAATGAATTCAACAAAGTAGCAGGATACAAGATTAACATTCAGAAATCAGTTGCATTTCTTTATACTAACAATGAAATATCAGAAAGGGAATGTAAAAAAATAATACCTTTTAAAATTGCACCAAAAAATAAATAAAATACCCAGGAATAAACCTGGCCAAGGAGGTGAATGAATCATATGCTGAGAACTATAAAACATTAATAAAGGAAATTAAAGAGGATTCAAAGAAATGGAAAAATATCCCATGCTCTTGGAATGGAAGAATTAATATTGTTAAAATGGCAATAATAACCAAAGCAATCTACAGATTAATGTGATCCCTATCAAATTACCCATGACATTTTTCACAGAACTAGAACAAATTTATATAGAACCATAAAAGACCCAGAATTGCAAAAGCAAACCTGAGCAACAAAGACAAAGCAGGAGGCATAACCCTCCCAGACTTCAGACAATATTACAAAGCTAGAGTAATTAAAACAGTGTGGTATTGGTACAAATACAGACATATGAATCAATGGAACAGAATAGAGAGCCCAAAAATAAATCCGCACACCTACAGTGAATTCATCTTGAACAAAGGAGGCAAGAATATAAAATGGGTAAAAGTCTCTTCAGCAAGTGGTACTGGAAAAGCTGGACAGCTGAATGTAAATCAGTGAAGTTAGAACACACCCTCACACTATGTACAAAAATAAGCTCAAAATGGTTTAAAGACTTAAACATAAGACATGACACCATAAAGCTCCTAGAAGAGATCATAGGCAAAACATCCTCTGACATAAATCGTACCAATGTTTTCTTAGGTCAGACTCCCACGGCAATAGAAATAAAAACAAAAGTAAACAAATGGGTCCTAATTAAACTTACAAGCTTTTGCACAGCAAAGGAAACCTAAAAAAATGAAAAGACAACCTATGGAAGGGGAGAAAATATTTTTAAACCATGCGAATGACATGGGCTTGATGTCCAAAATATACAAACAGCTCATACAACTCAACAACAAAAAAACAAACAACCCAATTGAAAAATGGGCAGAAGACTTTAATAGACATTTTTCCAAAGAAGGCATACAGATGGCCAGTAGGCATATGAAAAGACGCTCAACATCACTAATTATTAGAGAAATGCAAATCGAAACTACAATGAGGTACCACCTCACACAAGTCAGAATGGATATCATTTAAAAAGTCTACAAATAACAAATACTGGAGAGGGTGTGGAGAAAAGGGAACCCTCCTACACTGTTGGTGGGAATGTAAATTGATACAGCCACTATGGAGAACAGTACAGAATTTCCTCAGAAAATTAAGAATAGAATTACCATATGATCCAGCAATCCCACTCCTGGGCATATACCCAGACAAAACTATAATTCAAAAAGATACATGCACACTAGCGTTCATAGCATCACTATTCACAATAGCCAAATCATGGAAACAACCTAAATGTCCATCAACAGATGAATGGATAAAGAAGATGTGGTACATATATACAATGGAATACTATTCAGCCATAAAAAAGGGCAAAATAATGCCATTTGCAGCAACATGGATGCAACTAGAGATTATCATACTAAGTGAAGTAAGTCAGAAAGAGAAAGACAAATGCCATATGATATCACTTATATGTGGAATCTAAAATATGGCACAAATGAACCTATCTACAAAACAGAAACAGACTCACAGACATAGAGATCAGACTTGTGGTGGCCAAGGGGGAGGGGTGGAGGGAGAGGGATGCACTGGGAGTTTGGGGTTGGTAGGTGCTAACTATTACATTTAGAATGGATAAAAAACAAGGTCCTACTGTATAGCACAGGTAAGTATATCCAATCTCCTGGGATAAACCATAATAGAAAAGACTATTTTAAAAAGAATATACTTCCCATTTATTTGCTGCTATAGTCTTTCAATGATATAAGCAGTTATATGCATGGGATAAAATAGTGTTGGGCCATTGTAAATTGAGGTGAAGTAACCATATCATCTCTTTTCCGTGGTCTAGACATTGTTTCCATGTCTAAATGTCCTATGTAAGTAGGCTTTAATCAAGGTACTTAGAGTGAATTTCTACATGGACTTATTAAAGCATCGATTTAAGAATTTCACTGTTTTTTAAATAACACTAAGTCTCATAACTCTGCATCAATCATCTTATGTATGTATATATGTGTAAAACTGAGTCACTTTGCTGTACAGCAGAGATTTGCACACCATTGTAAATCAACTATACTTCAATAAAGAAAAATAAATGAGAGTAACTTATTAGCAAAAATAATATAGTAATACCTGGAAAATTAGAAGTAAGTAGATTGGTTCAACTTTTTCCTGTAGTCAGTTTCACTGGGAAATTTTTTAAAATTATGTTTTTGTTTGCTGAATAAAGGCTTATAAAACAACAACAAAAAACACAATTTTATATGGTTGTTTGGATATTAAACCAGACAATGTAGTTGGAGAGTTTAGCATCCTATAATTGACCTTGTCTTTATTTAATATTTTGATACTTTTTCCAATGGGATTTTTCTATTAATTTTGATTTTTAAAATACTGCTTTAAAATATCTCTCTTGGTGGCTGAGTTTTTTTGTATCTTCTTCAATTTCACTTCTGAAGTGAGTTACACACTTGCCTCACCCTTGTCTCAGTCCTGCCTTACCTGACATATTTAGGACACTAAATAAATATTATGCATTATATATTTTTGGCTGTGGTTACATTATATTACTAAGTTCTCTCTCTCTCTTTCTCTATGTTTTGATCCATCTCTCTCTGTTTCCCTTTCCCCTCCTTCATATACACACATGCATACACATACACCCAAAAAGCTACTACTACAGTTGCACAGTTGTTTCTTGATATAGAGCTTAGTTTCTGGGGAAAAAAAAAAAGAACATTCATCATACATAGCCTTTCCATTTTTAATTACTCCCTATCACAACACACAGCACATGTTGGCTTATAAAGGATCCAATGCTGGAATTGCTGTGTAACGAGGCTTTACCTGTCACTAACATGTGCTGTTGCTATAAGCAACTTTTCCATCTAATCTGGTCAGCTATTTCAACAATACTAGGATCGGGCCTCAGGAAACAGGGGCAGATTTAGAGCTCTGCATTATCTCCTATAGTGCCCAGCATGAGAAAATAGCCAAGGAAAGCATTCTCCGTCTCTGTTGGCACTCTTGAAGGACACTGACAAGATTACGGGGGATATGCTTTAGGAAAGGAGCTATAAACAACATCCCTTTGCATCGAACAAATGTACTGACAGTTAAGCAAATGGCTGTCTACTTATTATCATGGATTTTTACTAATTTTTCCTACATGTTTTAAAAAATCTTAAAAATTAATAGCAATACATTATTTCAGCGGCTATGAGGTTTAACCTTCATTCTCCATTACAATTGCATGCTAATGTTTTTGACACGTGCCATACCTAACTCTTGCTAAGCATAGTCATTACAAAGAAGACAGAGAGGTTGGGAAATGGGAGGAGAAAGCATGAGGAGAGGGACGGGGATGAAAAAGAGAGGCATGTGGAGGCAGAAGTAGGTGCTTATAAATAACAGAGCACATGAAAATCAATTTTGGTCTTACAGAGAACAAATCTAAAATAAATCTGGAAGTATTATAGTCAAGATTGTAACAAAAATTAGATGTGAAAGCCACACTCCAATTCCAGTGATCATTTGTGAATTTTTCGTACTTCCAGCCAACAAAAGGTTGTTCACTGATTAATCACAGAATCTGAATCCTGCTTGAGATATGATATTAAAAAAAAATAAGTCTGGGAAGATTTAGGATTAAGGCAAACAAAAGACATGTGGAATCACTTTCAGTAAACGACCTTCTGTAGAGCAAGAATCAGGAACTGTGTATATGCTGGCAAAACACCCTAATCATCTTAAACTAGGTGCTGTCTTGAGAGTGGAAGGAATTTATGAAGTCCCTCACTGGATGCTGTAAAGACATCTCTATTATCAGGTTCTATAGAATTGGAGAGTACCAGTGGGAAGAGGGGGGGAGTCTTTCATGAACAATTAAACAGTCAAAGGAAATAAAATGAAGATGAGCCGCCAGAAAACCCAGGACAGTCATATTATGGGAACAATAAAATCAACTTGATATAAAATCCTTAGAACTAGTTGCCAGATAAGCAGGGGGAAGAATTAATGCAATTGTTTTAGTTACTGACTTTCTCTAGACTTTGCATATGGGCAGTCTCCCTTAGGACCATTCTCTCTTCTTGTTATGTAGTCTATTCAGAATGGAACTCTCTTGTTCAGGGTACTCTGATTCTCTCTAAAATGAATGAGATTTCAGATTTCACTGGTGAAGTGAATATTTCCAGTTTCATCCTAAACACTAGGTTGATTTTAAGTTACAGGAGGCGGGCCAAAGGGAAATTTGTTGTGGCTAGAAAGCTATGTTTTCATTTTATATTTGCCATCCATAATTTGTATTTATCTTCCCTGACCCCAAAGTGACATACTGTGCTCTATTTACAAGCTAATAACAAACCCATTACAGGCATCCTGTATTCTAGCAGACTGTTAGTATAAAATAATTGTCTATAGATAGAATAAAATCTTAGATACACACTTTAACAGAAAATTCATTCTAACAATTTGAGTTTTGGAGAGTCTTAACATACACAGCATTTTTAGATTGAATGTTCTAATCAAAGAAACAACTGGCCAAAGTTACGATAGGTTAATTTTTTTTAATATTTGGAGGTATTACATTTTACAGTAAATTAAGCATTTTATATAGTCTACATTCTTGGGATACTTTGTTACTAATGCTTATGAAATTTAGAACCTCTCCAAACTTACCAGTAAATAATCTTGAAGGAAATATCCAAGCATACCCCACCTCTTGGTTATTGGTTAGCATTTAATAGAAAGAGAACCATTAATGGCTCATTTTTAGGCTTCCAATAAAATGTATCTAATTAGATAGTCACTGAATCTAGTGCCCAGCTATCAGTAAGACAATTGGGAACCACCTCTGCATTTGTCATTTGCGAAAGAATGAACATTACTTTGTATGTTCATTTTTTTATGTTTGGTTTTGAGTGAACTCAGAGTCCTATTTAGAAATTTAGTGTAAGACGTAAGATGATCCTTTTTAATATTTACAAAAAAAGCAGTCAGTACAGCGACAATACAAGCTTCAGGATTAGACATAAAATACTGTGGGTCTGATATCAGGAAGTAATTCCCCAGCCATCTGGAGAGTGAATAATTCTGAGACCTGTTGTAAACTATACTCCACTGCTTGCAGAGAAAGACGCTGACTGTACAACAGTTTTTCTTGATCTGGGTTCACAAACATGTTTTTGGGGATCAAAGGCATCGTTTCCCTTTTAAAAGGTATTCAGGGTCCACTGGCATTTGGATAGCACTGTGATGGAATAGTTCCAGAAAGACACAAAACTTAAGACCTGTTATTATTTGTTTTCCTGTGGTCTCTGAGATCTTCCAGTGAAAGTGAAAATGGATAGTTAAAACAATATCCCCATATTCATTCTTGGAACCATTTGCTCAGATCCCAGAGGATTTTTTTTTTATATCAAAAGAGAGAGCCTGTGTATTGCTGGAATGGGCTTGAGGGTAGGGAGGAAGGCAACATGTGAGGAGTTTAGAGTATTTTCTTACATCTATCTAAGAGGCTGTGTCTGAGCTGCTCTGCTCCACAGACCCACGCTTACCAAGGTTATACACAGAGAGCAATGCAGTAACACAGGAAGCAATGTTTATCAGAGCTTACTTACATGTGGAGCTGTGTGTCATGGCTTAACTAAAAGGAACAAAGTAGCCTGAAACTCTGTAGGACATATTGGAACACCGGGTCTAACATATCTAGAAGATGGGGGCTGGGGAGAGAACAAAAAATGAACCAATAGGATGAGCCGACAAAGGCCAACCTAGAAAATGAGCCAGGAACCATTTAAAATTTTCTTCCCCCAAATTTCAGGGTCCTTGGTGCTGTCAACCAAGAACTTCAGTCAGACCCTCAGAATGGGAGAAAATATTTGCAAACGCAGCAACTGACAATGGATTAATCTCCAAAATATACAAGCAGCCCATGCAGTTCAACATCAAAACAACAAACAACCCAATCCAAAAATGGGCAAAAGACCTAAAGAGATATTTCTCCAAAGAAGATATACAGATTGCCAATGAACACATGAAAGGATGTTCAACATCACTAATCATTAGAGAAATGCAAATCAAAACTACAATGAGGTATCACCTCACACCAGTCAGAATGGCCATCATCAAAAAATCTACAAACAATAAATTCTGGAGAGGGTGTGGAGAAAAAGGAACCCTCTTGCCCTGTTAGTGGGAATGTAAATTGATACAGCCACTATGGTGAACAGTACGGAGGTTCCTTAAAAAACTAAAAATAGAACTACCATATGACACAGCAATCCCACTACTGGGCATATACCCTGAGAAAACCATAATTCAAAAAGAATCATGTACCACAATGTTCATTGCAGCACTATTTACAATAGCCAGGACATGGAAGCAACCTAAGTGTCCATCGACAGATGAATGGATAAAGAAGATGTGGCACATATATACAATGGAATATTACTCAGCCATAAAAAGAAACAAAATTGAGTTATTTATAGTGAGGTGGATGGACCTAGAGTCTGTCATACAGACTGAAGTAAGTCAGAAAGAGAAAAACAAATACCATATGCTAACACATATATATGGAATCTAAGGGAAAAAAAAAAGGTTCTGAAGAACCAAGGGGCAGGACAGGAATAAAGATGCAGATGTAGAGAATGGACTTGGGGACACGGGGAGGGGGAAGGGTAAGCTGGGACGAAGTGAGAGAGTGGATTGGACATATATACACTACCAAATGTAAAATAGATAGCTAGTGGGAAGCAGCCACGTAGCACAGGGAGATCATCTCCGTGCTTTGTCACCACCTAGAGGGGTGGGATAGGGAGGGTGGGAGGGAGATGCAAGAGGAGGAGATATGGGGATATATGTATACGTATAGCTGATTCACTTTTTTATACAGCAGCAACTAACACAACATTGTAAAGGAATTATACTCCAATAAAGTTGTTAAAAAAATTTTTTAATTAAAAAAAAAAACTTCAGGCAATATGAAAATGATGGGAAATTAATCTTTCCAAAACACAATTCAGAGTACATCACTGCTTTGCTCAGAAATCTTTAATGCTGTACCCTCTGTCATTTGGCTATTAGTCTAAAATATTTACTTGGCCTGGTATTCAAAGCCTTGAACAAACTGTTCCAAACTACATTTCCACTCTTATTTTTCTTCTCTTTACCTACACTATAAGTTTCAGTCTTACTATTCATTTTGCAGTCTTCAGTTTTTCACTCTGTTTCTTTACCTATATTGCATTTTTTGCCTATAATATCCAATTCTGCTCTTCCTTGTCATATGTCCTAACTGGACCCAGCCTAAATGCCACCTCTTCCACCACGTAACTCCACAAAAATTCCCCCCAGCAGGAAGTGCTTTCTCCTCCTTTGCTGCTTCTCTTTTCTTTATACATTCAAGGAGAGTCCACATGATGAGAAAGACACACATAGGCTTTAAAGTGAACTGGGGTGGAGCAGACTGAACGGGGTACTAAGTGTGTAATCTTTGACATTTTCATCTTGCTTCACTTCAATTTCCTCATCTCTACAATGGGAACAAGGGGAAATTCCAAACTTACAAAGTTATTGTGAGGACTGAGGGCAGTAACATGGTAGCGTGACAGCCTAGTGCTTTCCCTGCATTCATCCCCTTTTCCCTTCCCATGTAAACCCTCCTTCTGGAAGAGAGCCGATTAAGCTTTTCCCCTGTGGATTCAGCTCCTCTCCGTGTTAAATCTCTGTCCCCATCCCTTGTTCCAAGCCAGGATTCTCCAAAGCCTGGTCCTAAATCAGATCCATGACCCCTCCATTGCCTTCCTCCAAATCTATGTATCATCCTGCATGCCCTGTTTCCCAGGGTTGTGACAAAAATAGAATCACAGATTATTAGTCAACTGACAGATAAGGAAATTGAGGCCCAGAGAGGAAAAGTAACCTGTTGAAGAACATACAGTGAGTCCAATCGTAAACCACTGAATATTCACTCCTTGAAATCAAAGACCTCGTTTTTTCTTGAGGACTACATCTTTCAGAGCTGGCACACTGCCTAGTGCATTTCAGATACTAAATAAATGTTTCTAAATAAATGAATGGGGGGAGGAAGGAGTTCAGATGCCTTGGCTTATAATTTGGTATAGTTAATATTGCATTATGCCATTAGACTTCTCAATAGTTTTTCCTGATTGTATTATTTTCTCTGGGCTTCTCTGGAGAGACGAGGGCAGGGCTTGGTACCATTCTTAAGAAAGCCTTTCAGTCATGAAGTCTGCTCTCTTGGAGGGCCTCCTCACAATACCAGCGTTCTGACATGCTTACATTTCTATTGGTCATACATCAGTGGGTTTAATTAACTTTTCAAAATGGCATTAAATTTTGCTTCCCCAGGACAAAGTGTAGATGCTGGTGGTCCACTGCAAAAATCAATGTCTGTATCTGGATATTTTACAAAATATATCGCCCTTAACTTTGTCTTTCAGTGAGTGATGCAAATGACTTCCTTTAGGTCTTTAATCATCTCAGGCTGATAGCGCCTCTAAATCTAGCCATTTCTGAAGCTCTCCTAACTAAAGAAACTGATTAAGCAAAGAATGTTGCCCCATGGGGAAGAGGCAAAATCTTTACATTAAAAAGACAAAATACAATAGCTGTATATGGATGGCATACCAATTATTTAGTGGAAATTACATACCAAATGTTTTGTTATCAATGTTTCAAATTTGTAATGCAAACATTTATTATCTTGATAGCACCTTTTCTCCCAAGCAAGGTGGGAAACCTCCCCAAAGGATTTCCTAGCCATATGTGGGGATCCCGAAGAGGATGCTTTCAATGTGCCTATAAATCTTTCCGTCGTCTCCAGTCACCAGGAGGAACCTGCCCTTCTGTCTTTCCTCCCATCTTCAAAATTCGAATTGCTTATGTGGCTGCTTGGAGAGGCCTCACAGCTGCTTCTACTAATCATGAGAAAACCAATGTCTGTGCCAATAGTGGTGTATTTTTATATCCCCAGGGTTTGCAGTTCCAGTGTCACCATGTCAATACTAGGTCCCATGCAGACAACGCAAAAGTTGCCCCGTCATGCATGAACATGATCAACCTAATACTCAGGAAAGCCCTGTCTAATAGCTCTTGTGTTAACTCCACTCTACAGATGACTGAACCGGAGCCCATGGAGGTAAAGAAACTTTCCCAAGTCACAAAGTGAAAAAGGGTTAGAACCTAGATACTACCCCCAAGTGATTGGTATATTGCACATGGTATGTTGTAAATAGTATTACTGGGTTAAAATCATCTTCAAACTTAAGTCACATTCTTGATGAAACATCACATGTGCAGGTATACTCACATTTATACATCTAATATATATATTTTTTTCACTGCAAGTATAAACAACAAATTTGAACTTTAATTAATTGGATTCTGGGTTAATGAAGTAGGAGAGAAAGAAAAAGAGAAGGGAGGAGAGAGACTGACTCACATAGAGAGAGAGAAGAGTAATTAGCAGTAATTTTAACTAAGTTGATAGAATGTCTTCTTGAATCTTTTGGAATCAGAGTCATACAACAGAAAGAGCCCTGAACATGTGACCAAAAGCCAGAGTAGTAACCCCAGCTCTAGGTCACTGTTGTTTAAACCTGGACAAGCCAAAACTTCTTTGGACTTCAGCTTTTTCATCTGTAATTGAAAGGGGGGGGTCATAGCCTTTCTCAGATTCTTTATTTCTCTGGTATTGTGTGATCCTACAGGTAATAGAATCAGTAAAATACATAGATATTTATAATATACACATGCATACACATATATATCTTATTTTTTTTATTGACGTTTCAAACTGCTTCCTGGTGGGGGAATATGGGTAGTTTCTTGCAAAACTCCTCCTACCCATTTGAAAGGCAGAATTTGGTGCTTAAAAACAGTTATAAGGAGCAGAGTAGCACACATCGGGGAGGTACCTCTGGCTTGTTAAGTTTAAAATATTCTGATGTAGTTAGAACCCTGAGTTTAGCAAGTTGCTGCTTCTGCTGAGTCTTAAAGGCCTCTCACCGTCACAATTCTGAAAACTGAAAGTGCAACACTAGTGCAAGGTGACCAGCTACTGCCAACAATTCCAGTGGCTCCTACAGCAGGATGAGGACTTCTGTCTGAACTACTCACACCTGGATTCCGGATTTGCACATGTTCTTCTAACTGCAGCACGTGATTCATATTCACACCTACTTGTGAGGGAATCTGGGAAATGTGGTTTCATATTTTCCAGCCTCTTCAAAGACAAAATAGATAGAAAGGAGGCTGAAAGACCCAATACAAACTTCCCACCGCTCATGGCAACTAAGTTCAACAATCGCGGCATAATATGAACATCGCTGTAAACCAGAAACTAACACAACACTGTAAATCAACTCTACTTCAATCAATCAGTCAATCAAGAACTTCAGGAAGCTTGCATATGGCTTGGAGGAAAAGTATGTGTGTATATATATATACATACACACATACACACACACACACTCAAGCTAGAAAGAGCTAAGTAAAAGAGACATATTAGCATTTAGGGCATTCACAGAATCTGCAGGAGGCACTTTTTGACTGGGAGAAGTTAGCGTCTAAGATAAACGAATGTGATGATATATGGAAGCAAGTACGTATTTCATAAGGCTTTTCATTCTCTGGAGTCACATAATCGGATTTCGGTGACTGTAGGAAAATAGGGCTGACCTTCCCCTTACGAGTCAGTTGTTATATGTTTTCCTGGTATTCATTTGACCACACCTTTGGTCAAGTGTAATTTGCCTAGTTGCAGCAAGATAAATTTTAAGATCTCAGTTTGGTTTTATTTAGTCTACTCCCCTTCTTCCTGTCTTCTGCCCCTCCTCCAGGCTATACAGATCTTAGTGTTTCCTTGTTTCTGGAATTTTACCAGTATAAAGCAAAAGCTTCATCATGAAGTGCTTCTTTCCATTCTTTAGTAAAAGTTTACACTCAGGGAAGAGAGCATTCCTGGTGGAGTGGAGAGGAAGGCTGAGAGTCTTTGTGCTTGCAGGTTATACGTGGGAAAAACAGAGATGTTTTCTCCAGACCAAGTAGGAGGTAAAGGTCTCTGGGTTTCACAGGCAACAGGAACAACATGGTCTCCATTTCTGGACATCACTCCAGCGTAATGGTGAAACATCTAGAGGGTGGAGTTTGGCAAATTTAGGGAGACTGTTCCCTGTCCCTTGGCTCTTGCAAACATAAGAAAGAATCACATACCAGCATGTGGCATGGAATCCAAGAGGCAGCATTCTTCCAGAAAGCATGTGGCCTCGAACAACATGGTCTGCAGCAACAACCATGCCAGACCGGAGGGTAGACTTGCTGGATTTTCCTAGAGGCATGTGAACCTTCCACGAACGACTGGGAGAGAATTCCCTACCCATGTTCTCTTGCATGCTTGAGTTTGGGAACTAAGTCACATCTACCACATACGTTTCTCCAATAAAAGTAAATATTGATTTGCAGTTCTGTAAAGGAGAAAAACATATCTGCGAAGGGAATTGTTTGGACTTAGAAACAAGGAAAATAGAATCATGCTGACAGATTTATTTCCAGCTGTTGCCCAGCAGTGTACCCTGAACCCGGCCACTTCAGGAAGCATCTCATTTTATCTCTGACCAGTTGTCAGACATCATTTCGTTTCCACAAAAAACAGTAAACTTTTATCTGCTACTGTAGTTTCCCTGAAGCCATTCTGCTTTAATCAGAACCATAGAATAGGGAGAGATGTCAGAGGATGATTTGAATCTATGTAGTTCAGCCTGCCCAATGCACAGAGGCATGATTTGAAGTAACAATCCCGTTTCAGAAGTGTGTAAACAGTTCTGAATCACTGACATGAAAAGTTTTTTAAAAATTCTGTTGGATTTTTGACATTTTCCTCTGAACGTAAAATACTCCAGAAACATACTCTGTGCCATTTACTCCCCAGTTTAAAAAAAAAAAAGTCACCTTATGAATCTCACACTATGAGGTGGTTTCTGAATTCATTTTCTACATCAAAGGACTGTCTGGGGAATGCATATTAGATTGAAGAGACCTCAAACAGTATTAGCTTTGATAACTATAAGTTCCTGTGACTTTTGAAAGGAAAAGAATTTTGAAAGGAAACAAATACATTTAAGATAAATTACTAATAATTATTTCCAATTGTAAATGTTGAATATTTTTAATAAGGTTTAATAAACCTGTTGAAGGCTACTTTTAAAACAACATAGTAACTAGCTCCACCAATCAGCCAAACTTTTCAATTTAATTTTAGACATATTTAAAAAAATATATTGTCCTAACTTCTCATGATTTAGTACCATGTCTCAGACTATAAATTTTAGGGGCAGTCTCAATGATAGATTCAAAACTAACTTAGAGAAAGAAAAATATTTACAGCAAAAATAATTTATCTCAAATATTTTAGAGAAAAATAACAGTGGTATATTCCAGGTAAACATGTTAGAAGACCCAAAAAGTAACTTCAATAGTAATGAAAACAGACATGGCAAAGATGACTTAAAGAATTCAAATAATGCTGTTTTATGGCACGTGTGAAAAGGGTAATTATGTTATTTTAAACATGCATTGGTAACTGAATTAATTAATTAATTAATAGACATCTCTTTTATGTACAACTAGAAGACTTTAAATATTAGAGCTTGCAAACAAAATAAAGACTTTTTAAAGAATATGCTCCATTGTGGAAAACCTTTCATTTGATATTATTTTACATGTACAGTTGTTGAATTTCTGATTCAAGGCAGTTTTCATATCCTCGAATGCTTGTTTGAGCGTATTTAATTCTGTTTGGACTTTTATTGATATTTGCAGTTTTCTTCTGCTTCCTGTTTTTTCTGGAGAATTATCTGCAGTTGATGTGTTTGGAATTTGGTTTTCTGAATTTTCAATAGATCTGTACGGATTTGTTAATGTTGTGAATTTTTGTGGTGTTGTATTTTCTAAGATTCTTAAAGATACTTTATTCCATCTGTGTAGACACTGGAATAGACTTTCCTGTTGTTCTGGTGGTGGGGGTGGAGTTAAGTCCTTACATTTCTGTGGCTTGCAGACCCGCAATTTTATTTTGAAACCCTATATTTTGCCCTTTTGCTTATCTTCCCCCAGTTGTCAAAAGGTGTTTATTTTTGCCCTTTTCCTCCTTCAGAAACTATGCCTATCAAACTGCCCTTTAAATCATGCATATTTTTAGGTCTCTTCATGTAGTCCATGCTCTGATCTACCAAGAAATGCTTTTAGGATTTTTATACTAATAGTGGTGTTTTCATAGTAAGCTTAAGCTTTCTCTTCTCCACTATTATTCTCCATACGTCTTTGCTTGTCACAAAGCTTTAAGGGGCGGGGGCGGGAGTAGAGTGGGAGAATGAGCAATTACAGCTGGAATCTGGCTATTTTCTTCTTCTTACTTATTGTGAAAATTGGACATTCTTACCTTTAAATTATGAAGAGAGCATGATGTATATACCATGATATATATAAATGATATATCATGAGATATGTGTACAGATATATATCTACATCTGTATCTGTTCTCAATGGTCTGTATTGTTTGATAGGAAATACTGAGAGACAGAAGGGCAGGTAGGTAACTGCCTTTGTCTTCAGCTGTCTAGACAGTTGTTTTTTTTTTTAAGTATTCATTATCTTTCTTTTCCTTTATCTTCTTTCTAATCTTTGTCTCTTTCTCCTTCCTAACTTCCTCCTTCACTCTATATTATGAAATTAAAATATAAGCCCTCATGTTTATGACAGAACTCTTTATCCTTGGATTCTTCTTTTCAAAACAGCTGAACAAAGCAATTGTGCCATGAAAAACAACAGTAGTGTTTCATAACCATGTGGCCTTCATTTTCTACCCTCAAGACAGAAGAAAATAGAAATCAGCCTGATGTATGATTTAACTTTTTTTTTTAATGAAGAAGAAACATCATGGCACCAACTCTTATTTAAATTCTTTAAATACAGAAGTATGTGTTTAATTGTGTACCTTGAATCAAAGAACACAAGGTAACCAGATATGTTGTATTTTTACATATTTTTTCACTTGTTTAGATTATTTGCATTATATAGCCAAAACATCAAGCCATTTAATGGAATTATTTTTCTCACCTCACTTCAATATGTGGTTCATTTCTTTTAGAGTATTTATAGTTCCCATAAGTTTCTCAAAAATCTCTAGTCAGAAATAAAAGAAAATATTTAGACATTTTACAAATTATAAACTTCACTTTTTCAGTCTATCTTTATTGTATAGTATGATCCTCGCAAATGGTGTCTGTTTTGTGGTTCATTGTCTTTTGACTTTTCCATGTTTATCTGACACATAATAAATCCAATTGTCATATCAGGGTATGATTGGGGACAATTCCTAAGCCACTGTAATCATCAGGGTGACACCGGTATTGAAGGACCCATGCACAAAATTTGTAAAGAGCGGCCTCACAAAGAACTGTTCAGAGTTCCCAAGTGATAAGGCTAGAATTTAGGCAAACACAGCTAAGGAAGGATAGAGAGCAAGTCAGGAGATGGGGATGGACAGACAGAAGAGGTGCTTGGAGGCAAGAATGATCAAGATTCCTCAAGGAGATCATAAATTCACATGGCCGCCAGTCTAGCCCAAAGATTCTTTTGTTTTAATAGAACCCTATTTTTAGACAAAGTTGGCAAATATGTTTCAACTTTCATGCTAACTCTAATCAATGGAACTTTTATGAGTGGAGAGACAATACATCCCATTTTGCCTAGGATGTTCTCATTTCATCCTTTTACTCAAGCATTTATTAATAGCTCTCACTGTGACTCTCAGAAGAGCCCTAGCTTCAACAAGCAATTATGCTGTCACCTCACCTGTGAGAAAGATCCTAAGTCCTCCTAAAGCTCTGTAAGAATGTTTTTGATTGATTTGTGATGTCTCCCCAGGGCTAAGAGTAGTTTAAAAAGCTGGGAGGGTTGGCAGCATAGCATATGTACCTCGTGTTGGCCACGTCTAAGTTAATGGATGAGCCCGACCCAAATACTTTGTTTAACCAAAAGAATAAGAAGAATAAAGGAAGTCAGCAAATGGGAGTGTACAACTTGACAACATATTCTATATTGGCACATGTAAAAAATATAAAAGGTGGGCTTCCCTGGTGGCGCAGTGGTTGAGAGTCCACCTGCCGATGCAGGGGACACAGGTTCATGCCCAGGTCCGGGAAGATCCCACATGCCACGGAGCAGCTGGGACCGTGAGCCATGGCCACTGAGCCTGCACGTCCGGAGCCTGTGCTCCGCAATGGGAGAAACCACAACAATGAGAGGCCCGCGTACAGCAATGAATGAATGAATGAATGAATAAATAAATAAATAAAAGGGAATGGTGATGTTAGTAAGAATAAGTGCTTATTAAAATTTTAATATCATTTTCTGATTTCATCAGTTGGTAGATGAACATTGTTCACATTGTATCATAGTTGAAATCAAGAACCATCTTACAATTGAAGAACTATTGTCATTTAATTACCAGTACATTTTTTCTTAGAGTTACATAAAATAGTCCCACATTGTACCTTCCCTGATTTACTTGCTCTTTCAAAGGCCACCACCCTCTTCTTAAGAGTTGTGCCCTCCAGTTGCAAGTACCTAGGAATTTACTTCTCCCTGGAGTGACCCATATGGAATAATTCTTAAGTGAATCTACACTCCTGAGTTTCTCTGCAGGACTTTTTCTGAGATCACACCCTTACTAGGTTTTCTCCCTGTAGTGGGCAGAATAATAACCCCTCAAAATGTTCATATCCTAATACCCAGAATAAACTGTGAATATATGTCACATGAAAAAGGGAAATTAAGGTTGTAGATGGGAATAAGGTTGTTACATTGTTAATGAAATGATCTTAAATAGGGAGATTATAGTAGATGACCAGACTAGGCCTATTATAATCACAAGCATTATAATCACAGTTTATAATCACAAGCTGGAAAGTGAAGAAAATGCATTCTTTTCTACAGCCTCCAGACGGGAACACAGTCCTACCAACACTGATTTCAGGTTAGTGAGACCTGCGTTGTGATTCTGAAAAAGAAAACTGGAAGACTAAAAAAAATTGTATTGTTTTAAGCCACTAAATTGGCAGTAATTTATTACAACAGCAATAGAAAATGAACACACTCTTCCTTCCTGTACTGCTTAAAACCTTTCGGTGGTTTATTGCACTTAGGCAAAATCTAACATTCTCAATTTGGCTTAGAAGGTTCTGCACGATCTACCCTGTGCCCACATCTGTCAGCTTCCCCTTTCCTGCCTTTGTTCTGGCCTTCCTCAGATGCTCAGGAAAATCAATCTCCTTTCTATTCACAGCTTTTGCATCTGCTTTATCCTCTCCCTGGGACACTTCCTTCTTTTCTCTCGGCCACCTTCTACTCATCATTCAAGTCCTAGTTTAATATTCTTTTTTCCTTAGGGAAGACTATCATGTTTTCCAGACTTATAAGCATTTCACTAAACTTGGTAAAAATTTAAGTAAATAATCATTCTATGTGATTTATTCTTTCAAGTCTCTCTCCCCCTGCTAAATGGTAAATTCCGTGATAGCACAAACATGTTCCTTGTTTGTTCCCAGGCCTATTACAAAAACTGGCACAAAAATATTTCCTGATTGAATGATAACTTCTGTGAGGCAGACACAGATGAGACAAACTTGAGGATCAAAGAAGATAACAACTTGCCCCAAAATCGCACAGCTGGTAAGGGGCAGATCTAGGATTCAAAGTAAGGGTTTTTTTTGTTGTTGTTATTGTTGTCAAAGTATGAATGTTTACCAGAAAACACTCTATTATATTGCCTCTCATAGACTTAAAAAAACCCAACTTCTGAGTGTAATAAATATATGCTCAGAAGTATATAAAATATCTGGTAGGGCCAGGTATCTGGAAGACACTTAATATGCAAGCAGTGAATGCACAAAAAGGTAGTTGGAAAGCACATGTGCTAATAAGAGAAAATATATGAGTAAAGTAGCCATGAGAAAATGGCACTCTGTCCTCATCCGAAATGCCTTTTAATCAAGTAGAAGCAACTGCTAATTCAACTTCTGATGGTTTCTCTGATTTGAAGATATTTTCTCAATATAAACAGTCACATCAACCATAGGTTGACCTGATCTTGCAGGCCCCATGCCCTACTGTGGTTTTATTAAATGCTAGTGAAAAAGTTAATTTCCCTCAATAAGTCAAGTGCAACTCCAGTCCCTGAAAACAAAGTTATCCTTCCTAACCATTAATAAATTGGCTGAATGTTAAATCACACCTTGATTTTGTCTCATTAATGTTCATTAAACAACCAAAAAAGGAAAGAAGTTGATTATGTCAGGCTCACAATTTTAAATTAAAATGGAAAGAAGCAGGAGTTTCTAATTTGCAAACACAGAGCTTCAGACAACAAACAGGTAAAGTTGACTGTGCATGCTGTGGGAAGAAAAAACTTAGTGGTTAATTAAAACTTTAGTCATTTAAAATGTCTCTACTGCAAACACAAATTGCTACTTTGCATCTTCCCATAAATCTCCAAACTCTATGAAATGTTTCATATGAAGAATCTTAAATATTGATGATGCATTTTGTTATTGTGCTTTGAATCATGGGCACTTCAACACTTTATAGAGGAAGGACAATAGTGGAAGAAGTACTGGCTGGGAATCAAAAAATATGGTTCTACTTCTGGCTTGTCTTCTTCCTCATTCATGGTGTGATTGGGAATACTATGTCACTAAATCTTCCTGTGCCTCAGTTTCTAGTAAAATGAAATAATACTTGATCTTGAAAAAGCTGTTGTGTGTTTTTTATTATTTGATTTACCTTTATTTTCTTATTTATACATATTGGCAATAAGGGTTTGGGCCTGTGTTAGAACAGGGTCCTCATTCAAGCCAATTCAACATCAAGAAAGAATATTCATAGACTAATTCACTTTGTCAACCTGACCCTTAAAAATTTGATTCTGATTCAAGGTGGCAGCCAGTCAACTGAATGGCTATCTAAAAACCACAGACGTTCTTTCATCCTTACTATCTGAACAGACAAAGGAAATATGCAAACTTTTCAATCCTCCAGCCAAGGAAAGATGGAAAAGTTATGATTCCCTGAAAAGTAACCACTTTTCCGAGCAAGACAAGTGAAAACACTTTTTTCCATGTGTTCATGGAAAAAAAAAAATGGTATAAAATTTGAATCCTATTTTAAATGCATTTGGAGAACTTGCTATTTAAGAAAGCCTTGCGGGCTTCCCTGGTGGTGCAGTGGTTGAGAGTCCGCCTGCCGATGCAGGGGACACGGGTTTGTGCCCCGGTCCGGGAAGATCCCACATGCCGCGGAGCGGCTAGGCCCGTGAGCCATGGCTGCTGAGCCTGCGCGTCCGGAGCCTGTGCTCCGCGGCGGGAGAAGCCACAACAGTGACAGGCCCGTGTACCGCCAAAAAAAAAAAAAAAAAAAAGTCTTGAAAAGAACACATAAAAATACAAAAATTTTGTACATATATCACATAACTGAGTTTACTTTTATCTGCACCTTATTTATGCCCTATTTCATTGTATTATTTTCCCTTCATTTCTTGTCACTACTACTGTTGCCCTCCTTCTGAAAGGTATTCACACTAGTGTTTTTAATCTATGTCTCTCCAGTTTCCCTTCTCTGTACCTATTTAGACATGTGTATCCTTGAAAAATATATGGTATTGACATGTGTTTTTAATTTGCATAAATGGTGCTATAAATCTTACTCTTGCTCCCTTTTCTTATTAACATGTTTCCAAGATGTAGCCTAATTGCAATAAATCTAGCTCTTTGTTTCTGACTCTGCATCATATTTTATTTTGTGCATATACCATATTTTATTTAATCATTTCCCTGGGAATGGACATGTAGGTTGCTTCTTACTAGTGACAGCCACCAGCAAAAAATAAAGGTTGTTATGAAAAATTTGTGCATGCCCTTTTACAAATTTATGCAGGCTTTTTTTTGGATATAAATCTTGGAATAAAATTTCTTGGTCTTAATGACATAAAAATATATCCTATATCCTAGGCATTGACACTCTCTTTTTCACAATGAACAGTTTAACCACCCACCAGCAGTGGACAAGGCTTTATAATAGTCTCAGCAGTACATTAATATATGCCAACTTTGTAATTTTGTGATTTTTTAATTAAGTTAAGAAAGTTATCTTTTATTCAAAGTTGACTATGTTTACTATAAAGTCATATAGAACACTGTCATATTTCTGCACGTTTTGAGCTATTTATGTGCATCTCCTCCCTATATTCCATTATTAACTACAATTATATTTTTCTAGTGTTAAAACATGATTACATTTCTGGAATAGACTCATTGGTTCATGATGTATTTTTAAACATACTATTTGCTTCTGTTAGATTCATTTAATTCAGATTTTTTACATCTATATTTAATACTGAAATTGACCTATGATTTCTCTTCTTGTACTACCTTCAACTTGTTTGGGTATCAATAATAATTAATTTTATTAAAGTGACTGAATAACTTCCTTCATTATTCCATTTTGTTTTTTACTTTTTATAACCTCTTATATAAGATTTGGATTATCTGTTCTTGAAAAATTAGCAGAACTCGCTTTTAAACCAGACCTGAGCTTTTTGATGGAAATGGAGTTAGAATTTGCATTACTAATTTAAGTTTTTGTAGCTGGTAGTGTGTTATTCTTTTTTGTTTCATTTTTAGCCAATTTTGGCATTTATGTTTCTCAAAATGTATCAATTTTATCTAGATTTTCATGTTTGACATGTAAATTGCTAAAAGTATTCTTTTATTTTAAAAATCTATAAGGCATATAATTATTTAAGAACAGAAGAAATATGCAAATAAATAGAAAAGAAGAAAATAACGAGTAAATGTATATTCTATCTTTGTTGATTATAAAGTTATAGCTAGTACACGATATTCAAATTTCCTATATATTTGCTTATTTGTGTTTTCTTGAGTTCTTAATTTCAATAATGGATATTTTTAATTATTGAATATAATTATTCATTTATTTTTTCTGTTAACTTTTAATTATGGATTTTAAAATGACATTATTAAACGCATATTCATTAATCATCATTTTTGTCCTTCTGATGCAATTTCCCTTTCGTCTACTCATATTAAGTTTGGTTTGACATTAAAAGTCCTAACCTGGATTTCTTTTGGCTTATACATTATTTTCAAACAAATCAAAAGTGATTGTTTTAAATAAAAATGTGTATAACAATACTAATATATCTTGATTTTTATTCACTCTGACAGGCTATCATTTGGTCAGTGAATTGAGCCTATTTATATATATTGTAATTACTGATGTATTTAGATTTATTTCTGAATCTTATTTTGTGTTTTCTACTTGCTGTATTTTTTTTTATATATCTTTCTACTTTGCCCCTTTTCTGCCTTTTCAAATAGATGTGGATTTCCTTCTGCCAATGTAAAAGTTATTCTTTAATTTTTATTCTTTGGGTGGGTTCCTTTTTACATACAGGTCCCAGTAAAAATGTTCCCTATTAACCTCCTAAGCTCCAGAATATTTCTGCCTCCAAATTGTAATCAGACATGAACCTAACATACTCTTTTCTCTGATTTCTTCATCCCTAATATCCTCTCCCCACAACATCATGTAGGGAACTTTAGAGAAATATGTCTGTTATAGGTTGAATTGTGTCCCTTCAATTAGGCATGGCTCTACCAATTATTAGGCATGTGAATTTGGACAAGAAAATAAAATGCTCCTAGCTAAATAACCTCATTTGTAAAGAGTAACGTTTTACTGACACACATACCTCACACGACTTTTTGGTGAATCATACAATGCCAAGGAAGGGTAGGGGATTCATGCTCAGTGATACACCATGTGCATGGAATGCTTGATGTCCAGGGTCATATATTAGGCCATAATGTGATTTGAGTGACTGGATTGTAAAAGAAGAGAGCAGGCACTCAACCACACAAAGCAAAGATAGGTTTGATCATCGTGCTTGTTGTTTTAACCCTAGGGCACTGCCTAAGAAAGGAAGGGTTGGAGTGTCCTGTCATGGTTGTGGAAAGCAATGTGGCACTCTGCATTTGGGCAGCACTAAAAAACTCTACCTAGTTCATGTATTTCCATAATCAGCATACAGTTTCTCATTACACTTAAACACATCATTAAAACAAAATCATGATAACTGAGAAACTCTGAGCCTTTGTAGACTTACAATACTTTATGATATCAGGCAATTCCAGACTACTCCTGATATTATTTGGGGGGTGGGGCAGGGCTTAGGAACAAGAGTATAAATAAATGGCTCTCACCCTCCTCTCCTCCCTACCAGAACTGACTGGTATGTATATGGACACCTATCTTCAAGGCCAGGCTCCATCCCCACCCACTCTAGGACCTTCAGTTATGCTCACTAAAGGAGTATTCTGCCCACAACAGAATGGACTTGGGAAGAGGTCCTCACAAGCCCTGAAACAGACTAGAGGAGGTTGAGCAGAGATATTTCTGGATCCCAGGTACCTGAAACATGGTCTAGAAGGGAACATACATGCATTTACCCTTGGCAGACATATCCTATTAGCTCCATGGACTCCTCATCCCAGAGAAGGTGATGGGGTACAGCTGCAGATGGGCAAGAGGAGACCCTGGATGGTATGGTGTCCAAGGCAGTGGTCCCAGGACCTCAGATATAAGGGTATTATTCATCCCAGGTTTCTTTGCTGTCAGATTAGTGAGTAACTCTAAGAGGCATTTTCTCCAAAACCATTAAGCTTTTATTTTATTGCTGTGAGGTAGTTTAGTGAAGTAGCTTCTATGAGTAATGCAACAGAATAATGTAAGGTATTTTGTTTATTTGTTTGTTCTTGTTTATAGACATCATCTGGAAATTTTGATTCATTGGTTCCAAAGTAGAGTTGGGAATATATATACATATATATGTATGTTTTCAAAATCTCATAGGTCTTTCTATGTCTCTCTGTTTTTGAAAACACTTTATTGAGGTATGATTGACACACAAAAAGCTGTACATATTTAATGTATACAACTTGTTGAGTTTAGAAGTATACACCCATGAAACCATCACCACAAACTATGCCATAAATATGACCATTACCCTTAAAAATGTCCTTTTGCCCTCTTTATTTATTTTTAGTGATAAGAACACTTAACATATGATCTGCCCTCCTAGCAATTTTTAAGTATATAGGACTGTATTGTTAACTATAGGCTCTATCCTTTCCAGTAGATCTTTCTAAATTAGATGCTAGTTGGACACATAAAAACTCATTAAGAGGATAGATCTCATGGTAAGTATTCTTTTCACACACACAGGAACAAACAAAGGGACACAAGCAATCTTTTGGAGGTGATAAATATGTTTATTACTTCAATTGTGGTGATGGTATCACAGGTATCAAAGACATCAAAATGTATTCATTATTATATATGTGCAAAGTTTGTACTCTAAGTATACCTCAGTAAAGCTGATAAAAAAGAAAATTATAAAATGAACATATGACTGCCTTTAAAGGCTAGTTTAGACATCAACAATTTTAAAAATGATTACAAGTGACCAGAAATGTAGTACACTCTATTTTCAGTTTTTAAGGAACCTCCATCCAAATGAAAAATAGAATTACTATATGATCCTGCAATCCCACTCCTGGCATATATCCAGAGAAAACTCTAATTCAAAAAGACACATGCACCCCAATGTTCACAGCAGCACTATTTACAACAGCCAAGACATGGAAGCAACCTAAATGTCCATCAACAGATGAATAAAGAAGATGTGGTATATATATACATAATGGTATATTACTCAGCCATTTAAAAAAATGAAATAATGTCATTTGCAGCAACATGAATGAACCTAGAGATTATCATATTAAGTGAACTAACTCAGATAGAGAAAGACAAATATCATATGATATCCATTATATGTAGAATCTAAAAAAAATGATACAAATGAACTTATTTACAAAACAGAAATAGACTCACAGACTTAGAAGACAAATTTATGGTTACCAAAAGGGATAATGGGGAGGGGGGAAAATAAATTAGGAGTTTGGGATTAATTTATACACACTACTATATATAAAATAGGTAAGCAACAGAAACCTACAAGAAACTATACTCAATAACTTGTGATAATGAGTAATGGAAAAGAATCTGAAAAAGAATATATATATATATATATATATATATATATATATATATATATATATATATGTATGTATGTATAACTGAATCACTTTGCTGTACACTTGAAACTAACACAACATTGTAAATTAACTATACTTAAATGAAAAAAGAGTAGTGTAACATAAAAAAGAAATGTAGTACACTTCATGGAACTTAGCAGTTCATCAGAATATTAAAAGTTATAAATTATAAGGAGCTTTATAATGATATACAGGTTTAAAAAAAGCCTTTGGGTTAAGCTGTTAGTGAGATACACTAAAAAGACAAAAGAATATTGAACCAAAGTTTAGAAGAGTCAAACTATCGAGATTCTAGTAAAAAAAAAAAACAACCACTAACTATTGGCTTTTCTGGGTAGCTCAACTGACTTTCTGGACCAAGTTCCCTCTGTGAAATGAGGGGTTTTAATTAGATAATAATTAAGTTTTCCTTTTATTCCTAAAATTTATAAAATGAATGAACAAAAGTCTGCAATTCCATATTAAATAAAGTTAAGTGCCCTTTCTTAAGCCATTCTGCCAATTACCAGGATCCCAGTGTAGGTTTTGGCAAAAAATAAAATGGCCTTCACCTTAAAATAGTCCACTTGATGGGACTGAATAGGAGGATTATTGTCTGGTGGCTCTCAACAAATGAATCTCAGAGGTGGGAAAAAGTCTAACCATATTTCATGTGCTCTGTCAACCAACTCAATTATATGTTTAAAGTCAATAGAAACAGAGAATCACAGATGTAAGAATTTATCATGTTCTCTCACTCCAGAGCCTTCTATTTAGAATTCCATTCGAATTTTCAATTGAACTTTGGGTTTTACAAGGGAAGATGGCATGGTGAAAGGTACACCTGTGAACCAGGAGGCTTCACATCCACCCTGTTTCTTGATGCTTGGTGTTCAAAAGAAGTTACCTCTCTGTCTAGACTTCTGCATCCTCATATGTTAAAGACAATAAAAGCCATCATATTAGAAAGAAAAGAGGTTCTCAGGCAAGACAGAATGAGAAATAAATATGAAAG
This sequence comes from Hyperoodon ampullatus, assembly GCF_949752795.1. Taxonomy (NCBI): domain Eukaryota; kingdom Metazoa; phylum Chordata; class Mammalia; order Artiodactyla; family Ziphiidae; genus Hyperoodon; species Hyperoodon ampullatus. Next base: position 206,292,887 of record NC_136914.1, read on the forward strand.
AGTTTTAAATTATTTTTAAAAGCTGTAGACATTTATGCACTAATGATGTTATTTTGAAACCTGGAGAGAGTGGCACTTTAACCCATCCAGTGCTCTCTGGGCTAGGTCAGGCTGGCACATGTGTCTGTAGAGAAAGGGAATTGGAAAAAGAAGACAGGGAAGCAATACAAGAGTGCTCATTATAGTCACCAGGCTGACAGTAGAAAGAAGGAGTCACTGTGATAAAAGAATAGAGGCATGAGATCATGAATTGGCTGATTTTAAACTTTTCTAAGACACTGATTTCTTTTTACCTTTCAATCATTAAACTTGATGTTTGCTGTCATTATTTCTATAAAGTTATACTCTAATAGAGTGCTAATGCATATGTAAAGCAAAAGGATTCATGTTGTTATTCATTTCCAAATAACATTAACCAGTCATATATATGACTGATATATTTATATTTATTTATATTTCTATGCCATAACACATAGCACATGAAAGCAGTTGAATATGAAAGTGAGATTCTGACAACCAAGAAGAAAATTAGAGGTGTAGAATAGGCATGTGTTTCAAATACAAATGTGATGTGAGGATAGAGGAAAAAAAAAAGAAACATTTATTGCTATTGGGTAATCATTAAATCACTATGCCTGGCATATTTGATACATTATCTCATTTTATTCTCCCAACAAATATGTATTTATAGATGATGATTCCGAGACATGCCTAAGGTCACAGAACTATTCTAGTAAATGATACTAGAACTAAGATTTGAACCTAGGTTGATCCTGCTAAGCTGCATTCCAAAAGGTACATCAGTTATCTTCAGTTGTTTATGTCTGTGTGGCTTCCCTTTGTCTTTTTCCCAACCATCTCTAAGAAGGAAAGAGTAATGAGGATGGGTTCCATCTATTCAAGTTAATTCCTTTTACACACATTTTGATTTTTATCCTTTAATTCACCATGATGCTTATCATCACAGACAATGTTTCTGCTTCTTGTCATCCTAAGTAGAAAATTTTTGTGAAAACTAGGACACATAATCTTTGAACTCCCATTTCCTATGAATCATACATTAATTAGTGCCAGACTGGATACTGATGGTCGTCATACCCAGATGAATTGCACAGATACTAAGGCTAATCAACACCTTTCAATCTGTTGAACAATGAGGTAGCCATGTTCCATCAAAACTTATTAGACTGAAAAATGTACCAATCTAATGTAGGTATTGAACCTGTCATCATGTGCTCTAAAGAAAGGCATACGTACTTGCTCATGATTTCCAAAACAACATTTATGCCTCAATCAAACTAGCAATAAGGGCATCCCCTCTTTCCCTTAAATATCAGACATAATTCATGAAGTTATCTTTCACTGCTCTGGATATGTTTTTGAAGGACTCCCTGTTCTGATGATTAAGAGTATATAGACCAAGGGCCCTAGTTTTATTTTATATCAGGGCCATTAGGTAATGAAGTATTTCTGGAATTATGAAAACAGTGAAAAAATATACTTCACCAACAGTTATAAAACAATCTTCTTTTTTAACAAAAGTAGAAAATAGTATAACTCTATAAACATGATATTCTTTATCTTGTTCTCAATAAACTACTGAACTCAAATAACTGATTTGTCATTTAAGTTATATACATTTTACCCCATATATCAAATTATTCTAGAGAAATAGATATGCAGGAAACAATCATAAACAATTATGAGATTCCCTCAAAATTAAGACTCTAAGTTGGGGACACATATTAGATATGGATTACAGGGATTTTACTTGGAAGCAATGGGATGGGATTGACTTAGATTAGAAAGAATATCTTATAATGCAGATTTAGAGAAAAACGTTCCACTACTTCGCCTGTCAAAACAGAATGGCAATCTGGGATAGCCATTTCACACATTTTCACATTTGGGGTGACAGGTGATTTTATGTACAGATGGTAACACTTTCTTCATGTACACAGTCATCAGCCACTCCAGCTAGAAAGCAGGCACCTGCCATCTTTTCCACTAGCATCTAACTTCTCCACATGCTGCAGAAAATAATTCAGACTTTCTTCATGTGACCCAATGGCTCTCGTGCCAGATGAAGAGAGGGAAGTTAAGCCACTGAAGTTGTCCCCACAGAAAGGTGATAACATCATGAGAAGTACCAGTAGTGAGGAGCAGGGGACCCAATGGAATCGTTGCCAGCATTAAGTGACAAGAGTTATCTTTTTTATCCTACGCACACATTCCCTACATTAACATTTATCAAAATGTGCTTTATAAATTACAGTTCCAGAAGATACTCAATTCGGGAAGGGTCCAATTAATATGCAGGTTTGGGAAACACTCAGATGTATAGCTCGCTTATACATTCATGTGGCCCTCTAGACTATTAATGGTATGAAGAATTCCAGTTTTGAAAAATCTAATGTTTGCCAGCATTTATTAAATGCATTTGAACAAAGAACTTTAAAAAAATTCTATAAAATTCTTTTCCTTCAAAGATATTTTAAGAAATATTGCCTCATACAATCCAAGAATTATGAATTTTTCCTACATACAAACCTCAGGTTATTCATGCAAAAGGATTTGATCCCTCTTTCCCCTTAATTAAATAAAGAAACATTGTCTCAGATAAGCTCCATGAGAACTGGGATTTTTGTTAGTGTTTTCCCCTCACTGTTCACTGTATCTCCAATGCCTAACAGAGTTGTTAACACATAGAAGGAACATCACAAATATGTACTGAATGAATTATAAGGTCTTCTACTGTCATTGGTTCCTTGTCTCTTCTCATCTCTTATCTTCCTCTCCAACATCTATAGCTCTCTTGGTCCATGTCAATTAGCCTGACTGTTAGCTCTCTCACTTTGCCCGAGTCTGATTTTTGGATCTTCTAACTGCATCCTGACCTACTGTTTCTCATGGCTCTATTCTGAGTCTGCCTTACCTGACTCATGCTCTACTCTGACCTCTGAAACCTGGGTGATTTCTCTGCTTTCTGCTTCTTATTTTCCAATTGTGACTTCTCTCCTGATACCCACAATCAGTTGGGAATACACAAAACAATGTAAGAATCAGTACAGGAATAAAGCCCATCCAAAGAAGACAGGCCAGTTGGACTTGGAGAAACATCCAGAACTGCTGTGAATCAGAAGTTTTCTGAACAGTCTGAAGTCTGGAAGTACCAATAAGGGCATATGAAGCAGTGGGTCAAGCACCAGAAGTTAACTAGTGCCAATGTGCAAGTTAAGGAAGGGACATAGGATAAAATTAAAATATGAAATCAGTATATCTGAGGAAAGGACTTGATTTCAACTCAAACAAAAACTAGCTTTTATCTGTCATGTGCAAAAGTGTCAGAAGGGCCTCCGTGAGTAACAAAGGAGCACTGATATAAATTATGACTTAAGGTTGAAAGTGTCTTGAATGCTTGCTCCCCTCTAGAATAGAACAATCTGTTATCATACAGCAGTTTGTTGGCCTTGATGTACAGTTACAGTACCTTAATTATATCAATTAGAGAAACCTGACAGTTATGCATTTTTGTCCTTTTAATTTCCTGATTTTCTTTCAGAATAAGAAAATCCATGTACCAGAAATCCAGAGTGGCAACAGTACACTCTCATCACACCCACAGAGGCTCCCAGTGTGAGCCATTGCCAATGAGACTGCAGACAATAGTCAGCGTACAAGAGAACGCTGGACATTGCTATGGGAAGGACATGCAGTCAGGGTGGGTCAGAGCACTGAAAGGTTTTCTGCCCTTCTCTAATTATGGCAAGCTAGATGGTGAAACGTAATTAAGGCTCAGCCTCATTTCTGGTCCCTCACAGAACCAAGAGATAATGAGAGACAAAGAAGCAAGAATAGAAAGGATGACTGGTACCCTGAGGTGGCAAGAATATAATGAATTAATTTCCCCACAGCATTCTTATGACTAAACGTGCTGTGCTGAATGTGGTGAGTCTGAGAACAAATGCCAGTTGTTCCATGGCTGTCCCAGCTCTTTCATTATGTTTAAAATAGAGTAACTCCCATGTGCACAAAGACATATGTAGAAGGATGTTAATTGCTTCATTGGTTTAAGTAGCAAAGGATCACAGACAACCTAAATTGCATGTCCTTAGTATATGGGATAAATAAACAATGCTACATAAATGGAATACTCTGCAGTATTAAAAATCATTGAGTATATCTGTGATATACAGTTAGTGGGAGAAAAAAGGCATAGAAAATTCTGCAAAATATTTTAGTACAAATATTTTAGTATATATGTGTGTGTATAGTATGTGTGTATATTATATATTACATGTATGAAACACATGTTTATGTATGCATAGTATATCTCCTGGCCAGTACAAAAGAAACCGACAATAGTTGTAACCTCTGAGAGAGAGAACACTTTCACTGTATAACCTTTTGTACCATTAGTAGTTTTTACCACATGCATGTATTAAGAAAAATAACCCATCCTATTTAGACACCAACACCTATATTCTCTCTCAAAGAGAAAGAGGAGAAAGGAGATAGAGGCCATACATCACACTTCCACTTCAGAATGTCTAATATATGCTATCATTATAATTAATCCATTTTATAATCGACCAAGTAGGAGTTCTCAGCCTGGAGTCCAGGCCCTGAGGGGATACATGAAAACTGAACAAAAAATTTTTAGTCTATCTGCCCATATCCAGGAGAAAATTCATAGCTTTCACCACATTCTCAAAAGAATCTAAGAATAAAAAGTGTTTAGAAATACTGTTCAGCTTAGGCAGATTTTATAAAAGGCTTCTGTCAGATTTTGTCAGTTCTTTAGATTACATATGATATTATTTGATAAAATAGTCATGTGACATGTTTGCTTGGCAGGGTGATAAACATTCATCTTTTTTAGTGAATACTATGGTTTGTAATCTGATCCCAAAGTTCTGTTCTATAAGTTTATACCAATGATATATCACCCTGTGCTTTTTAAATGAGAAAACACAGACCCCCATGGTACTTGCCAGATGCCTAGAAATTCCCTGAACCACAGAACAAACAGAACACACCTTCGGCAGCATCCATTCTACCCAGGAATTGCAAAATTTCATTTTATAGTAGAAAAAAGTTAGATTGATTATGCATTACTTAAACTTATTTTTGAGCTAACAATTGAGATTAAAAACATTCTGTGCTCCAGGAAAGGATACAATTCTTGGCTATAGCCTCAACACTCCCAGAATTTCTATTCCTCTCTGCAATAGTTTGATGGAAGTATTTTAAAATGTCTGTCTTATATTTATTAATGCTTTACCATTTACAATGCATTTATATTCCTTTGTTCTTTCATTTCTTTCATTATTCAATGCTTGAGTAGATGCTAGGCACAAACATACAAAGTTCTTGCCCTCTTAGAGCTAATATTCTAATCCAGACACATCATTTACTTAGAACAACCATACGAGGTATAGTAAAGTAAATCTTTAGTTAAATCACTTACCTCACCTGAACAGTAGTTGAAGATAATCAAAAGACAAAACCTGAGCAATTTTTACTGCTGTGCAGCCAAATATGGCCTGAGACCTGCTATTCCTCACACTCACTGGAATCTATCATTTCTTAATTTGTGTTCTTTTGGTTGTCCATTCCTCTGCCTTCATAGAGTAAGTTATATGTGATACTCCAGTCCAGCCTGTAAGAGCTTGGAAGTTACCACTCCATCCTCCTAACAAGTAAATAAGTGAATAAACATAAGAATCAACAACTCTTCTTAGATCCACTAGAGAAGTGAGGTCACAGGGTGTACTACTGCCCCCCAAATTGTGAAGACAGATAGGTGGACACAGAACACTACAACTTAATCATGACAGAAATCCACATGTAGGAATCTTTGTGGGAATCAGTGCTGACATGGGCAAATTTGAACTGTAATTGGCAAATTAGAGACTCAGCGTGGAAAGCTCTGAGGGTTAAAAACTCCGTGTGAACCCAGTCATAGGGGGACCCCAACATTTTTGTCGGGTTTACTTCCAGAAGCTCTCCCAGGTCCTCACAGTGAATGTCAGACAAAAATGCCCTTATGCTTCTGACAAGGGGAGGGGAAGAGGAACCATTTTGTAACATGACAAGAGCACTGTGTTCATCTAACTAGGCTTGTCCTCAGGAAAAACTATTTCACCAGGTCTTAACCAGGGGATGAGAATGGTCAGGAATATCCAACTCCCGCTCCCTCTAGGCTTCTACACTAGAGAAGGAAATATACAACTCCAGCCCCTCTGACAATCCTGTCCCATCTAAGGGGAGAAAAATCCTGAAAAACAATGGTGCAACTTACAGTCCAGGGGCACAGGTGCATCAAAAGACCAAGACCTAATCATAGGACTATAAAAAGTTTCCCCTCCATCCATATCTCACCACCACTAAAGGCCTATTTACCTCAGTTCCTTTTCCCAGTACATTGTGTTCACTTTTCAACAAAAATTGCAAGGCATATTAAAAGGCAAAAGTCTCTTATATAAACGTATAATTGATATGCTAAGAAAGGAGAGAAAATGGAATCACAAAAAATACTCAATTCACACTACAAAATCCAAAAAATGTATAGGAGACAAAAATATGAACAAGAAGCAAGGGCAACAAAGAAAAGACAGCAACAATGACCAATATTAATCTTTCAATGGTAATCTTAAACATCAATGAACTAAATATACAATTCAAAGATCATCAGAGTGAATCAAAAAATGAGGTACAACTATATTTTGTCTACAAGAAACTCACTTTAAATATATAAAAATATATAGATTAAAAATAAAAAGATGGAGAAAGACATACCATGCTAACACTAATCAAAAGAAAGCCAGAGTAGCTATAATGATTTCAGATAGAAGATTTCAGAACAAGGAAAGTTATCAGGGATAAAAAGGAGCATTACATAATGACAAAGTGGTCAATATTCCAAGGTACGCTATAACAAACCTTAATATGTATGCACCTAACAAAAGAGTGTCAAAACATGTGAGGCAAAACCAGAACTGCAAGGAGAAATAGATGAATTCACTATTATAGTTGGTGACTAACATTCCTCTATCATGAATAGACAGATCTGGCATGCAGAAAATTATAAGGTGATAATTGAACTCAGAAGCACCATCAATCAACTAGGTATTATACATATACACATGGTCTATCCTATCTGACAATAATAGATCACATATTCTTCTCAATGCCACAAGGAACATTCACCAACACAGGCCAAATTCTACATGATAAAACACATCTTAACAAATTTAAAAGAATAGAAACCATACAATATCTCCTCTCAGAGCACAATGGTATTAAACTAGAACCCAGTAACAAAAAGATAACTGGAGAATTACAAAATACTTGGAGGTTAAACAGCACACTTCTAAATAATACATGAGTCAAAGAAGAAATCTCAGGAAAAAAACTTTTAAAAACATTTGAACTAAATTAAAAAGAACATATAACATCAAAATTTGTGAAGTACAGTGAAAGCAGTGTTTAAAGAAAAACTTATAGCATTGAATGCCTATATTGGGGAAAATGATCTAAAATCTACCATTTAAGTGTTCATCTTAGGAAACTAAAAAAACAAGAACAAATAAAACACAAAGCAAAAGAAAAGAAATAATAAGAATTGGAAGAGAAATCAAAGAAATTGAAAACAGGAAATCAATAGTGAAAAAAAAGGAAGCTAAAATCTGGTTCTTTAAAAAGATCAGTAAAATTGATAAGCCTCTAGCAAGGCTAACTAAGAAAAAAGAGAGAGGATAAAAATTACTAATATCAGAAATTAAAGAGAAGTACTGCAGATTCCACGGACACTAAAAGGATAATAAATGAATATAATGAACAACTCTATGCCCACAAATTTGATAATGTAGATGAAGTGGACCAATTCCTTGAAAGATACAATCTGTCAACATTCACTCAAGAAGAATAGGCTCATATCCACTAAAGAAATTGAATCAATAATTAATAACCTTCAAAAAAGAAATCACCAAGTCTAAATGAGTTCACTGGTGAATTCTACTTAATTTTTTCTTTAGAAGAAATTATTTCTTCTTTAGAAGAAATTACAGGAACTCTCTACAATCTCTTCCAGGAGGTAGAAACAGAGCGAATACATAATAACTATTTCTATGGGGCCAACGTTACCCTAATATCAAAACTAGATAAATAAATTAAAACAAAGTTACAGACCAATATCTCCCATAAACCTAGATGCAATACTCCTCAACAAAGTATTAGTAAATTGAATCCAACACAGTATAAAAATGATTACATGCGACAAACTAATGGGATTAATCCTAGGTATGCAAAACAGGTTCAACATACAAAAATTGATTAATCGATCATATCACATTAACGGGCTAAAGAAGAAAAATCACATGATTAAATACACAGATGCTAAAAAAAATTTGACAAAATCTAACACCCATCTTTGATAGAAAAAAATAAATAAACTCTCTGTAAACTGAGAAAGAACTCCTCAACTTGATAAAGAACATCTACAAAAAACTTACAGCTAACATCATACTTAATGATAAGAAACACAAAGCTCTCCCACTAAGATCAGGAACAGGGCAAGGATGCCCCTCTCACCACTGCTTTTCAACATTGTACTGGAGGTTCTAGCTAATGCAATAAAGCAAGAAAAGAAAAGAAAAGGTATACAGATTGGAAAGGGAAAAACAGCTGTTTTTGTTCACAGATGACATGATTGTATATGTATAGAAAATCTGAAGGAATCAACAAAAATTTCCTGGAACTAATGAATAATTATACCTGGGATACAGAATATGAGGTTAGTATACAAAAAATCAATCACTTTCCTACATACCAGCAATGAACAAGTGGAATTTGAAATAAAAAACCCATTATCATTTACATTAGCAGCCAAAAATGAAATACTTAGACATAAATCTAATACTTATATGAAGGAAACAAAATCTATGTGAAGGAAACTACAAAACTCTGGTGAATGAAATCAAAGAAGAACTAAATGAATGGAGATGTACTTCATGTTCATGATTAGGAAGACTCAATATTGTCAAGATGTCAGCCCTTCCCAGCTTGATCTATAGATTCAATGCAACCCTAATCAAAATTTCAGCAAGTGATTTTGCACAAATCAACAAACTGAGACCAAAGTTCACATGGAGAAGCAAAAGATCTAGAATAGCTAACTCGATATTAAAGAAGGACAAAGTCCAGGGACTGACACTACTCAACTTCAAGACTTATTATAAAGCTATAATAATCAAGATAGTGTAGTGTTAATGAAAGAATAGACAAATAGATCAATGGAACAGAATAGAGACCCCAGAGCCCCACAGAAATAGAGTCCACTGATCTTTGACAGAGGAGCAAAGGTAACACAACAGGAACAACCAAACATATGTATGAAAGAAAAGTGAATTTTCACTCACATCTTATGCCCTTAACTAAAAGTGGATCAAAGACCTAAATATAAAACAGAAAACTATACAACTCCTAGAAGATAACATAGGAGTAAACCTAGATGACCTTGTGTATGACAATGACTTTTTATATATACAAGCAAAGGCATGATTCATAAAAGAAAATTTGATAAGCTGCACTTCATGAAAATTAAAAACTTCTGCTCTGTGAAAGACAATGTTAAGAGAATAAGACAAACCACAGACTAGGTGAAAATATTTGCAAAGATATATCTGATTAGGGACCATTACCCCAAATTTACAAAGAATTCTTATAAATCAAAAATAAGTAAACAAACTACCCAATTTATAAAATGAACAATAGACCTGAACAGATACCTCATCAAAGAAGATATATAGATAGCAAATAAGTATGTAGAAAGATGTTCAACATCATGTGTCCTTAGGGAATTGCAAATTAAAATAACAAGATACCACTACATACCTGTTAGAATGGCCAAAATCCAAAACACTAACAACCTCAAATACTGGAAAGGATGTGGAGCAATGGAAACTCTCATTCATTGCTGGTGGAAATACAAAATGGTACAGCCCTTTGAAAAACAGTTTGGCTCTTTCTTGCAAAATTAAACATACTCAAAATATGATCCAGCAATTTATAGCAGTTCTATTCATAGTTGTTCAAACTTGGAAGCAACCAAACTTTCCTTCACTAGGTAAACTAAATGAGGGTACATCCAGGCAATGGAATATTATACAGTGCAAAAAGCCTTGAAAATAACGAAGAAAACTTAAATGCATATTACTAAGTGGAAGAAGTCAATCTGAAAATATTATATACTGTAAGATTCCAATTATGTGACATGTTGGAAAAGTTAAAACTGTGGATACAGTAAAAAGATTGCCAGGAGTTAGGGGAGAGGGAGGGATGAATAAGCAGAGGAAAGAATATTTTAAGGCAGTGCAGCTTTTCTGTATGGTACTACCATGGTGGATATGTCATTATATATGTGTCCAAACCCACAGGATGTACACCATTAAGAGTGAACTCTAATTTAAACTATTTAGGGTGACAATAAACCATCAATTTAGGTTCATAAATTATAACAAGTGTATAACAAAACTTTGATGGGGGATGTTGATAGCGAGGGAAATTGTGTTTGTGTGGGAAAAGGAGGTAATGGTAATTTTACATTTTTTTGGTCAATTTTGCTGTGAACCTAAAACTACTTTTTTAAAAGTTTCTTCATTTGAAAAGGAGAAATATGAAATTTGCTCTCAAGAAAGACTCCAGTTTTTATATGGTTATGTCTGATTTTAAATAGAAAAATGAGCCCTTTTTCTCATTCAGAGAGTTCTCATGGAACAAACGCATTTGCTTAACCATACAGAACTTGGTGAGAAGAACATCTACTGGTACAAAGTTTTTTACTGCTTGCTATAAACAAAAAGAATCTAGTTAATTATATGCAAATAAGCCTCACTAACACCTAAATAACTCAGCCTTGTCTTCATTAAGCTAGAAGATATAGTACATTTCTCAGGGAATTAGACAAGGAATATTAATCAAAGATTCTTGTAAGTCCTAATGAATTTATTGATTGTAGACCTTGATGCTACCACTGGCGGCAGAAACCCAGATAACAAGAGTTGAGTAAGCAAATGCTGATTTTCAAAATTTAGAATAAAATTGCTTGTTCATTTTTTAAAGATATCCTGCCCAAACCATTTTTTTCTCTGTATTTAATGTTGTCCCTATTGTCTGCTGTGCACCAAGATTCATGAGCAGTTTCTATTCTGTAGCAATCTGGAGATTTGTAGCTGGGAGAGCTGGAAGTTACTCTGTGAGCTAAGGGCAGAGAGAAAGGGCAGGCAGCAAATAAAAGGCAAAGGACTGAGAAACAAAACTGAATTTCCTCATACTAACAGTTGACCTGGAAGCTGATTTTTCCCCTTACTCTCGTATTCTCGGATTTCAATAACTTCTTTTCACTTCCCCTTGGCTAAAGTGGCTGGAGAGCACATCCCATCACCAACTGGGCTGAACGTCAGCTAAGTGCTTTCAAGACCATCAGCAACTCATGAAACATGGCTGCCTTTCTGTACAGCAGTTGCTTGGTTACTTTTCTGTAATAAAACACTCTGCTCTCTAAGGGATGATGACTCGATCGAAAGTTTTAAAGCGTAATTTGGCCCTTGTTACTTTCCATTTTAAACCTCTCCAATTGGGCCTTTATCCCACTCCTTGATACCACTGATTTATTTCAATTAAGATTCTCTGTGCACAAGGACCACAATTAGCCATTGTCACTATGGATTCCCATCTACTCCCACTATTGATTCCCATCCCCCTGGGATTTGTACATGGTTTCAAAGTTGACCACTGACAGTAAAGCACTAGTCCATTAGAGCTGAAGGAAAAGTGAAGGCAGCAAGAATCTTCTAGCAAAGAACTTCCTTACAATATTGATAATAAGAGCAACTATGGATAAAGTGCTTATTATGCAGAAGACATTATTCTATAAACTATATATAAACATAAGTACAGTTTTAATTCTCACAACATGCCAATAAGATGGTACTCTTATTATCCTCATTTTCCTGGTGAGAAAACTGTGAAGCAAAGAGGTTAACTGCCCAATTCACAGACATAGTAAGTGATGGATCCAGAATGCAAACCAAAGTAATCTGGCTTCAGAATCTTCTTCCTTCATCAGCACAAGTGACATTCCTCTGTAGCTGATACTAAATGAGTGAAAATACTGCTATTAATAATGGCTGCCTGATCTGATAAAATAAGTTTCCTTCATCAGTACAATATCTCTTCTCTCTACCATTCTATGGTTCTCTGTTCCAAGCTTTGAAATTGAACTGACTATATCTAGCTAATGGGAGAATCAGAACCAGAACTCAGGTCCTCTGTGTGCTTTACTCAATGTTCTTTCCTCTATATCATTCTTACTGGGCATGTGGAGGAGAAATCCTTGTGATATTTGACCATTTTTATCTCCACAAGAGTACATTTCTTATGGTTCAATCTCATGCATGGGAATGACAGTAGCTCTTTTCTACCCAGAAAGAGATAGTATTCTCTATTAATAAAATAAAGATAACTAATTTGGGATGAATGTTCCTTTGTTTGAGTAGTTAACATTTTTGGCAAAGCAAATCTCCTCACTGCCAAACTTCTTACAAATCATAATGCCTACAGAGTGTGAATGGCAGGACCTTTGTATCTGAATCTGCTTATGCAGTTCAAACCTGGAGCACACCTGTCCAAAGGCAAAGGTAGGTTACTGAAGTCTTATCTTTTTGAATTCTTGATTTTTTAAATACTATCCTCTCTTGGGGACTAATTGATGGTCAGGTCGTTGCATGGATTTTATTCTGATAGTTGCCAACGCATATAAAGAAGCTATGTAATGTGTATGTAGGCCACAGCTCAACCAATTCTTAAACATGGATATAGGATACAGCTTAATGTAGGCAACTCTCATCTTCTCCTCAACTAGTGACAGTTGTTCCTCTGATTTTTCTTAGTATCATCTTTTACCACGACCTCCCACCATGTAATGCTTTCCAAATGTTTTATTCTACCTACACAGTTTTGCTACCCTCCTTTTCCTGTGTGCTTAGAGCAGCCTTCTAACTGTCCTCTGTGCTCCTCCGTCTTGAATTCATCCATCATGTTGCCTGACACATGCTCGGTTTGTATTATTTTTGTATTCAGAAAACAATCAGTGATTCTCCATTGATTACCAATGAAAATGTTCTGCCTGACATTCAAGCTTGTCTATTCTCCAGTCATGACATACTTTGCGCTTCTGTTTCTCCTACTCTCCTATATGAGTCATATTTCTCTCTGTAACTGAGTTATGCCTATGCTTTCCCACCTCTATGCTTTTGCTTAAGTTCTTGCCACCCAAGAGCTATCAACATTATACTTATTTTTGTATTAATATTGTACTTACTTTTGGCAGCCTCAATCAAGCGCCATTTGCTAAAGCAAAAAGGAAGCTGTTCCCTTGACCTCTTACTTGGGAATCATGATCCCCTCCTCTGAGATCCATGCGTTCTATCCCTTTCTTAACGCGCTTCCCACTTGTTTACATCCTCAACACATCTGCAAGTTTCTTAAAAAGAGCAGCTCTGCCATTACTCTTTAAGTCCCCAACATGTAGCTTACACACAGTTAGCAACAATGCATAATACAAGAGTGAGTGAGTGAAAATATATCACCTCAATACATGTTCAAGTTCCTTTATGAACACCTATGCTATGGTCCTTTCTTTCTGAATTTCCCAAAGTTCTCATACTAGATACTATAACAAGTGGGGTTCAGCTGTGTTCATGATATTACAAAGAGAAACCCATGGTAATGGAATGTTCACATTAGAGACTGGGCCCCTAAACAAAATAACTGTTTTTAGTTTATACTATAATACCTTTGGCTTTCATTTATTTTACATAATACCTACTTGCATTCTCTGAAAAGTCTGACAACATCTGTCTTTTTTGTCTGCTCATTATCCCTGCTTCCCAGAATGTCTTTTCTCAACCTGACCCACTGAGCGAATTTCAAAACACAGCTGCAACTTTTTTTTTTTTTTTTTTTGCGGTACGCGGGCCTCTGACTGTTGTGGCCTCTCCCGTTGCAGAGCACAGGCTCCGGACGCGCAGGCTCAGTGGCCATGGCTCACGGGCCCAGCCGCTCCGCGGCATGTGGGATCTTCCCAGACCGGGTCACGAACCCGTGTCCCCTGCATCGGCAGGCAGACCCTCAACCACTGCACCACCAGGGAAGCCCTGCAACTTCTTTACTATGGTCTCTTCCCTGAAATCCACTCTGGGGCAAACTGACTTCTATGTTCCTTATTGTTTTCCCTTTATTTGTCCCTTCATTGTGACTTATATTACATGGCATTTACAGTAGAATTGTTTTAATGTCTTTCTTTCCCATCAGACTATGATTGTTTTGAGAGTAAAGGACAGATTCATATCTCTGTCTCTAGTACCAACCCTGAAAAAGTTTTCCATAAATACACACACTGCTGAATCTTTTAGTACCAAAGTGAAATTGAAGGTGGAGGATGAGGAGGACAATGACCAGTCTTGTCCTCAGAGCAAGTTCCTGAGCCATGCAAAAAAGGAATGCGGGGGGAGGGTGATGTGGACATTTTTTTGTTTTACCTGGATTAAATGCAACTGGGATTTGTCATAGCAAAACGTGACAGGAAACCCATGGTATCTGTCCAAAATATTGAAAGGAAGATTCAATAGAACATAGCTAAGCAAAATGCTGGGAATACTATTGCTTCAAATTTGCACTTAAGTTCAGATTTTTTTCATATATTGACTATACTAAGATCCTGTGATCAAACATGGCCAAACAATTACAATCTCTGAGAAATATTAACACGATTAGTTTATTAACTAACAAAATATAAGCCTATATCCTAACACACTTAAGAACAACTGTGAGCATCTTTCTCACAGCACAAACACAAGATATTTTTGTGTTTTTCCTAATTCATACTTTAACTTGTGAATAAGGGCTGAAAGCATAACTGCTCCTTCAAAGTCTATGCAATGAATAATAATTTACAGAATCACTTGGCAGCAGTGTTACTAGGTAGGTTTTTATAAAACCCTATTTTTAAACCCATACTCTTTTTGTGTGTGTGCTTTTCGTCTCTGATAAAATGTTTGCAATAAATACCTTTAGTCTTCTGTTTGCAATGTAAGTGCTTGCTATTGAGAAGGTAAAAAAATATAGTGGCATTTGAAACTATTTTGTACAAAAACCTTCTTTTAGATGTTTGGGCATGTTTCGTGTTTATTCTTTTGTTTCTTTGTGCTCCTTCATCATGTCCAATAAAAATAAAAAGCTCTTTTAAATTTAGGTCAAAGCCTATTGGTAAGTACAGTCCTGAGGGAGAGCAGAGTCACCTATATGCTGGTTCTTCAAAATAATGAATAACAAGCTGCTATAATATTCCCTTTGCCAGGTCATCATCCATCAAACATGATACAGAGAGGTAAGGAATTGTAGGGCTAAATTTGCCAGTTATCATCTCTTAATCAGAAATCTCAAGCTATATTTATTATTCTTTAAACGTTTAGAAGTTCAAAAAGAAGCTGAGAATTTTTACTACTTTGAACTTGGCTATAATTTTTCTGATTTTCATAAATTACACATAGGATAGATTCAAGAGTCATAAACCGTGAGAACAAAAATCAGGACTATGTCTCCTGTTTTGGGGAATAGAATACAGTGTAGTGGTTAGAAGGACAGGCCCCAGCGTCAGATTAAACCTATGTTCAAGTGTTACTCATCAGCTTTAATTAGTTGAGAGACTTTGAGCAGATCACCTAAATCTCCGAAGCCTCCATAAAACGACGATAATAACACTATCTACCTCGAGGTGGCCATAAGCCAGTACAGAATGGCGCAGCCCACCTCAGTCATAGGATTGCAGATCCCCTTCTAACTCCATCCAGTAAGAAGGCTGGAATGCTAACGTCAAAATATCCCTGATTCCCACAGAGTATACCACTCCAGAAACAAACAAAAAATTAAATCTAATGCTCATTCAACTCAGAGACATGCTATGTGACATTTGGCCTTTTGAAATCTAAAACTGAACTAAACTAACATCTAATTATGATTGGATTTCACCATAAGATGCATTTTATTTCTACCTTATCCAATGTGAAGTTAAATAACCATAGCCAAACTTGGATGCTCTTCATGTGATCATCATAGGGAAGTCAGTTGAAATTCTAAGCAAACTTGCCTTTTGAGTCTACCTAAACTTTCCAAAGATGGCCATGTCAGAGGCAGCTGGCTATCTACAGAAGAGGGAGCGAAAGAAGCCATCTCTGGGAGCTGCAATACCAAAACACTCCAACCCTTCTACGGCCAACAATGCTTGTTAGTGAGAAGGAGTGAGCTGGTGGTCATATGTCCACTCAGTGTTTGCAGTGTCTTTGTGAAGAGTTTTGAAAAATAAAGGCTTAAATCATTTTACATGAAACAATGTGGGGTTTTTTTGTGTGTGTGGCTACTTGTCCATTTTGGGTAACTCAAGAAATTGAGTCTGGCACATGGTTGAACAAATGGTCACTGTTAGGAAAAGGCAGCTATTTTATGAAGACATCCTACTGTTAGGTATGCTGCTATGTTGTTGATTGAGGGGAAGTATACAAAAAACTGAAGAGGGAATGTCTGTACCAACGTTGACATACAGTGCATTCTCAGGTAGCCAATTAGAAGACTGGTTGTCAGGCCGCCTGTAACCTGGGGTGATGCACGCAGGAGTCCTGGGGCACATAGGCAAGGGAATGTCTTACAAGCAGAGACTACTGGTACTCCCCATGCTGGGCGTGCAGGGAGTTCTCACACATGGATCCAGTGGTAAAATGGTGAAGGTTTCCTACTGCTATGACTCTGTGACTGGCCTCTTTGCAGATGGGGAGGAGCAGGGGTGTACAAAGTGGGTCTTATCTTCAGAGAGAGATCACTGCTATGTATACTCAGCCTGAAAGACAGAGCCTAAGGGGCCTGGAGGCTTTGAACCTGGTCTCCTTTCTGCTTGGGAACATTGACTGAGTCCTGATGGGGGGAAACTCCTCCATTGTGGCATGAAACAAGATGCTGAGTCCCCTCATGGAGATATTTGACAACCTAAGAGAGAGAGTCCAGAATGATGAGAGGCTTTGCATCAGCCATTAGGTAGCAAACACAGTATGGCAGGAGGCAAGGAGAATTGTCCTGAGCCTAGTTGTCACAAAAGTCCTCCTCAGATGTAGACTTTTGGTCTTAGATAAGAGGTTATATATAAAGCCATTAAAAATTTATAGAGGGCTTCCCTGGTGGCGCAGTGGTTGAGAGTCCGCCTGCCGATGCAGGGGACACGGGTTTGTGCCCCGGTCCGGGAGGATCCCACATGCCGCGGAGCGGCTGGGCCCGTGAACCATGGCCGCTGAGCCTGCGCGTCCGGAGCCTGTGCTCCGTAACGGGAGAGGCCACAACAGTGAGAGGCCCACGTACCGCAAAAAAAAAAAAAAAAAAGAAAGAAAAATTATAGAAAGTGTCAATTTGTTAAATGGAAATTTTAAAGTGTCACTATATTAAACAGAAAATTTTTAAATATCCCAATTTGCATAAACTTTTCTCATGTGATAATATAACTGGAGACTCAGAAATGGAATGGAAGTCTGCACCTTGGTTTCTCTTGACCCTGAGAGATGCAGATTGTGAGATGAGTAGAATATCTTTTAGAAATTTGTTTCAGTTCTGTTTGTATGTTCTATCAAAACCTGTCTCCATTGTTAATTATCTTTTTTTTTTTTTAATGTCAAGGCCTCAGTCTCTTTTCCAAAAAGAACTGGCTAAAGATTCCCATGCAGACTTAGACTAGAGAGGCGGGCCTGGTGCTGGTGAGAGGCAGAACTGAAGACAACAAGGACAGGCAGAAGTGAGGCTATGTGGCAGCTGATGTGATCAAGCGTGGGGACACTTCTAACAGTGCTTCTGCTCACTCAGATTTAGGTTACATTGCATGTCAGTTTTCATGAGGAAGGCTGCTACTGTCTAGCACACTTCATCCTCCAAGGGCCGTGCTTGGATGAGATTAAATCCAGCTGTTCCACTTGACAGAGCTATGACTGTATCTAAGGCCTCTCTGCCTCTGAGTGACCACAGGGAGCTTAAACCAGGGTTACACCCTGCTCTGTGCTTCTCTGGCTGCCTTGCAATTAGCTAACATAAGAATCTCGTCATTCAACTCGCAGGCAAGCAGGAGAAATAGTTAATTTTCTCTTTTCCTTCTTCTAGCCTGTCACAGAAACATGACATGAGAAAAGACCAAATCTGCATAATATTACACACATAATTTGGTACTTTCAGAGAAAGTTTGGAGCTAGCAATGGATTCCATTGCTAGCTCTGTTGCAAAAGCATTTCTTTTAGAGAACCACTAAAAGGTACATGCTAATTGAAATCTTGAGGATGGGGGCTGGGCATCGGTAAAGAGATGCAGTCTGCCTTTGGGGAGGCATTTGTCACAGACAACACCACTGGAAACAAAGCTTAGGCACTGATCCTGAAACAAGCTGAGCACGGAGAAGCTCCCCATCTTCCCATGTACACCACGGAATAGCTTTCAGCCTGAAAGCACTGGGGCTCTGCTGCCGCAGGATAAAGCAGATCCGATGCTAATGCTGCTTGTCTGTGTACAATGTCTCAGAACACGTCCTCATAGAAGGGAGGCAGCTTTCAGCTCAGAGAAATCTGGCTTTATCTGCTGGGCTAGAGTGTCATTTAATGAGTGCCTTTGTTGAGGGTACAAAGGAGGGAGGGTGAGGAGAGGATGCAGAAGGAGATGCAAACTGATGAATAAAAACTGAGCTTTCAGACTCTACACAGCACCTGCCTGTGGTCAGATGAGGTTTTTTCGTTTTTTTTGTTTTTGCTTTTTTGCATGTGGGCCCCTCACTGTTGTGGTCTCTCCCGTTGCGGAGCACAGGCTCCGGACGTGCAGGCTCAGCAGCCATGGCCCACGGTACCAGCCGCTCCGCGGCATGTGGGATCCTCCCGGACCGGGGCACGAACCCGTGTCCCCTGCATCAGCAGGCGGACTCTCAACCACTGCGCCACCAGGGAAGCCCCAGATGAGGTTTTAAAAGTAGGTAAGATAAGCAGCTGCCCACTGGGATGAGTCCCTTAGCAGGGAAGACATAAAGTACCTTATTCACCTCTTCACCCGCAAGCTATCAGTGACAGTTAAAAGGCCCTGCAACATACATTTGAAAGGATCTGAACTAAACTCTTTTGTGTTTGCGGAGGGACTGCAGGGATTCCTTAATTCAGTTGCCTTTAAAATCATATGCATATATTGGGGGCTGCCCTGGTGGCGCAGTGGTTGAGAGTCCGCCTGCCGATGCAGGGGACACGGGTTCATGCCCCGGTCCGGGAAGATCCCACATGCCGCGGAGCAGCTGGGCCCATGAGCCATGGCCGTTGGGCCTGCGCGTCCGGAGCCTGTGCTCCACAATGGGAGAGGCCGCAACAGTGAGAGGCCCGCGTACTGCAAAAAAAAAAAAAAAAAAAAAATGCATATATTGGAAATGCATGTCCCTAAATGAACATCTCCACCAGGATCACCTGGACCCCGATTCAGCTATAATAGATCAGTATCTCTGGGGTGAAGTCCTTAAGTAACCCCCCCACACACTCAGACCTCCAGGCCCAGGTGAATATTATACATGTTAAGGTTTGAGCCATTGCCTGCGAACTTCCGGGGCAGGGGGGTTGATTCTTTTCCTTGGGAAACAATCTGTACTACCCCTCAACTGAATTTTCCCATTCATTCTCTGCAGATTTTTTTTCCCAGTTCTTTATCATCTGGTAGTGTTTTCATGATTCCTATATCTTGAAATTGCTTGTTTATATATGGGCGTGTTCTATTCCTCCTGACATGTTTTTCACCCTGTGATTCTGATTGTGTGTCTAACTATAGGATTAGCCCTTGAGTTTCAGATATATCCTTCCACTGCCCAGGCTACACTCCATAGGAGCTCCTAACAGGGGCATCTTCCCAGCATGCCTCAACTTTGCACTACTATTTCTTTAAGCCTTAGAAGAGGTTTCAGTGTTAAAGTGTACCTCCACCTCCGTTAGAAACACATTCTTATTAATGATAAGCAATTGAACAAAGTTTATTAAACAAGATTTTTAACTCTATTTATCCAGTAAATAATCAGTGATATACACTAAGATAGATAGATAGATAGATAGATAGATGAAAGATAAATAGGTATTCACTATGGCATTCAATCTATATTGGTAACAATTTGGAAGCAACTTAAATGTCAGTTAAATAAATGTTATACTTCAAATGAAGGAATGTTATTAAGGTTAGACTGTCTTTTCCGTGTAATATGAAAGACAAGTTTTTGAACAGTGTTAAATCTGGTCATTCAATTTGGGCTCCACAGCTTCTATCACCAAAGCTACCTGTGCCATTAAAAACGCAGGTTAGAAAAACTGAAAAAGGAAAAGGAAAAGGCAAAGAAAGGAACGAAGGAAAAGAGAAAAAGAAGGAAGGGAGGAAAAGAAAGGAGAATTTTAGAATGTGCTAGATGAGGGAGAAAAGAGAGCAAGAAGATAAATAAAAATAAATAAAATTATTAAAAGATAAAATGGGTAGGATATGATTCCAAAAGGTTCATTATGTGGGTTAGAACCCAGCCTCAGCCACCTGGCCCCATGACGTTCTCACCTAGGTATAACTCATTAGGGACTCAGTGAAATCACTGGCTTAGCTGCTGAAAATGACAAGAGCTCTAAAACTGTATTACCAAAGACAGTGAAATTTTGGAAAAGGAACCCCTCCAGATAAGGAAAAAGGTAAATGCAATGTGTTGGTTCTTGCCACGTAAAAGCAGCCTTTCCCCTGGCCCAACACTCTAGTGCGATCATCATTGTAGGGGACAAAGTAGATAAATAACAGAGAAAATTCAAACTAGCAGAATGAATCTTAGACCACAAATTAAGAACTGCAAGAAACAGAACATTCTTTAATTTTCTATATTGCAACTAAATTTCTGTTTCAAGCCCCTTTTCTGCCAAGCTATAGGAATACTCAGTCTATTTCATTTTATCTGCCTTTCACAGCTTTTCTCTCTACATTGACTCTGAATACCAAGTCATGAGGTCTCATCAAACTGTTAGTTTACCTTGTCATTGTTAAG
Source organism: Hyperoodon ampullatus (assembly GCF_949752795.1). Taxonomy (NCBI): domain Eukaryota; kingdom Metazoa; phylum Chordata; class Mammalia; order Artiodactyla; family Ziphiidae; genus Hyperoodon; species Hyperoodon ampullatus. The sequence goes on from NC_136914.1 coordinate 206,314,056, forward strand.
TCATCCTTTGAGCCCATCCACAAAGCCCCTTTATATTAACCAGCTCTTTCTATTAACTCTCTTCCATTTATGGGTACAAAGGGATCTCCTGATACTTCTGTGCCTTGCTGTGGCCCTGGAAACATCTGCAAAGCCGCCTCAGGCCCCATTTATCTAGGCATATTACATGGTCATTTCCCTCTTATGAGGTCTTACCACCTTTCCACAAATTCTTCCCTTTTCTGTACCATCAATTTGCAGTGTGCCTTTGCCTTTCAATCCCTTAACTCTGGACTTGTAAATTGTTTTAACCAACATGCATGTAGCAAGTGTGGTACAAGCAGAGAATCTAGAAGTGCTTGTGCCTTGGGCCTTGTGTCCACGACAGTACTATTCTTACAAATATGCCAGCAATATTTTATTTAAAAATTTAAAAACTTAAATTATATATGAAAATCCAAAGGATCTAGATAGCTAGGATTTACACTGCCTGATTTCACAACTCATTATTTCAGAAGACATCAGCACGATGACAGAATAGGAGGTTTCAGCTCTCCTATCCCTGAAATAAACACTGATTTTAACAACCACCATGGGCAGGAATAACTTTATGGGAGCCCAGACTACATCTGAGAGATCCCAGCACCTCAGTGGTGCAAAAAGTCTGAGAATAGATGCATTGAAGATGATAAGAAGAACAATTTCACTTTATCCCCATCACCCCTCTCCTAAGGTGGCACAGTTCAGGGCCAGCAGAGAACCACTTGGCCCACAATTTCTCTAAAGGCAAAGTGCTTGTCTGACTTCCCCAGACTTGTGGGACATTACCCAAGAGGCCCCCTTCTGATTTGCCCCACCCAGAACACTGAGAGAATTGGCACAGCTGAATAGTCTGGGAACAGTTAGGAACAGAGAAAAGAGATGGGGACCCACTGCTAACAGCACATGAATCTCAACAGTCAGCCTCAGATCCTACTCAGTGGTCCACAGTCTCCACTGAGAGCCCCACCCACAAACCCCAGAGGACTCTACCTACCAGGCACCCCCAGCTATCCTACCTGTGCTCCCAGTATTCCACACACCAGCCATGGTGGTGACCTATCGTCCCCCACAGACTGTGTGAAAGTGCATCTCTGCAGATGGTGTGTGCTAGGCCTCACAGATGGCATACATGGGCTCCTGCAGATAATATCCAAATAAATATCAACAGACATCTCAGTTCTGCCAAATTGGGAAAAGGTGCACAACCTTAAGCACTTCAGGGCACTACCTTAGGAAAAACAAACAGGAAGTTCTATGCACCAGCCAGTTCAAGCTGGCTTTTCAGGATCAAGGGAAGGCACACAATCCTAAAACTTCACCCTCAAGAGAGCATAAGAAGAGTGGAGCGGGTGCACCCATAGAAAAGGTCTGAGAGACCGATATCTCTAGATGAGCTAGCTAGTGAAGGTCTGTCTCTCCCAAAGCAAGTCAGTAAGGACTAGAGTAAAATATGAACACAACAAAGCAAGGCTTCAAAGAAGGCAAGAATGAAGGAATAAAACAATGCTCCAGTGTCTGACACCAAAGGGAAAAAATATCTATGTTTACCAAACAAAGAATCCAAAGTAAGTATCTCAAAGAAGTTTAGTGAGCTATAAGAGAATACTAATAGACAACTAAACAAAATCAGGAACACAATACATGGGCAAAATGAGAATTTTAACAAAAAGAGAATGACCATAAAAAAAGAACCACAGATAGTCTGCAGCTGTAGAATACAATGACTGAACTAACAAATTAAAAAGAGAGATTCAACAGCAAACTTGATCAAGCAGAAGAAAGAATCAGCAAACTCAAAGATTACTTGAAATTGAAATTACATTTAATTCTTTGTCATGGCAGCCTAAGGTATTGTTTTTTCATTGTTTTTGAATGTGGCTATGCAATTGTTCTACCATCTTTTATTGAAAAGACCATTCAGTGAATTCCCTTAACACTCTTTGTCAAGTATCAGTTCACTATAAAAGTCACAGTTTACTTCCGGGTATGTTCTGTTCTGTTCCATTGATTTATTTGTCTGCACTCATACACAAAACCACATTGTCTTGATATAAGTTTTTCATTTTTTAAACCACTTTATATATAAAAGTATAATTGGCATGTAAAAAGCTGTATACATTTAATGTATTCAATTTGATGAGTTTGAGGATAAGTATACCCCTGTGAAACCATGACCACCATCAAAACCATAACCATATCCATCACCTCCCATAGTTTCCTTCCACATCCATCAACATCATCATCATCATCATTTATGGTAAGAACAGTTAACATAAGATCTATCCACTCAGCTAATTTTAAGTATACAATACAGTATTGTTAACTACAGGCACTATGCTATGTAGTGGATCACCAAATGTTTTTTATCTTGGATAACTGAAACTTTGTACTGTTTGACAATCAATTCCCCATTGACTTGTCTTCCCAGCCTTTGGCTACTACCATTCTACTTTCTGTTTCTATGAGTATGAATATCTTAGATTCCACACAGTATTTGTCTTTCTGTGTGTAGCTTATTTCACTTAACATAATGTTCTACAGATCCATCAAAGTTAATGCAAATGGAAGAACTTCCTTTATTTTAAGGCTGAATAATATACCATTACATGTACAAACCATATTTTCCTTATTTATTTATAGGTTGATGGACATTTAGGTCATTCATATATCTTGGATATTGTGAATAATGCTGCAATGCCCATGGGAGTGCAGTCTTTTTTTTTGAGATTCTGATTTTAATTTCTTTGGATAAATACCCAGAAGTGAAGTTTCTGGACCATACAGTAGTTCTATTTTTAATTTTTTGTAGAAACTCCATACACTTTTCCATAATGGCTGTACCTATTTACATTCTCACCAACAGTATACTGGGGTTTCCTTTTCTTCACATCCTTGCCAATACTTTTCATTCCTTGTCTTTTTGATAGTAGCCACCCTAATAGGTGTGAGGTGATATTGCGTGGTTTTATTTGCATTTCTCTGGTGATTGGTAATGCTGAGCATGTTTTCATATACCTGTTGACAATTTGTATACCTTTGCAGAAATGTCTATTCAAGTCCCTTTCCTATTTTCTAGTTGGTTTATTTGTTGTTGTTTTCTATTGAGTTGCATGTATTTCTTATATATTTAAAATATTAATCCCTCATCAGATATTTGGTTTGTAAATATTTTCTCCCATTCGTAGGTTGTCTTTTCACTTTGTTGATTGTTTCCTTACTGTGCAGAAGCTTTTCAGGTTGATGTAATCACTCTTATTTTTTCATTTTGTTGCCTGTGCTTTTGGTGTTATATGCAAAAAAAAAAAACAAAAAAACAACTATGCCAAAAGTATGTCATGGAGTTTTCTCTAGGTGTTCTTCTAGTAGTTTTACAAGTTTCAGGCCTTTTATTTAAGTCTTTCATCATTTTGAGTTGGTTTCAGTGTATGGTACATTTCTGGGCTCTTTGTTTTTTTTCCATTGGTCTACGTGTCTGTTTTTATGTTAGTACTATACTGTTTAGATTACTATCGCTTGTAATATAACTTGAACTCAGGAAGTGTGATGTCTTCAGCTTTGTTCTTCTGGCTCAAGATTGCTTTGGCTATTCAGAGTCTTTGGGGGCTCTATATAAATTTCAGAATTTTTTTTCTATTTCTTTAAAAGAACCATTGAAATTTTGATAGGGATTGCATTGAATCTGTAGATCACTTTGGGTAGCATGGATATTTTTACAATATTTGTTCTTCCAATCTAGGAACATGATGTATCTTTCTCTTTGTGTCCTCTTCAATTTTTGTCAACATTTCAACAGTATGTTTGCAATGTACAGATCTTTTATCTCCTTATTTAAAATTATGCCTAAGCATTTTTTATTTGATGCTATTAGAAACAGCAATGTTTTCTTAATTTATTTTGCATATAATCTATTGTTAGAGGATAGAAATGTAATTGATTTTTGTACATTGATTTTATAACCTGCAACTTTATTATATTTTTTTATGAGTTCTATGAGTTTTGGGTGTAGTCTTTAGGGTTTTTTATACATAATTATGTCATCTGCAAATAGAGTTAATTTTACCTCTTCCTTTCCGATCTGGATGCTTTAATTTATTTTTCTCACCTAACTGCTCTGGGAATTCTACTACTCTGTTGAGTAGAAGTTGCAAGAGTGGGCATATTTATCTTGCTCCTGATCATAGAAAACAAGCTTCCAGCTTTTCACCATTTAGTACGATGTTAGTTGTGGGCTTGTCATTTATGAACTACATTATGTTGAAGTACATTTCTTGTATACCTAATTCTCTGAGAGTTTTTTTTATCATAAACAGATCTTGATTTTTAATCAAATATTTTTCTGCATCTATTCATCATATGATTTTTATACTTCATTCTGTTAATGTGGTGAACTGCATTGATCAATTTGCATGTGTTGAAACATCTTTGTATTCCAAGGATAAATCCCATTACATCATGGTGCATGATCCCTTTAATATTTTGTTAAATTCAGTTTGCTAAAATTTGGTTGAGGATTTTTCTTCCATGTTCATTAGGGATACTGACCTATAATTTTCTTTACTTGTAGTATACTGTCTTTTGCAGGCAGCAAATAGTTGAATCCTGTTTTTTTTTTTTTTTTTTTTCCATTCAGCCCCTCAATGTCTTTTGATTGGATACTTTAATCCAAAACATAATAGTTATACAAGAAAACAGAGAACACATTTTCATGACCTTGGGTTTAGAAGTAAGTTTTTATATACAACACCAAAAGCATGGCCCATAAAAGAAAAAAGAGAAAAAGGTAAACTGGAATTAATTAAAAATTTTAAAATATGCTCTTTAAAAACTATTTAAAATGAGAAGATAAGCAATAGACTAGGAAAACAGTTTTGCAGATCATATATTGATTATTAGCCTCATATCTAGATTATAACAAAAACACATACCTCTATGATAAAACTAAAACCCAGTTTAAAAAATATTTACATAAGATTTAATTTCACCACATAAGACATTTCACCAAAGATGAAATACGAATGGCTAATAAGCACATGAAGAGAAGCTCAACATCAATAGTCATTAGGAAAATACAAATTAAAATGATAATGAGATACTACTAGCCCAGTGGCTGTGTAATGGTAGCTCATTGTGGTTTTAATTTGCATTTCAAAGGGACTGACAGTACTGTCAGTGAGAGTATGTTAAAGCAAAACTCTTACATTGCTAGTGGAAATGTACAGCTATTTTGGAAAAACACTTTGGCAGTTCTTGAAAACAAATTAACATGGACCTCCAATACCATATGACCCAGCAATCCCACTCCTATGTCTCTTTCCAAATAAATAGACATATGTCTACACAAATGTTCATGGCAGCATTATTCATAATATCCAAAAACCTTAAAAAATGGAAATGGTTTTCAATTAATGGATAAATAACTAAAATTTAGTGTGGCAATTCAATGGAAATACTTAACAATGAAGAAGAACTATTTTTACAAGAAACAAGAATGTATCTTCAAAAATGGTATGTTGGGCTTCCCTGGTGGCACAGTGGTTGAGAGTCCGCCTGCTGATGCAGGGGACACAGGTTCATGCCCCGGTCCGGGAAGATCCCACATGCCGTGGGGCGGCTGGGCCCATGAGCCATGGCCGCCGAGCCTGCACATCCGGAGCTTGTGCTCCACAACGGGAGAGGCCACAACAGTGAGAGGCCCATGCACCAAAAAAAAAACACAATTGTATGTTACATGAAAGAAGCCAGACACAATAGACTACCTGGTGCATGATTCTATTTATATGAAATTTCTTTTTTTAAAAAAGCAAAATTATAGAAGCATAAAGTACATTAGTTGTTTTTTAGGGCTAAGAGTGGGTGAGGAACTGACCTGTAATATACCAAAGGGAGCTCTTGTATGATAAAAATGTTCAAAAACTAGATTGAAATGATGGTTGTACAATGTTATAAATTCACTAAAAATAAACTCTCTATAAATAAACATACAAATTATAAACATACAAATAATCTACATGAAATGGACACATTCTTAGAAAGATCCAAACTACTAAAATGAGTGGCACTGAAGGAAATAGAAAATCTGAACAGACTTTTAACAAATTAAGTGCCTGAGTTAGTAAACAAAACTTTCCTACAGAGAAAAACCCAGACAGTGTCACTGGCAAATCCTACCAAATGTTTATAAAAGAATTAATGCCAATAATTCACAAACTCTTCCATAAAGCATAATATGAATCCTTCCTAACTCATTCTCTCAGGCCAAGTATTACTCTGATATAAAATCCAGGCAAAGATATCACAAGAAAATAAAGCAAACCAATATCCCTGTAATGATTAATCTCATGTGTCAACTTGGCCAAGCTATGTTACCTAGATATTTGGTCAAATATTATTCTCGGTGTTTTTGTGAAAGTATTTAGATAAGATTGACATTTAAATCAGCAGACTTTGGGCTTCCCTGGTGGCGCAGTGGTTGAGAGTCTGCCTGCCGATGCAGGGGACACAGGTTCGTGCCCCAGTCCAGGAAGATCCCACATGCCGCGGATCAGCTGGGCCCGTGAGCCATGGCCGCTGAGCCTGTGCGTCCGGAGCCTGTGCTCCGCAATGGGAGAGGCCACAACAGTGAGAGGCCCGTGTACCGCAAATCAATCAATCAATCAATCAATCAATTAATCAGCAGACTTTGAATAAAGCAAATTGCCCTCCATAATGTGTATGGGCCTATTTAATCAGTTTAAGTTGTACTCTGAAGAAGAAGAAATTCTGCCAGCTGACTACCTTCCGACAAACTGAACTATCAACCCTTCCCTGTGTCTCCAACCTTCTGGCCTACCCTGCAGAGTTTGGACTTGCCAACCTCCACAGTCATGTGAGCCAAATCCTTAAGTCAATCTCTTTTTCTCTCTCTCATACATACATTATCACAATAGGATATATATTTATATATATATATATATATATATATATATATATATATATATACACACACACACACAATAAGATATATATAAAGATATACAATAGGAGATATATATATACATATATACACACACTACGTGTGTGTGTGTGTGTATATATAAAACAGGGTAGATACATATGTGTATACTGTGTGTATTTATCCTATTGTGTCTCTTTTTCTGGAGAACTTTAATACAATCCCTTATGCATATGGATGCAAAAATCCGCAGGTACTAGTGAAATAGATACAGCTGTACATAACATGATTATATAGCATGACCAAGTAGGATTTATCTTAGGAATGTAAGGCTGGTTCAATATATGGAAATAAATCAATGTAATATACCATGTTAATATAATAAAAAAGAAAAACTGACAGTCCTCTCAATAATGTAGAAAAAATCATTTCACAAAAATCAACAGTCTTTCATTATAACTATACTCAATAAATTAGGAATAGGAGAGAACTTCCTCAGCATGATAAAGAACAGCTATGAAAAAATCCATAGCTAACATCATATTTAGTGGTAAAAGACAAAGCTCTTTCTCTAAGATTGGGGACAAGAGAAGAATGTCAGCCCTGACCATTTATATTCAACATTGTAGTGGAATGCTAGTGGCATCCAGATAGAAAAGAAAGAACTAAAACTATCTATTCATAGAGGACATAACATTTCATATAAAAAATTCTCAAGAATCCACACACAAAAGAAACTATTATAGTTAATAAGATTAGCTAGGTTATAGGATACAAGATAGATATAAAAATAAAATCAATACACTAGCAATTAAAAATCTGAACATAAAACTAAGAAATTTCATAATACCTATTCTAGTTACAATATAGGCATACCTCATTTATTCTGCTTTGCTTTATTGCAACTCACAAAAACTGTGGGTTTTTTTTTTTACAAATTGAAGGTTTGTGGCAGCCCTGCATCAAACAAGTCTATTGGCATGTTTCTGACAGCATTTGCTCACCTTGTGTACCTTTATCACATTTTGCTAATTCTCACATTTCAAACTTTTTTATTATTATATTTGTTATGATGATCTGTGATCAGTGATCTTTGATGTTACTATTGCAACTGTTTGAAGGCACCATAAGATGTGTCCATATAAGATGGTGAACTTAATCAATTAATGTTGTATATGTTCTAACTATTCCACTGACTGGCAGTTCCCTCATCTTTCTCCCTTTCCTTGGGACTCCTTATTGTCTGAAACACAAATATTGAAATTAGGCCAACTAATAACCCAACAATGGCCTCAAAGTGTTCAAGTGAAAGGAAGAGTCACAAGTCTCTCACCGAAAATGATATGGTAGAAATAATTAAGCCTAGTGAGGAAGGCATGTTGAAAGCAGAGATAGGCTGAAATCTAGGCCTCTTGTGCCACTTAGCCAAGTTATAAATGCAAGAAAAATTCTCGAAGGAAATTAAAAAGTGCTACTCCAGTCAACACACAAATAAGAAAGTGAAACAGCCTTATTGCTAATATGAAGAAAGATTTAGTGGTCTGAATAGATGATCAAACCAACCACAACATCCCCTTATGCCAAAGCCTAATCCAGAGCAAGGCCTTAACTCTCTTCAATTCAGTGAAGGCTAAGAGAGATGAGGAAGCACAGAAAAACAGTTTGAAGCTAGCAGAGGTTGGCTCGTGAAGTGTTTTTGTTTGTTTGTTTGTTTGTTCTTTGGCCACACCACCCACGGGATCCTAGTTCCCCAGCCAGGGATCAAACCTGTGCCCTCTGAAATGGAAGCACAGAGTCCCAACCACTGGACTGCCAGGGATATCCAGTTCATGAGGTTTAAGAAAAGAAGTCATCTCCATAACACAAAAGTACAAGGTGAAGCAGCAGGTGCTGATGTAGAAGTTGCAGCAAGCTACCTGGAAGATCTAGCTAAGAGAATTAATGAAAGTGGCTACATTAAACAACAGATCCTTAATGTAGATGAAACAGGCTTCTGTTGGAAGAAGATGCCATGTAGGACTTTCATAGCTATAGAGAAGTCAATGTCTGCCTTCAGAGCTTCAAAGAACAGGCTGGCTCTAGAGAGATAGGGACTAATATATTTGGTGACTTTCAGTTGAAGCCAATGCTCATTTACCATTCTGAAAATCCTAGAGCCCTTAAGAATTATGCTAAATTGACTTGTCCTGTGCTCTATAAATTGAATAACAAAGGCTGGGTGACAGCATATCTGTTTACAACATGGTTTACTGAATATTTTAAACCCATTGTTGAGAAGTACTACTCAGAAAAAAATATTTCTTTCAAAATAGTACTGCTCATTAACAATGCACCTGGTCACCTAAGAGCTAGGATGGAACTATACAACAAGATTAGTGTTGTTTTACATGTCTGCTAACACAACATCCATTCTGCAGCCCATGAACCAAGGAGCAATTTTGGTTTTCAAGTCTCATTTTTTAAGAAATATTTTGTATGGCTATAGCCACCATAGACAGTGATTCCTCAGATGAATTTGGGAAAAGTCAATTGAAAACCATTAGGAAACGATTCACCACTCTAGCTGCCAGTAGGAACATCTGTGATTCATGGGAAGAGGTCAAAATATCAACATTAACAGAAGTTTGGAAGAAGTTGATTCCAACCCTCATGGATGACTTGGAGGGGTTCAAAAACTTCAGTGGAGGAAGTAACTATACATATGATGGAAATAACAAGAGGACTAGAATTAGAATTGGAGACTGAATATGGGACCACATTGCTGCAATCTCATGATAAAACTTTAAAGAATGAGGAGCTGCTGCTTATGGATGAGCAAAAAAGAATAGTTTCTTTAGATGGAGACTACTCCTGGTGAAGGTGCTATGAAATTGTTGAAATGACCATGAAAAATTTAGAATAGTACATAAACTTAGTTGATAAAGCAGCATCAGGGTTTGAGAGGACTGACTCCAACTTAGAAGTTCTAATCTGGGTCAAATGCTACAGAATAACACTGCATGCTACAGAGAAATTGTTCACGAAAGGGAGAGTCAATTGAGGCAGCCAGTGATGTTGTTGTCTTATTTTAGGAAATTGCCACAGCCATCCCAGCCTTCAGTAGTCACCATCCCAGTCAGTAACCATCAACATTGAGGCAAGACCCTCCAATAGCAAAAATATTATGACTTGCTAAAGACTCAGATGATGGTTAGCAATTTTCAGCATTAATGTATTTTTAATTGCACACTTAATAGACTACAGTATAGTGTAAACATAATTTCATATGCCCTGAGAATTTTTTTTTTAATTGTGTGACTCAGTTTTTTGTGATATCTACTTCATTGCAGTTGTCTGGACTTGAACCTGCAATATCTCTGAGATATGCCTGTAGCATTAAAAAGTAAAATCCTTAGGAATAAATTCAATAGAATAAGTGTAGGACTTGTACACTGATAGCTACAAAATACTGTCAGAGGAAATGTAAAAGACCTAAATAAACTGAAGTATCTCATGTTTATAGACTGGAAGACAATATTGCTAAGGTGCAGTACTCCCCAAATTGACCTACAACTGAAGGCAATCTCTATCAAAATCTCAATTACCCTTTTTTTTGTTGAAATGGACAAGATGATCCTGAAATTCACATAGAGATGCAGGAGACCCAAAATAGCAAAAATAATTCTGTAAAAGAACAAAGTTGGTGGACTCACACTTCCCAACTGAAGCTTATTACAAAGCTACAGTAAACAAGAGAGCATGGTCCTGGCATAAGGACAGACACATCAATCAATGACATGGAAATTAGAGTCTACAACTTAACCCACATGTTGATGGTCAACTGATTTTTAACAAGGGTGCCAAGACCATTTAATACAGAAAGAAGAATCCTTTCAACAAATGGTCCTAGGGTAAGTGGATATCCATTTGCAAAGGAATAAACTTGGACATCTACTTCATACCAAATTAAAAAATTAATTCTAAATGGATCAAAGACCTAAACTCACGAGCTAAAAATTACACAACTATTAGAAGAAAATTTTTATGATCTTGCATTAGGCAATAGTCCTAGATATGACATATAAAGCACAAACAACAAAAGGGAAAACAGATAAATTAGACGTCACTAAAAGGGGAAAAAATGTGTTTTCTAAGAACACTATCAAGAACATGAAAAGATAATCTATAGAATGGGAGAAAGTTCTTTCAAATAATACACCTGAAAAGTATCAGTATCCAGAATATATAATGTTACAATGCAACAATAAAAAATAAAGGTAACAATTCAATTTTTAAAAATCCCAATATTTTTAAAATTTCCCAATTAATAAAATGGTCAAAGCATTTGAGTAGACCTTCTCCAAAGAAGATAAACAAATGATCAATAAGCACATGAAAAAATCCTTAACATAATTAGTCATTAGGGGAATGCAAATCAGAACCACAATAAGATACCACTAAGATAACTATAAACAATAATAAAGAAAATCTCTCAAAATAGAAAACGTTGGCAAAGATATATTTTTAAAAAGATACATTTTAAAATCCATCTAGGGGTAGAAACAGAGCATTTTAAACCTCTAATCATGACTGAAGCAAACAAGGATATGAAAAATATTTCTTTCCAAATAATTTACCAAAGAAAGATGGATATGTTCTAATGATACCCTCTTCCTGAGACTGGTTGAAATAAAAAATCACAGTGCCTATGACATTGCATGGATGAGTGGTTTACCAAGAAGGAGAAGAGCTATGGAAACACCTTGCTTCTTACTACATGGTATATTATAGCCAAAAGAACATATAGAGTTCTAAAGATTATGTTTAAATTTAGAACCTATTGATTTTTAATAAAGCACACTATATTGGGCCTTAAGAAATGCATCTGGGGCCATGATAGTTACAAAACTGCCTTGGATTTTGCAGGAGAGTCTGAGTATTGATGATCCTGATCAGCAGTTCCTTCATTGGAAAAGACTGAGCTTTACTTCACCATTTTTTTTAAAGAGTCTATGCCCTTGCATTTGGGTAATGCAAAAGGAACAAACTGGGCATGAGCAGGGCTTTGGAGCAAAATATCTCTGATGTGCTTAGTGCAGTCTATGAAATTTAACAGGACCTAGGTAATTGGGCTGTGAAGTCCTAACATCTCCCCACCTCTTCTACCTAACACATACATTTTCAAATGTCAGTGTTAATACTTTTCCACCTGAACTTGCTAAAATGGTGCAGAAGGATTATAGCCTTATTCATAAAGTCAGAAAGAAAACAATGCAGAGCAACATTTAATTTTCAAATCCCATGAATTTCTATTGATTTGGGAGTACATAGCCAGGAATAGTGAGAAAGTAATTTGCAATTTTTATCAAGGGTGCCTATTTCAAATGCTTTTGTGTTCCAAAGTGGTTACATTGCAAAAAAATAAGTAACCCTGCTGATGGGAAAACTCATGAGAATCTTCCTAGATATTATCAGTTTTAATGTGAGAATCAGTTTTAAACGTGAGAATAAGAGGTAGTGATACCCTAGTAAAGCTGTCAATGTATATACTTTAAAAAAATTTTTTAAGTGAATCTGTGAAAAGGGAAGAAAGATCATATTCCAAAAGACCTTACAAGAAAATTTACATAAGGGAGGAAGGTTTTCTTGTAATTTTACCTTAGAATTTACCCTTTGGGCTTAACAATGTCCAATTATTAGAATCATAAGGACAAGAGAAAACATAAACTATTGAAAAAAGAATGTTGCCTATGGACATGGCACTGAATATTTCCATGTGTGTCTGATTTTTCAACTTGAACTAGAATAACAGTAGATGAGTATACTTAGAGAATCAAGCAAGTAATGATTATACAGGTAGTTGCTTCAAACATGGTGTTTGCTTAGTTCCCTCTGCAATATCTGATTTGGGCTCTTTTACTTCCAGATCAAGGGTAAAGTGGAATGAAGAGCAGAAGCAAGTGAATAGTGATGCTTTCTTACTCAACAGATTCACACAAGTACAAGAATACACAGGCAGCCAAAACATGGTCTCTTCCAGCAGAGAACTTACCCTGTACTTGCAGAGAAAAAAAATATATATATAATGGTACATACAGAAATCTATAAGTTGATCATGAGAGTACTTGTAGATCAACACTGCCCAGGGAACATTGGAGGAGGCTACAGTGCAGAAGGGAGGTTGCCTTAAATGAGTGAAACACATGATCTAAAGAGGTAAGTTTTGAGGGTAAGAATTTGGACAAATCAGAACCATACAATGAAAACCTCAAGTACACAGGAAATATCACTGTTTTTGCTTAAACATCAGGTGTGTCTCAAGTTACACATTGGTATGCCTGGATTTGACAAAATGGAAACATTTTCTCATTGATTTAGTAAGTCATTTTGAAAATGCATTTTTTTTTTTTTTTGCATTTCAGTTGCCAGATCATACTAAGAAAACTGAAATTTCTCTGTAGTCTTTCCTTTTTAAAAAAGTAATAATACCTATGGATTGTTTGTTGTTAAGGTCATTTTGCTTTTAGAGTTCTTTGACCTCTAAAATGCAAAAACACACATCCAAAATTAATTTTGCACACAATTCCAGGTAGTTATGGACTTCCTGACTCACTCTTGGACCTATATACCGGGTTAAAAGTTCCTATATTGCTGCTCTGTAGTTCATGTTTTTCATAAAAATAAAAAAACAGATATGCACAATGAAATGCACAAAATTACCTCTCTGGGAATTAACACATTAGGTTTTATGGAGGAAGATCCACAGTAATTATTATCTTTTTCCAGTATTTTTCAAATTTTTTTTAATGAAGAATGTGAAACAGATAAATAAATAGATAGAATAGTATCTATGAACTCTCATATACCGATCAGTCAGCTTCAACAATTATGAACTCATGGTGAATCATGTTCTCATGGTGAATCATGTTGAATCTATGCCCCATCTACTATCTCTTCCTTATTTTGGAGCAAATCTCGTCTACCATAATGTTTCATTCATAAGTATTTCAGTACACATCTCTAAAAGATAAGGACCTTTAGATATAAGGAAAAGACCATTGTCACACCAAAAATAGTCTAACAATTATTTCTTAGTATAAACAAGTTTACAACTAGTGTTCAAATTTCCAGTTGTCTTACAGAAGTCTTGCTTATATTTACCATTTATTGGAATCAGGATTCAAATAATGCCCATACACTGGGATTGGTTGGTATGTGTCTTAAGTCTCCTTTACTCCATATGTTCTCTCTCTTTCCCTCTTTCCTCTAGCTCTCTCCTAAATTTTATTATTCAAATAAATTGGGTCATTTTTCTTGTGGAGTATTAGAAAATTAAGATTTTGTTGACTGAACTCCCATGAAATAGTTTAACATCCTCCTCTGTCCTCTGTATTTCCTGTAAATTGGAAATTGGTTCTAGAAGCTTGATCAGATTCAGATCATATTTTAACTCTTTTTAAAGACTATTTCATAAGTGATGTGTTTTTCCATCAGGTGGTAGAAAATATCCAGTTGTTTCTGTTTTTTTTTTGATATAGGCAGTCTTTGATGTGAAATGCCTAGACTTGTTTCTTGATTAGAGATTGAAAATGGTGGTATTTTAACATTAACATTTCTTTTTATTCATTACTTCTCCTCATCTATTTGGTTACTTAATGATATAATTGGTATATATAAAGCAGGATAAATACTAGCTCCTTCTCTTTATTTAGCAGTTTCCAAATAATGAACTGGTTGCTACTATTCTTTTAATAATTTTTTTTCTTATTAAAGTCTCAGATGTAACCATATTTGATGTGCTATAACTGATTCCTGTTATTGTATTTATAGATGATTAAATGTGCACATCATTGGACAGTGGGAGCTTCTTTAAGGTGACACTTGGTGGATTGTGACTTGACTCTTGCTATTTAGTCTGAGAACTAAGTAGCAAGTATTTTTCACATAATAGAAACCTAATGAATAAAAAAAGAAAGGAAAACTAGTCATCAAACAATAGTCACTAACTGAGCACCTACTACTTGTAAGCTTGAATTTAAGGACATTATAGGAGAATACAAAGACATATTCCTTGACACTCTGAGTGGAAAATAATTGTGGAAACAAGACATGCATACATGGATTATATAAAAGATGATGTCTTATTGAACTGAAAGATCAGTATCCAATGAGAGGCACAGATAATAGGTACCATGAATTCAGATGAAGAGAAGGTTTCCAAAACACTAGAGTGATAAGTTGCTGCTGTTTTCTTTCAAATTACATCCCCAAAAGTCAAGGAGCTCCACTGACAGTGTAGTAAATCTGAGGTTCAGCTTTTGCTCAGAACTTCTGCTCTACCTGGTCAAACTCCAACTCACCCTGAGCACAATTCCTGTGATCAAAATATGTAAAACATTCAACAGTTCCTTCCCATTTTGTCTCATTTGCTACAAGGTCTTGTTTACCTGTATATGTTCCTTGAATCTATATCTTTATATGATACCTAGTAAATAACAATGGGTCAATCTCTCCTCCACTAATAGATTCCACTTCTGATTAGGCACTGCTCATTCCAGAAAGACTCTTTAGTCATTATTTAATGTTGTAAACTCACATAAGAGCAGAAATATGGCAGTACAGGGGAGAGAATTACTGATTTTATATTATTAAATAATGTACTTTTTAATGCAGCAGAAATTTAAAATAAGACTTTGTCTCATCTTTGGCTGATTCCCCAAAGGCCAAGACTAATGCAATAAACGTTAATCACCCTCATGTCAAGAAATAAGGTGCCAGACCTGCTAGTCAGGACTTGCAAAGAGACTGTAAAACTGTCCAGACTGCCTTAACCTAACATCCACCCCAGGAGCATAAAAGACTTCAGGTGAGAAGGCTAGAAGGAAGAGGATAGTTTTGAAGAAAACTGTTAATTTGCTGTGTTTTCTCTCTTTCTATAGAGGAAAGGATTGGTGGGCTTTTCAATCAGCCCATGTCGGACAAGACAGGCTTCAAAGGTACTCTTCAGAGAGTAAGCTACATTTCCTCTGGATTTTGAGGAGCAGTGGCTTGGTTTCTGATGCACTCCTGAGAAATCTGAAAAGAAAAGCCTGGTCAAGACTGACAGAACAAAGAGACAGAGGATTTATTTGGAGAGAGCAGTCCCTGTGCTATTTATATTCCCAATCATGGGGAAAGATAGAGGCAGGTTTCCTCCTCAATTCAAATCAAGGGAGAAGAATTTCAGGGGACCATTCAGTGAGCCTGAAAGGTATCCTCTGGAATAGAAGGGCCATAGTGACTAGTGTTTAACTCAAATTTGAGTATCCAAGGTGAGAATCTATGGCTGCAGTTGCCCCTTTCTGAATCTTGGAGTATGGAGGGCTATGTGGAGAGTGAAGTTGCATTTTCCTTCACCTTTTACAGGAAAAAAAAATTTTGCATTATTTTCTGGAAATTTGATATGGATCCTCAGAAAGTGAAGTGGACTGAGGTCTTATTTCAAAGTCCTGTGGAAGAAGACCAAAGAGAGGGATGAAGTGGCTCCAATATAAAAAGTGGAAAGTGAATCACAATTGGACAGCAAAGGAGAGGCTTTACCCAGAACAAGAGAACTGAAGCCTAGAAGATATTTGAAGGAACTGCAAAATGTCCCTGAAGAAGAGTCATCTTTGGTCAAGTGATGCCTAGAGGGCACTGATGCCAGTGCATCTGTATTAGCCATGTGAAGCTTTGCCCTTTTCCTCCTAAACTCTTCTCCTCAGGGTCCAACCCTGGAAGGGTAAGAATAAGCAGCTAGCTAATGGAAGAGGTGGTGCATAAAAAGAGGAAAGAAGCCAGCCAAGACCCCTTTTTCTACTGCAGTCTCCCAACCTTGAAGCACACTGGATTGTAGGAAGGGAAAAAATGTTAACTTTGAAAGATTTTGAGTTGTTACGTCACATAATGAATGCTTGAACAAGAACAAAGTTCCTTTGTACTGCCTAAAAATGACTGAGAAAGCCAAGGGGCCTGACTGAGGTTAATCCAGGTACTACAGAAAAGGGGATCCATAGGCAAGATTAGTGGGAAAAGGTGAGAAAAAACATTGCTTTCATAACTGCACTCTACTAAGTTCTCCTCTTTTCAAAACCTAGATATATTCAATTATTGGATCCAAAAGGTATGGAATAAAGGAAGAGCCCTGAGAAAGCATAGTGCCTAGTTGATGGCACTAACTATTCCCAGGGTATTTGGCAGAAATTCCTAATTTAGGCCACTCATGGCAATAACGCTATAGTTGTACTCTAGGTAGAAAGAAGGTCAGATATAAAAGGCCCTGAGTCAGAGAAAAGGCAGGTATGTTCAAGGAGTTGAAAAGAAACCAATATGGCAGAGGAAGTTAGAGGGACAGTGAAATAAAATTGGGAGAGGCAAAAATACATAAGATCTAGGAGACCACAATAACGCTGTGCTAAGTATTTTTGGCTTGTCAGAGTTAGGGGGTCATTGTGCAGACCAGTTATGGAGATTAACAGACATGACTATTTAAGTTCACAAGATGGTACCATACATGTAGCAGCATTTTCATTTAGAATAAAGCATGACACATGCCCTTGTAAATTTATGAATAAGTAAAATAACTGCTTGCTGCACTAGGCACCATGTGACCCTTGAAATGTTCCCAGTTTTATGTGATAATTACCAATGAACACAACTCAAAGCATATCAGCATGCATCTACATGTCATGGGCCTGTTGAGGCATGAACTCTAACTAGAAAGAACCATCTATCTCAGATGTACTTTCCCTTCATATCGTACAAGTTATTTCTTGACCTTAGTGGTAAGGAGATGAGTTCCCAAAGTAGCTCAGACTACTGGATATAGCTGTCGGGACAATGATGGCTGATGAACTCCTGAAGCATTCAAAATAGCCTCTTCATTTAAACATGATAGCTGATTTATTTAAAAGCATTTCCTCCCTAGCAGAGCTCTTTGCTGGGGCTTTGTTGTTTTAGAATTACCATTCATGGCAGGATATAATGTTAGTATATTTTCCATAACCCCAGATTCTATGCATCGTAGTTAGAAAGTAAATAATTAAAAAGAAAAAAATCAAAACTTTCTGTAACATGTTAAATCTGTCTCTCATATAAATATACACAAAAGAATAAATATATCATTTTTATGTACATTCTTTTATAAATTTTCTTTCTTACATTCTTTTAGACATTTTGATATAAATATACAAAATATGTTTACATATTTCTGTTATTTTTTTGCCCTTGCACAGTTGCAAAATTCTCTTACAAGCTCATTATGGGAGAGAATAAATATCCACCTTGCTATGTCTTGTCTTAGGCAGACATATATGATTTTCTCTATTCCTCAAATTCCTATGGAAGGATGAAATGCAGAAACATCACATGGGATTAGCTGTGATTGGCAATGCACCTTTTAAGAAAGAAAAATTAACACTAGCCTAACATCAGGAAGAATGCAAGATTCTCCTAAAGCTCAGACTGGTGTCTCACAGGGTTAGTGCTTAGAAAAGCCTCTGGACTTATTCCATTGTTATATTTCACATGGAATTAGCCTGCAGAGATCTAGAAATCTCTATTGTAACTTCTGAGGCTCCTTGAAAAAGTTTTAGCTTAATCCCCCCTTCCTCACCAAAGTCCCAGTAAATCTCCCAGGGCTGTCAGCCAGAAAAAAAAATCTCCTAGAGTGTATACTTCTTTAATACCAGAGCCCCTCTCCCCAGAGTTCTCAAATTCTACTTGTTGGTACATAATAACCCCAGGAATGTACAGAACCTAATGCCATGAATTCCTCTATGGGTGAAAGGTGACTGATCATTGCAAGTTGACTGTGTTTGAAGTCTGTGTGTGAATTTGTCAGGGTTTTTTGTTTTTAACATCTTGATTCTTTGATTTCTTTCTGGCATTCACTAAAATCCCATCAGTGCAAGAGACTGTGGGGATATTTGCATAGCCAGGTGGTAGTCAGTGGGTGCTTTACAGTAGCCGGTGAAGCTGTTCCTACTATTGTTTTCCAAGCAAGTTTACTGAACCCAGTGTTCTCTAGGACTAGGGTCATGCCTGAGTGCATTCAGAATCATGTTGGTTCTGTCACTGATATTTTCTGTGACCTTAACCTTGGTTTTCTTCTGTGTGAAATAAGGAGTGTATAGAGTAGATGCTCAAAAAAAGTTAGTCTCCACCCCCTTTCCTAATTGAGATCTTTCTACTTTTGGGAGTCTCTAATTAGAAAGCTGAGAAGTACACTAGTGAACCAATATTGATGGCTACATTTACAACCAGAGCACAAAGAATCACTTTGTACAGTGTCTGCTACATGGTACTTACTCAATCATTACCCATTAAGGAATTAAGGAATGAATTTTTGCTCCAGTGGCACTGTTTGATTACTGCTCTATATTCCCATGTTTTGCACTTGTTGCTTTTCTTGTCTTCCTCCCTCACTAAACTCTGTGGTCACTAAAGACAGGGCTGTCTTTCACTTTACTTCTAACCCCTAACATTGCACCAGCCAATGGGAGGCTCCCAATTAATTTCTTGATTGAATTTGACAACAAATGAATTGGAATTCAATTCTAATAATTAGAAGGGTTGATATTGGATTACACCAGACTGAAAGATAATTTTTCATGTTAGTATATTTTCATTCTTGCTTTTGGCTACAACATTCATTCAATAAATGACCTTAGCTTCTCTGAGACCTTGGTTTCCAGTCTGTAAAATGGTAATAGGTTTTACTGACTTTCCATATAACACAGAAATCAGATGAGACAACAAATGAAAGAATATATATATATGAGGGTTAATTAGTTTTTCCATCCACTATGTTTCTAGAACTTTGTTTCCTTGTTTTATTCTCCTTAGCGATTTTCACAAATGTAGTAATGACTTACAAATACTAAAATCAGAATCAAAAAACAACTCAATCAAAAAATGGGCCAAAAACCTGAATAGACATTTTCCCAAAGAAGACAGATGGCCAACAGGCACATTAAGCGATGCTCAACATTATTAGTTATTAAAGAAATATGAATCAAAACAACAATGAGATATTACCTCACACCTGTCAGAATAGCTATCATCAAAAACTCTACCAATAACATACGTTGGAGAGGATATGATAAAAGGGAACTCTTGTACACTGACTGTTGGTGGGAATGTAAATTAGTGCAGCCACTATGGAGAACAGTATGGAGTGTCATCAGAAAACTAAAAATAGAACTACCATAGGATCCAGCAATTCCACTCCTGGGTATATATCCAGAAACAACCAAAACACTAACTCAAAAAGATACATGCACCCCAATATTCACAACAGCACTATTTATAATAGCTAAGATATGGAAGCAATCTAAGTGAAATAATTCAGACAGAGAAGGATAAATACTGTATGATACCACTTACACATGGAATCTAAAAAATAATGCAAATGAATATATATGCAAAAGAGAAACAAACTCACAGACATAGAAAACAAACTAGTAGTGACCAAAGGGGAGAGGGAAGTGGGGAGAGGAAAATTAGTGGTATGGGATATAGAGATACAAACTACTATGTATAAAATAGATAAGCAACAAGGATATATTGTACAGAACAGGGAATTAAAGCCCTTGTTTTGTAATAATTTTTTTTTTTTTTTTTTTTTTTTTTTTTTTTTTTTGTGGTATGCGGGCCTCTCACTGTTGTGGCCTCTCCCGTTGCGGAGCACAGGCTCCGGATGCGCAGGCTCAGCAGCCATGGCTCACGGGCCCAGCCGCTCCGCGGCATATGGGATCCTCCCAGACCGGGGCACGAACCCGTATCCCCTGCATCGGCAGGCGGACTCTCAACCACTGCGCCACCAGGGAGGCCCTGTAATAATTTTTAATGGAGCATAATCTGTAAAAAATACTGAATCACTATGCTGTACATCAGAAACCAATATAATATTGTAAATCAACTGTACTTCAATTTAAAAATTTCATTCAAAAAAATCAGAAAAGCCTGGAGAAAATTATTTTTTTCTTAATTTTGTCTTTCAGCCCCCTACCAATTATGTACTTTGCTAACATGCTCAGAATACCTTCGATTTTCTTACAACTTCAGAAAATATTAATGCTAAAAACTCCAGCAGCTGAGCTTCCCTTCCATCAACATCTGTTCAACCAAAACTACAAACTACTAATCATTACTGCTTTGTCTCACCAGAATTTTGCATAGGGTTTTTCTTCACAAATAAAGTATTTGGTTTGCAAGGAAGACTAAACATGCTAATCCCTGCTGCATTGTCAGACTTTAAGAAACAAGGGTCCCTTATCAAGGCAACTAGTTATTTTTGCTTTTGGAGAAAAATATTTTGTTCTTGTTTGTTTGGGGCTATAACGAGATCCATAAAACCCTGATGCAGCTTGAATTCGACGGGCTTGATGAAAGTAGTTTTAATGTTAAAGCTATTCCAAACAGGACAGAAAAAAAAAGAAGAAAAAAGAAGGTATATTCATGTAAAGAATAACATCAATACAGAAATTAGAGTTACCCTTTAAAATGACCTCATTTGATTTTTTAGCATGACCTAAGATTATTTTAGCTAATAGTTTTTCCTATTATATTTGACAACCTTCAGTTACAGATCCTTTGCTTATCCTTGGTGATTAAATTATTTAGATGACCAGTCATGAAATCACATTCTATGAGTCAACTAATGATGACACAGAAACCATAGAATAAAACAAGAAAATATGCCTTCTATGGTATTAGTTTATCTTGGTTATTTCAAAAATAACTTTTCCTGTTTGCTTAGATTTTAACCACTCTTCACATTTAGGAACTAAGCACCTTTTTATCTTGTTTAGCCAACTGAAAATTATGCCTCAACAATCTTCTACCCCTATGTTTTTCCTCTTTCAAATGATCACTCTGCTGTGGTGATGGTAATTATCAAACACTCTCTGGAATCAGGGAAAAATTGGTCAAGTACACATAGTAGAGCAAAATTATTATTTACCAGGAAAGAGGCCAGGTTGGAGATCCTGTATAGCCTTCAAAAAGGATGACAAATTTGTCCTGAGTGTATTGACAATTAGGTAAATAGCTCTGAAGATCTAAGGGCTGCTGTTCCACAGAACCTTTACTTACTAAAGACAAAAGGTTCTAGCTCAGACAAAGAATCTTTATAAACTTCAATGACAACATCAACCTTTGCTTGGTTGGATTTGCAGCACTGGAGATGAGGGGTAGGCTCACAAACTCAGAGAACCAAAATGTGTAAAAGCTCCAAAATCCTTTCTGACATTTCAGCAGAGATGGAGAGATGAAAACAAAGAGACAGGAACAATTTCAAAGGCATCCATTCAAAAGCAGATTTAATCTCCACCACTCAGATATTTTATGCCAACCACTGTAATTTCTTTGATATTATCTTATGAACAGGGATAGGGATGGGTGGTAGATACTCTGGGCTTCAGGAACTGAGGCTCTTCCTCACTGAAGAGCAATGTCTGAGTGCTTACACTGAACAAAGACTTGCACAATCTGGGCAGAATCATCTGAAATGAAAGACTCAGTCCCTAGCCTCATAAAGCATATAAACATTTGGAGAATGCATGTATACACATTTCAGACATTTTTAAACCTCTACTATGCTAAAGGCAAAAATTAATTCACAGACAAGCTGCTTTACACAGTCATCCCTCCAGTAACAGCAGGGGATTTGGTTCCAGGACCCCCAGAAGATACCAAAACTCACAGATGCTCAAGTTCCTCATACAAAATGGCATGGTCATTGGCCTTCCACATCCATGGATTCAACATCCTTGGATTCAACCAACTGTGGATCGAATTCAATCCTGATGCAGAACTCGCAGAAAAAGAAGACTTACTGTATTTAAATTCTATTTATTACATTGTGGTGGAGGCGGGGGAAATCTCTATTTTTCAGCCAACTGAGTCACCAACTATAATAGGTGCTAATGCCAAATTTGGGTTGCAAACTGGCTTTGAGATATATTGACAAGATTGAGGTCCCTAGGATCTTGATTCTAGTCTTGGCTCCCTTTTAAAACAGTTTTGTAACCTTGAGCCAAGGCATTTCTCTTCCCATGGACTAAGATGGTCACCTAGGGGAACATAGATTTCATTTTTACATTCTTTGAATTCTGAAAGTCTGTGATTCATGGTGCCAGACTACAATGAGTATTAGTCAATATGCAGACTACCACATTCCATTAAGGTCTTTTCATGTCATTGATGTGCTACAAACCCAAATTAGGACTGCTCGTGGGAAGTGGACTATTCCTTCACAATTTAGATGCAGTTTAGGA
Source organism: Hyperoodon ampullatus (assembly GCF_949752795.1). Classification (NCBI taxonomy): domain Eukaryota; kingdom Metazoa; phylum Chordata; class Mammalia; order Artiodactyla; family Ziphiidae; genus Hyperoodon; species Hyperoodon ampullatus. Next base: position 206,337,285 of record NC_136914.1, read on the forward strand.
TCTCCTGTTTTCCATAATATTCCCAGGTGATTAAATTTTAATTTAAGCTAATAGATAAAATTCCAGATCTCAGAGTAATTGGACAAATATATCTGAACTTAGTCCTCATTAATTCTTCAGGGGAAGCATAGATAAGGAGTCCCAAAGAGAGAGCTGAACTTCATCTCTGCAGATACAACATTTCAATATTTTGAATAGCCTCAAAATGCAAGCAGGAAGAGTGTTTTTATCTTCCATTACTATGTGTGAAACCAGACACTTCTTTAAATAGAAAAACTGCTTTGGAATTCTGTTTGGGGTTGTGGTTGCTGATTAGCTCTCTGTGGGAGAATTTCTGTTTCAAGTATAATGTAAGGAAAACAAAATGCTTATAGTTACTAATGAGAACTCCCCTATGGGAATGATAAAGATTCCTGTTATATTCAGTCCACAAGCTACCCAGAGCTTGGGCTGTGTCCTCTGAAGTCTGAGTTTGAGATTGCAGGCTGAAGCCTGTGATAATTTAGACAAAGTGTTGGAAATGATCTCAGCCACGCTAAGACAAATCAGTTTAATTGAAACATTTGGTTATAGGGCAAAAGCAAATCAAATATTGTGAGATGTTTCAATTATAGCAATTGGTTCTCTTGAAAGAAAGGTTTCACATGCAATAATTTCATCCAGTGTTTCATTTGCTTCTCTGAGCTCTTAGGAAAGCCAATTCAATGTCAGATTTCCTTGCTATCATGAAAGATAATTAAATCTTCCTATGGTAGAGATGACATGCACCATTTTACGGAAGCAAATAATTACCTGAGTTATGCATGGGGAAAATGACTCCAATTTTCTCTCTCTAGCAGTCTTCAACCTGGGTTGCACAAGATAATTCACTGGGATAAAGAAAGAAAATATTAGGATTAATTTATTTGTATTTATTTTTATCAAAAAATAAAAAAGTAAGCTTTACTAATCTTTACATTGCTTTTGTGGTTGCTGCTTTGGATATTGTTGTTGTGGATACTCATCATATGCAATGAGAGATGTCCTGATAGAAGAGGTGACTTTAAAAGTCATTGGGTTTAATAAAGGCAACCTAAAATTTTTATTTTCGGTATTTTGCAACTTAATGAATCTGTTTGTCCAGTTAAGAAAATAGAAAATTTAGCTAATTTTACTAACCCTCAGAAAATGTCTGTGGCTTAAAATATTTGTACAAAGACATCATAGATTCAAAAATATTCATAATATAAGCACAAGCAGACAACAAGAAAATGGCAAATGTCTTATATTTAGTGTGAGTCCCCCCTTTTTATCCTTGGATCTAAAGTCTGAAAAAATTCACCTTATTCTCTACTATTCCAAATTGAAATTTTCTCTGATGCTCACTTCAAGTGCCATCTGGTCCGTGATGACTGAACTTCGATTACAGACTTCCATGGATTGACATCACCTTAGCTAAAATCATCATTCTCATTCCTTTGGCAATTAAATATTCATGACCTTATGAAAGCTCTTCTACTATCATTTAACCTTAAGTATTGATGCCTTCTTCCTCCAACTATGCTATGGAGGATATGAGTTTTATGTTCTTCAATAGAGAACTGTCTGTCCAATAGAACTTTCTGCAGTGAGGAAATGTTTTAACTCTACACTTTCCTACATGGTTACCACTGGCTGCAGGTGGCTTATTGAGCACTTGAAAAATCACTAGTGCAATTGAGCTTTTATTATATTTATTATTAAATAATTTAAATGTAAATAGGTTCACGTGCCTAGTAGCTATCATATTAGACAGCCCAGCTCTAAAATATTTGACATAGTCTCCTAAATATAGTAAATTTTCATTTTTCCTCTTTTGCTCCAAAGACAAAATAGATTCTTCCAGTTACCCCCCACGCCTCAATAGCCCCTGATTGAAACTCTGCTATCACTTATCAGTGAATTCATTTCCTTCCTTGAAAGATGCTTTGTGACCAAATCACTGAGCAATTTAGGAATAAAGAGTCTTACTTTGTCATAAATATCCTACCACATTCAGCTCTAAATTTTTCACTTTATGGATGATCTAGGGGGAGATGTTTAATTCTAAGCTCTTTTCACTCTTAATCCTAACCTCCCTTTTTTATACGTTGAACTTGCAAAAACATTTTAATATCTACTTCATTAGAAATGCTTAATTGGAAATAAAAATGGAGCAGCTACACACACACACATTTACATGCAGAATATATATTTTTATGAAGGCATGACAGTTCAGAATATCTGTATCTTTTTCATGACAAGAACAATTGGTTCATTAGTATTCCCACACCAGTTGACTATTAACAAAACAAGTTCATGTACCAGTGAAATTAGAAGAGAGAAAGGGCCCTAAGCAAGGGAGGGTAAAAAGAAATTTAATATTTTATCATTTTAATTTTTCAAAAGTAAAAACACAGATTCATATAATGACATGGGGAAAATGTAGATGTATATAAATGAAAATGTTAACAGTAGTTTTATCTAGAGGATAACATTTCTAGTGTTTTTTTAAAAAAATACGTTCATGTATTTTAAGTGTACTCATTTATAAAAATTTAATATATTTTGCATATGTAATAAAACATAAAATAATGCATATATATTTTACAATTTGATATTTTGATTACATACCAAATACTAGGAATTTAGATCATCTGATACTGTGTATTTCACTTAAGATCTGATTTCAAAGATAATAAGCTTAGTGCTCAGTAAAGCTAAGTGAAGCTCACATACATGGCCTTTGATTTGAGTATACTGTTGAAGTATAAACGTCTATCATTGGTTTTGCTGTATCACAGTTTCACCATTTTTTGAACTCTTCACCCAAGTTTCAAGTCTAGCAAGTCTCTGAATTTCAAATAGTTTCATTTGTCTTGAGCAGTTTTCCTACAGTTGTGCCTCACAGTCAGTCATTCCTCCCCAAAGTGTAAACTGTTTGACTTTCTATTGTCCTTCATCTTACTCTCATGACCATTCCCTTAATTTGCAAGGAGGATTGAAAGAGGATCACAACCCAAGTGAAATTTTGTTGACAGTAAGCTGAAACAGGGAAAAATAGAAAGAATTAGAGAGTCTGAGTGCGGGTACCAGCTATGCCATTAACAAATTCATTCATCAGTTTATTCACTAGGTGAACATTTACAAAGCACATATTATGTACCAGACATATGCTAGGAACCTGTCAGATGGTGGTAAGAGGGAAAGACAGTCTCTGCCCTGTTGTTTGACACTGGATAAGCCATTTCATTTCTCTCAACTTTAACACTCTCTTCTGTTATCTAAAGGGGGTGGGAGGTTCTCAAATGTCCTCTTTAGCACTGCATGCTGTGGATTCACAGCTTCTTTTCTCTCTATTAACTCAGAAACAGAAGACTATGCCTGTGCGCCTCCCACCCTAAAACAAACAAATAACATTTTGAAGAAAAGAGAAGGAGAAGAGGAATGTGAACAACTGAAACATTTTCAGCACTGCTTTGTGCCCTGCAAGAGTCCTCTCCCATCTCTAGAAATAAAGGCAGCAATGGTAGTCAAATTTCTCTTAATAACCTCATAAATGTTTTTACAACCTTTTCTTGAAATCCTAGACATTATTGGGTCAAGTTAAAAAATCAGCAGGAGAGGAGGAGGGAAATAAGATGAAGATGACAGGAAAGTACCATATGCTATTTGGTGCCTGGCTAGGAAAAAGGCCAGTACTATTTGGGTATGGGACCACTTACCATGGTATTACTTTTGTTTAACCTTACTGTGTACAATGGCTTCAAGTCCACACAGAAATAACTAAAACTATGCATCTTTTTACCACACACACAGATACAAACTTCAATTTGTATTGCTCAGAATATAGATGTGATCGAAAGTATAGGTTCCACACAGGTCATTAAATGAATTTCTTCTTTGCTGAGGACATAACTAACAGACAGAGATTGCCTGTGTTGCAGTGTTAAGGTTCATGGTCATAGACACATATCTCAACGGATCAAGTTAATGGTCTGAGATGTCAGGACATTGAACAAAGTGGAGATTTAGGGGATAGAATCCCCCCCCCCAAATAAGGGAAATATTGTGTGATCATGTAATCTGCTTCCATTAAAAAGAAACTATAATAAGTACACAATCATGAAATTTAAAAAGAAATGCAATGACGAATATCTTCCCATGCTTCATTCATAGTTAATGGTGCTATTTTCGTGCAATGTTGAAACTATTAAGGGACCTGCCATCTCTAAAGAGTGTGATAAGTGGAGCCTTATATGAGATTAGGGACTTTAGTTAGAAGAGCTGTGCCTTACAAGGCAGCTGTTTCATGATGGACATAACTTTGGGGAGGTTACTGAGTAGAAAGGATTTTCAGGACAGTTTGCTGTGTGCTGTGTTGTTTCCCTTTGAAGTCCCCTTAAGAAAAACTTCAGTAAAGATGTACATGATTTTTTCAAAACTTTTGGAATTATTATGTGGCCATTTGTTTGTATCGCTGTGCTGGAGACCAGGACATTTCTACAGTGAGAGCAAAATGAGCCAGTTTTACTTAGATTACCCATTAACATTGGTGAGGTGGAACAATGAAGTAGAAATTGCAGTACTGACTTTTAAGTCTAATACACAAAACTTACAAAATATCTTTCCTATTGCCCTCAGAACAGTAATGATTTCTAATCTGAAATTATATGCAACCAGTTTGGAAATCTGATTTTATTATTACCATCTGTTCCTGGGGTGTACTGGAGATTGCTTCTGTGCCCCAAATCCAGTAATTTCAAATCATTCCTGCCCAACTTACGTCCTTCTCTTTACTCCAGTCCGTGGAGGGTTTTGGAGTGTTTATTATTTGGATACATGGAGTATTTCCTTCTTCTTCTTCTTGTTAGTATTACTATTATTATTAATTTTAATAGCATGAAATTAAATAATATGAAAGAATACAAATTAAGAACATTTAATTTCAAGGGAAAGCAAATCCAACTACATTTCAATTTTGGCAAAATAGCTTAAGCATCTGATGTTATTCAACCTGTTCAGAGGATCCCAAAGATACTTCACCACTTTGCCATTTTGGACTTTCCTTCTCTGTTAAGGACACCATTATTTTTGGCAGTGATTTAGCTGGTTTACTAAAAATGGATTTTTGATTATTTTTGGAAGTGACTGGCTATATTGTCCTTTTCATCAAATGTCTTAAAACGGTCTGGAAAATTCTGACAGACTCTCCATCAAAACTTTTGTATTAGGAAGACATGATACAGTGGAGTGGAAAGTGGCTTTTGGAACTTTGTAGACTTGAGTTCAAGTTTTGAGTTTAATTTTAAAATATCAGTCTAACTATCGTTTTAACTATGAGAATCAAGGTATGTTGTTTAATTTCTCTGAGTCCTACTTTCCTTATCTAAAAACAATTTTTAGGAGTATTTAGTAGATATACATGTCAATAGAGATATATCTCAAGAATACATACATATATATAGTGTTTTTGCTTCTAAGATCAAATTTTTTAAATTCCAAGTACTTCTTTCTGTTTACAGAAAATAAAATGTTGATTTGGTCTTTATCTGATTTTTTGACAGTATGACTATAATGAAATCATCTCCTTTAGAACTTGGATAACATTTTTCTCTCAGTTGAGACTTTGGGAGGATTATTTTCCCTTTTGCTTAAAAAAAAAAAAATCATTCTTCTCCCAAAAAGGAGATCACACAGATGTTTGATAATCCTGTATTTTATGTTGGCCAAACTCCTCTATTCTGAATTACTGGCTGAGCTACGTTTTATTTTTACTTAGCTAGAGTTGAAGTTCCCTACAGTTTTGTGGGGCCACTTTCCATAGCAAAATAAAAATATATATTCACTAACTATATGCACTTGAGGCTCTGAGCATATGCTCAGTCTTCCCATGGGACATTTTATAATTATGTTGCTTAACTGATTCACGGCCTACGTGTACCAGGGTCAGTAAATGAGATGAGGATACAAATGTCTGTTTCCCCTTTTCATACAATGTAGGGGTTTCTAGTCTGTACTAATCTGGGTCCGAGTAACCAATCACCCAAGTTCGAATAGGGTAGGAGGAGCAAGCCAAGAGTTCAGCCATGAGGGTAAGAAAATGAAGGTAACTGATGATATGTTAGAAGGTAACTAACAGTGAAAAGCAAGGGCTGGAAGAAATGGAGAATTGAATAAACTCCCTGAAGCAAACAGTCGCATATTTACAACGTCTTTTATTTCATAGATGTCTATAATTTTGGAGTGAATCTTGTGGGAAAATTTAAAGAACCTTCACTGTTCATACATATATTGAAACTGTGCAGGACCCTGTGGGACTTCTGGGCACAAAAGTCTTTCTGTGTCCTCTGTTTTCTTGTTAGCTGGAAATAGGCTTCATTCAGCTTCCATGACCTTCCCTGAATTCCAACAGGCAGGTTCAAACAGTTGCTAATTAGGGAAGGGCAGAGAACAGTCAAGAAACAATAGTGCAGCCTTGGGGCAGGGTCCTGGTTCCCCCTCAAGGGATATATGTAACAATATCTTTGAGCTATTTTACAGATACGGAAATCCCCGCCAGGTGGGAGAAGTTAATGGTATGCTGCCCACAAGCACGTAGACCCCAGACCTGTTGGAACCAGAAGGTTGATGATGCTAACTCCCAATTACCTCACCACCAACCAATCAGAAGAATGTCCACAAGTTAATCACACCCTCTTTAACCATTACTATAAAACTCCTCATTACCCTCTTCAGGCCAGGACACACAGTTGTTGTTGTTGTTGTTGTTGTTGTTGTTTTTTGTGGTACTTGGACCTCTCACTGCTGTTGCCTCTCCCGTTGCGGAGCACAGGCTCCGGACACGCAGGCTCAGCGGCCATGGCTCACGGGCCCAGCCGCTCCGCGGCATGTGGGATCTTCCCGGACCGGGGCACGAACCCGTGTCCCCTGCATCGGCAGGTGGACTCTCAACCACTGTGCCACCAGGGAAGCCCCAGGACACACAGTTTTGAGGGCATCAGCCTGCTGTGGCCCCCTTTTCCTGGCAAAGCAATAAAGCTATTCTTTTCTTCTTCACCCAAAACTTTGTCTCTGAGATTTAATTTGGTTTTAGAGTACAGAAGCTGGGTTAGCTTCAATATTATGGAAAGTCTGCCAAAGGGCCCCTCCCAACTCTTCATGATATTCACCCAAGCAAGCATTATTTCAGGGTCTACTCAATGCACATAGCTACAGATCGCTGCTCTTAGCAAAGCCACTTTTACAACCATCTTATCAACGTTTGAGGGGAAACCATTAACTGTTTTGAAGAAGACATACCACAGTTCTACTGAGATTATAATAAAACCATCTCTCTTCAAAACATAGGGTGCAAAAATGTAGTTCAGCTACTGAATCTTCTTTCATATGACTCAGTTAAAATAGGTTTCCTACATCTTTTGGGTAAAGATGACAGACGATGTAGCTCAGTTGTAGGACACGTAATAGGGATGCCTCAGATCATTCCAGGGCATAATCTTAAAGTCAGCAAAAGATATGTCAATCAGATCTTCAATCCTGGTTTACCCAGAAACAACCTTATGAGTACCTTCTTGAAAAGTCTCAAACTGCTTCCTCTACTATCTTTTCATCATAATCTCTGCAATAAAAAAGTCTTGTGTATTTTCTAAAACACTTTGTGTCTACATAGACTCAATTGTAGCAATTATTCCTCTTGCTTCTGGAGGGCTTAAGGGACAGTTTTAGAAAGCAAATCATCAAACATAAAAGTATAGTTTTATGTCTGCAACAAGACAGTGGTGTTCATTTTACAAATTACAGAAAGTAAAACTTAACAAAATCTGTGTAGCTAGAGGGAGAGGCAGAGTTTTTGTTTTTCCCTAGTAGATGGTAGATGATCATATCATAATCTGGAGGAAAGGAGAGTTCTTCCTATGGTTGAGATAAACTGGATTAATCAAAGAATCCTGTTAGAAGGTAAAGAGCAAGAGAAGAAGGTTTGCTTGCAGTTTAGTAATGCCGTGATAAACCTGCAAGCCTCAAAAAAGGACAAATATTTGTCTTGTGAAGATATAGTCTCTGGGCCCTACCACTGCATTAAAACCATACTCAGGGCATCACCTGTACCACTATTCTTGTGATGCTTTACATAATTGGTTGACAGTTCTTTGCCCCATAAACAAATCACCCCTATTAAGAAAAGAGTTGGAGGTAAATTTTTAGATGGCCAAAAAGTAATTTTTAGTCACCACAGATATTTAGCTTTAGCATTTAAAACTTCCTTAAATTCACTGCACTGATATACTTGGGCTTCTTAGGATCAATGATCTTGATGGACCATGCATGCGTTTTGGAGTCTTTTACACCTGGCTTTAAATTATACCTCTCCACTATTCCAAGGATTACCAAATAACTAAAGACTTCAACCTGGAAACTGTGCTCAGACTTCTATTACCTTATCATTTTCCTATGAAACGAAGATAACACCTTCCTCAGAAAAATATAATCACACACATGATAACAACTGTAACGTCATCCATCCAGAAAATCACCTGACACATTCTAGCAACTCAGTGACGTGCTCCCTAGTATTGCATTTTAGACAGCTCTTGTAACCTAAAAATATTTTAATTGGTTTTAAGAATGCCTATATAGACTAGAGACACTAACAATTGAAGATATAGGAAAAATCTTTACCTGGGAAAACCAATGATTGTGTTTTTTTTATTATTTTCTGTTGATTTTTTTAAGCTCCCAGGAAAAAGAACAAAATAAAAGCTTTCTTGCATTTTTATGACAATGACAATAAACTTGGAAAAGATTCTATTTGTGATAAGTTTTGGAGAAAGAGAATTCATTTGGGGAATGGCCAGGGGAGCTGCAATAGAAATTAGAAGAAAGAAGAATCAGAAAAATAGAAACTGAACAATTTCATTTTTAAAAAGGGGTAGAGGGAGAAGAACAACAGAATAACAATATTTGGCATAGCTAAAAAATCGTTTTTATCAAATGTTAAAAGATTACCTATGAGTTGAAACAATAACAAATATTCATCTAAATTTCTGGGAGTCTTTTCAAGCTACTCTAAAATTCAGCATTTGTGGAATTATGCTCATTACAGTGTTTTAATAAGTCATTAGTAATGAAAATAATATATTATTATTTTTAAATCTCAAAATGAATCATTTAGAATTAGTTCTCCAAAAATAGGTTCAACTGCCTCACATTAAACAAACTGACAGTTATTATTTTGAAAAGCTACATATGCCCTTGTACTGACTATTCTGTTATAGAAAAAAGTATTTAAAATTATGGTATAAAATTTATTTGGGGCTTTCTTTTGGAACTAGGTGCTTCAAGTATAAAAAGAAAACCAGTGTCTAATGCCTTGAGAATTACAGAAGAGAAACATAGGATGTTAATTTAAAAGGAATCTTGGTCACCTATGTTTCACAGATGAGGTCACGGAGGCCCAAAGAGAGAAACTGTCCTCCAGTATGGGTGCTCAGGAAAAAAGAGAGTAGCAAAATAATCATTAATCAGGTTCAAGAAAACAAATTTGAATCAAAGACAAAGCTAAGAATAGAAGGAAATTTTGTCAGAATTATTAACACAAACAGCTTTTAGAAGAGAGAACCATATCTATGTAAATATGTGTCTAAGTAGGGGTGGTGGGCATTATATATTGAGTGGAAACATTAGCTTCTCTGCATGGCTCTGAGCAGAAATAAAAGACAGATTTTTCTCCATAAATGTAGAAAATGTTTGACTAATCTGTGCTATTTTGCCCCCACGGTCTTGCCTATTATTAGGCTTCCTAGCAAATCAGATTCTTTCATTTGCAGTGGCTATAATCATATGAATTATAGGTTTCATTTAGACTCATCTCACCTCACCCAGTGGGAAGTATTCTGTCATTCTCACTAGAGAAAAATAACACTTGCCAATATGAATGAGGAATCAAAGATGCTCAATTACATAGCTGATCTCTGTCATCCATGGATATCTGAGAATCCTATCTGCCTTGTCCAAAACTTTGTCCTGATTTGGAAAAAAATGCATTGTGAATGTTTAATTTCCATAATGTCCTTTTGGGTGATCTGCACGCTAATAGTTATCAAGACCTGTGATAACCTGCATTCTGTCTGTTATCAGAAGCTATATCTTACCTTCACCTCTCCAGGCTATTAATCTTCATGAGACCTCAGAAATTCTGAACAGTATTCAGACTTGAAAACAAACTATTAGTTTTATAAGACATTTCATTTCTAGTTTATTTTGACATGTCCATTTCAATCCTGTATTCTAAATGTCTAAACAGGAAGCTTAAGGAAAACACTTTTAGCATCTAGCCAGAACAGTTGGACAGACATGTACAGATATGGGCCATATATATAAAATTGCTGTGAGAGGGCTTCCCTGGTGGCACAGTGGTTGAGAATGTGCCTGCTAATGCAAGGCACACGGGTTCGAGCCCTGGTCTGGGAGGATCCCACATGCCACGGAGCTACTAGACCCATGAGCCACAACTACTGAGCCTGCGCGTCTGGAGCCTGTGCTCCGCAACAAGAGAGGCCACAATAGTGAGAGGCCCGCGCACCGCAATGAAGAGTGGCCCCCACTTGCCACAACTAGAGAAAGCCCTCCCACAGAAACGAAGAACCAACACAGCAAAAATAAATAAATAAAATAATAAACTCCTACCCCCAACATCTTCTTAAAGAAAAAAAAAATTGCTGTGAGGATGAAGAGGAGGGAAGGAAATGAGCACTGCTCTGTACAGTATATGTCCAGGTGGGACTCATTAACTCCATTTCAACAGACGAAGGCTTGTTCAGTCATTTAAGTGACTTGTTTGCAACCTTGTAAATTAAGACCTGGACTAGACATCATCTCCTCCGAAAAGCTTTCCCAAATACTTTATACCCACAGGCTTCAAACTAGGTTAGGTGCTTCTATTGTCACCTGCTTTTTTCTAACAACAATCATAGTAATAAAATTATTATAATGGAAAAGAAAAGAGTTAATCTTTCAGGACTTACTCTATGATGAGATGTATAATGAGCACATTTCATCCAGCATTTTATTTATTCCTCAGAGAACACTATAAAAGTTGTGTTTTTTAATCAATTTACAGATGAGGAAGCTGAGGTGCTGAGAAGTTAAATAATATACCCGAGATTACAAAACTAGTAACTGTCTGAATTTGGAATTCATACTCCAACAATTTTAGTCCAGAGCACATATCTTATTTTGTCCTCTCTGACCACTGCATTACATGTTCTTTAAATGCAGAGCCCTCCTGCCATTTATTCTGTATTATTCAGAGCCTGCAAAATGACTGGGCCATATCATATGCTTAATAAATTTTGTTTTCCATATCACACACCTCCTAAAACACAGGTTTTAAAGTATACTTTCAAAAGGGTAAAGTTCTATTTAAGTATACGAAATTAGTTGAAGCTAGAACACATGGGTAAAGTGATGCTTCTGAGTGATGCTTCTGAGTCTGGCTATATCTGAATCTTTCCCTTTCTGGTTCACATTAGGGAGTACTTTAAGAGATTGAATTTAAATAATAATTAAAGGGACAGAAATCCAAGAATGGCTGCTCCATATGCAGGAGACAGAAAGAAAGATTTAGAGGAGGATTGTGATGGAAGGGGAAGTATCACGGAAAATAAATGATACCTTAGAAAATATGAAGGAGGTGGCTGCTTTTCCTCCTGCTTGCTATATTAAATGTGTGTTCTACAATATGACGTAGCTCACAAAAAGTTTTAAGTAGCCCAAGGATTTAAACATTTAATGATAGAGAATTGTTAACTTAAGCAATAATCTAAAACCAAAGAGAATGTTTCCTTTCATTTCTAAGGATTTGGAATCAATGAGAGAAGAACCCTACAAGAAAGTAATGAAGTTCACCTTTTGTGCCTGTATTTTTACAGATATCCTTAAGGTATAAGAATTTATTCTTTCACCAGAGACTATAATTAATAGTTTACAGTAGAATTAGATGTTTTCACCAAAGATGGAACAGAAGACCCCAAGGAAACCATTGTTAAGAGAAGGGTATAAAAGAGACAAGTTACTGCCTAAAAATGTACCTTAAAAGAAGTGTGGAAATCTTCAACTAGGAAAAAAAAATGCTACCAACTTTTTCCTAAGAAAGTGTAATAGAGATTCCTGTCTAGGTCCTTCTGCCTGAAATGAATATTTAAAATCTAGATACAGTGTATCCCTTTTGGAGATAGACTATCAAATCACTTGGGAGTCTTTGAATATAAAACACAGAACCAAACAAACCCAAAGAATAATTTATAAGGCAGTCTTCCCCTGCAGCCCAAGTTAATCTACCCAGATGTCCAACTCAACCTAATTCCCCAGTCCACCAAAAACAAATCAGAAATCTAAATACCGATTCATAAGGGGAAAATCAATCCTCCTCCCCAGCTCCACCCTGTAGACATTTGGTTCCTGAATGGTGTTCTAATATTTAAGAACCATTTCAGAAATAGCTTCAGATAGAGAAAGATCCAGTTAGAACCACAGTATCTAAGGATAACTCCCTCATTTAAAATTGATTGTACTGAAACTAACATAACTGGTATTTAGGCTCTTTTCATTGACATCAGTGTGTTTAAGCTATCTGAGCTAGTGTTACATTTGTAAATGACCTGGGCAAACTATGACCCCATGGGTCATATCTGACATGAGGACTACTTTTGCATGACCCATGAACTAAGAATGATTTTTATACATTTTTATATAGTTGAAAAACATTCAAAAGAAGAATAATATTTCACAACATGTAAACATGATAGGAAATTCAAATGTCACTGTACCTAAATAAAGTATGTTGGAACACAGCCATGCTTATTCATTTACATATCATTCATGAGTGCTCTCACCCTGTGACAGCCAAGCTGAGCAGTTATAACAAAGAATGTAAGGCCCAAGAAACCTGGAATATTTACTAGCTGACCCTTACAGAAAAAGTTTGCAGCCCCTTGATAACAACTGATTTTCTGGGACAGAGTTCATTTCAAATATTATTTTCTATTATGAATATGTATCCTAATTGCTTGGCAAAACATGTGTTAACTATAAATCTCCATCTGAATAGTATACAATGACTTGCCTCTCAAAATAATCAAGTTCTTGGCATTCAGTGGGCCCTTGGAATAGGAATTTGTTATTCACTGAGTCCTGATTTCTCACTCACAACCTAGTGAAGAATCCAGTTTTGACCCACACTTACTTAACAGTGAATAACCAGAAGATCATTTAGAGCAAAACACCCTTAAGGATGACATGTGAGTCAACTTATTTAATAATTTTTTACCTGGTATGAGCCAGCAGCTATACTTGGGAAGTTACACAGGTTCTTCAAGTGCAGGGCTTTGGTAATCCAAAAAAGAACGAGATACAGTCTCTACCCTCAAAACACTTTCAACATATAGAAGAACACCAGCTAAGGTGGGAAATCACAGTATGTGTTTGGGGAATAAATTTGCTCTATGGTTTCTATACCAGTATGGGAACTCTTTAGAGGTTGTTGGTAAAATGAGGGAAATAAGCACATAATTGTTAGTGTTTTATAAAGACAAACTGGTTTAGTTTAAAATCAATTATTTATTCCAAATTTGTCATCTTTATTTTTTTTTAGTTAAAAGTCTTTATAAAAAATGATGACAATTATAGTAGATGGCATTCTTAACTATTGTTACTTTTCATATTAATCTTATCTGTTAAATCTTATATGTTAAGGATATTTCCACAGTCCCAAATCAAAAAAATAACAATATAAAAATCCATGAAGTCCCAAAGTCTGGAAACTACTGGTCTGGTTGACAAAACATAGAGTCCATGTGAGGTTGGTGTGTTCAAATTATTCAGAATCATGATGGCCAAGTGGAAAACTTCAAATTTAATTTATGAGTCAAAGGGGAGCCACTAAAAGTTTTTGAGCTAGAGAATGACATATTTAGAGCTGTGCTTCAGGAAGATTAATTTGGCAGCAGGAAGGATTGGTTGAGGAAGAGACTGGAAGCAGAGAGACTGTTCAGGACAAGACTGCTATTGTCCAAGTGAGATGTCACAAAGTCCTGAAACTGATAGTGATCATGGGAATAGAAAGGAAAGAACAGATGGGGGACACATGTGGAGTCAGACTTGACAGGACCTTGTGACTAACTGGGTATAAGGGATGAAAGAACAGAGTCAAAGACGATACCATGGCTTAGTGCTAGGCAACTGGATAGACTTGGGTGCCATCATCAGGAACAGCAAATGTTAAAGGAGAAACAGATTTCGGATGATTGCAAATGCAATGTTAACTTTACAGTGAAGAGCAACAGCTAATCTAGATTTAATCTAGATTTAAGGAGATGGCCACTGAAAATATGGATTTGACTAAACAAATGTAATACTGGCATGACCTCTTCATTTGTTTTTTTGTGTTTTTTTGCCGTACACGGGCCTCTCACTGCTGTGGCCTCTCCCATTGCAGAGCACAGGCTCCGGACGCGCAGGCTCAGTAGCCATGGCTCCCAGGCCCAACCACTCCGCGGCATGTGGGATCCTCCAGGACCGGGGCACGAACCCATGTCCCCTGTATCGGCAGGTGGACTCTCAACCACTGCGCCACCAGGGAAGCTCTACCTCTTCATTTTAATGCTTAGAGATATGTCTGCCGAGGACATGTTGGAACAGAAGTCTACAGTACTATACTTTCAGGGCATGTTTCAGTTTTAAGTGAACCAATACAATGAGGGCTATCCTTCCCTAAGTGAAAAAGCACCTCAGGGGAAAAGTAGATCATAAATGTCTAACATTTTTACAGACCCCTTAGATTACAGACAGGAAAATAGCTCCTCAAACTCCAAGAAATCTGCCTTTTCTACGTATTTGCTGGCTGGATCCATCAGCCACCAATTTGGCTCAGGGAAACAGCCAGTGCACTGTGATGTAAAATTATCACTCCAACTGCCTGAGTTCCCAGTACCTAGGACCATAGATCATAAATAATTCCAACAATTCTAAACTTCAAGAATGTAATGAATTATGAGCTTTTCATCAGAAGACATGAGGATCAATAGAAGCAGAGGGTTTCTAGATAAGCACATTCCATAATTACTGCTTAGGACTGAATAAATCAAGTTAATACCACACTTCAGAAAAGTTTTCAAAACGTATTTTCCCCCAGATTTATTAGAGTAATGGTGTCTTGCTTCATGGTTCCATCCCATCTCCTTCTTAATATAACCTTTTAAGGAAATTTAATTTCTACTTCAAAAGGAGTTACATAAAACATCAATTCTCTATAACTGGACTTGACACATTTATGTTTTGGTTTTTTTTTTTTTGCCCTGGAAATGAATCAATCATTCAGTTACTTCTCAACTTATCTTTTTTCAGTAATTTAAATTTATCAGACTTCTTCAGCAATTAGATAATAAATAGGTATTTAAATATTCTTTGCTTGCAATCTAATAGTCCAGGTAATGAGGCTGAAATAGACTGCATGATGCATGCCAAGCTGGTCACTTCTTCCAAATTTAATCAACCTTTTGCAGAATAATTAAAAAATGAACACTTGCTGATCACCTTAACAGTCTACAAAACTGTAAATAATTGAATACTTTAATGCTCAGTGACATTCACTGTAAAAAGAAATTCATTTGGGTTATTATTTCTGTTGTAAGAAGTACAGTAAAGGTTAACTTGAGCCATAATACAAATGTCTATATTTGTTTTGTGGCATGTGTGTCTGTATTGCAATATAGATATATAATTAAAAACCCACTGGTCTTCTAAAGAGAACTGTTTGCAGTATATAAAAGAGGATTGTTTTATAGCTCAACACTGCAAATACTGCAAAGATGAAATAACTGATGATTTTTATAAAGCAAAAAAAGAATCTTGATAAAAACTAATGTCATCTAAATCTCCAAGGCTTTCTTACTGTTCTTGTCAATTGAGTATTGCATTAATGAGTTTTAAGTATGTATGAGTTCCGTTAAATATTCCGTAAGAAAATAAAATGAGAGATCCCTGAGTATACAAAGGGGAAAAAATCAAGGTAAATATCAGGAAGCTCTTGCAGAAGAAGGAATACTAGATGTTAAAAAAAAAAAAAAGTACCAACAATGCCCACAGAAATTCTTTCGCTACTGAATTAGGAATTTGCGATCTATAAGCTTAAGAAGGCCAAGAACTGAGTGAAAGGGAAAATAATAGACCTTGGTGGTCATGAAAACTCCTTCTCACCCAAGGACTTGAAAAGGAAGGAGAGGCAAGGTAAGGAAACCTTTGCCTTTGCCTTCCTTTCTCAATTGAAAGGGCCCCAGAGTGGCACAACCTTCCTGACCTAGGATCCTGAGGCCACATCATTATAACTCAAACCCAGGAGAAACCAGGATATTTGAAAATGAATGGTAGATTTTTTGGGCGTGGAGGAAATCAATAATAGTTATAGAAACGTCACTTTTAGAATTCATTTTCAATCAGGCAAGGATATTTTTTAAATGAGATGTTGAAAGGAATGTTTGTAGAGATTGCTATAGCCCTTTTTATCATGTAATTTTTTGTCCCTGGCATTGTGTAAATCAGTTTCCCAGTCTTCAATTTCTTTAAAATTCTGACAAGCAATTTTTTGAAGACAATGATTTTATTCTTTAATTACTGGGGCTTTAAAAAATCTTTTCTTTTTAATCATATACTTAAAGTAGGACCCTGAAAATGTAATAGTGATTCTTCATCCTTCATGAAATATTTCTAATAAATAGAGAACTTGATATCAAGAACAGGTCCTTGAGCAAACAAAGTTACAGAATGCACATGTGGTGTAACCTTGGGAGTATTAGCCAACATTGTAAATTCTTGCTTGATTTAAAAAGACAGGCTGGTCTCCCAGAGCACTGTAATTTGACTTTAGAAATTAAGAACTTACATTAAATTATTAGTAAGTGACAGACATTCTAACCACAAAGTAGCATATACATACATTCCAGTATTTATTCTCTCTAATATTGAACACTGGATGTGATGATTGTGTTAATTCCTGATAATGGCACTTAGCAAAGCAACTGAAGCCAACCAAATAGAGAAAGATGGCTCTGAGTTATCAATGTCCCAGGGATTAAGGTTGTAACTGGAGTTAACAACCAGTTCCTACCTTGAAACACTTACTAAAATTACTTGCTTGCCTTGAAAATGCCTCTAAACATGAATTAAAACTGGAGGTATCCTTTTCAGGTACTTGGTTGAAATATTGAATTTCCCATCCTTTGTCTGAGCCCTTCGACCCAACAGTATAGTTATTTCAGAGTTACTTTTCTGCCAATGTTACAAGTGTAACTAATCCTACCAAAGGGAAGATCTGTGTTAAACCTTTACATTATATCAAGTTTTTCTGCCTAGAACATCCTTCTCAGCTACAGTAAACAATAATCCCAGGGAGAGGGAGGGCAGAGATAGATAGAAAGAGGAAGATCTTAGTGGATGGTTCCTGCACTCCTGACACCCTGATCCCTTCTTCCATGGCTGCTTTGGCTGTGCGCTTTAAGCCCTCTGGAGGAGCCATGATGCAAGCATCTAGCTCAGTACACAGCCAATCCAGCTCAGTAAATTAAAAGCTTTGTAAATAGTAAACATGAAAAGCTTTATAATTAGCAAACATAGAAGGAGACAAGCAGCAAGATGATAAATTCTGAACTTCAAACACCATGACGAATTTGCCTGTAGTAGATTAAGTGTAGAATCATGCCCCTTTAGGGAACAGGGTTTATAACAAGAATAACCATCGTTTGGTAGGTACATTTCCAGCAGCCCTAGTCATGAAGGATGGATGGATGGATGGAATGAAGGAAAGAAGAAAGGAAGGAAAAGAGGGAGGAAGGAAGGGAAAGAGGGAGGGGATTCTAAAGCAGGTACACTGGTAAAAAAAAAATTGCAAATGATTAACACACAGAATATCTTTCTTTTTTTTTGTTTTCCAGTGGGCTTTAGGACACTCTCAATGGGAAAGTCCAATCTGACCATTATAACTCCCACATATGTTTTATCTGGTGCTCAACATGTAATTGAAACTCAGGTTCTGCAAAGAAACAAAAGTTAAAATGAGTCCAAATTGTTCTAAGTATTTTAGAGAAAAAAGGATTATTTCTATGATATTTTGTGTCATCTATAAGGTCAAATATATAGTAATATCCTTTCTGTTCCTTTTCTACATAGTCTTACCACTATTTTAATAAGGAAGGAAAGTGCAGTAATTAGAAGTATTGGCTTGAAAGTCAGAAGAGCATCAGTTAGATGCCCAAATTACCTATTTCTAGCTGTGTGATCTTAGGGAGGCAATCTGGCTTTTTTATGTTAGTCTTCTCATCTGTAAAATGATAATATTTATCTAAAAAAGAGTTGTATTTAGTGAGATAATGTAGATAGTTCCTGAAATGGATGTGTCCATAATTCTTATTATTATAGTGTTGACAGTAGGATCTTTATCACTGTTGTTGAAAATTGTTTGCATTACCCACAAGAAGCTGATTCTGCTCCCTTGGGTAAGAAGATGGGACTATTTAAAGAAAATAGACGGACTTCCCTGGTGGTGCAGTAGTTAAGAATCCGCCTGCCAATGCAGGGGACATGGGTTTGAGCGTTGGTCTAGGAAGATCCGATATGCCGCGGAGCAACTAAGCCCGTGTGCCACAACTACTGAGCCTGCGCTCTAGAGCCCGTGAGCTACAACTACTGAGCCCACGTGCCACAACTACTGAAGCCTGCATGCCTAGAGCCCGTGCTCCGCAACAAGAGAAGCCACCGCAATGAGAAGCCTGCGCACTGCAACGAAGAGTAGCCCCTGTTCGCTGCAACTAGAGAAAGCCCGTGTGCAGCAGCGGAGACCAAACACAGCCAAAAATAAAAATAAATAAATATATTTAAAAAGAAATAAATAGATCTTAAGAAAGAAAGAAAGAAAGAAAGAAAATAGAGACATTCTTAGCTTCAGGCCTACATGCTACAACTACCTTAATATGTTTCCCTTCCATCTTAGTGAGAAAAGAGAACATTCACATTGGGGGAGAGAATTTCTGTACTATGACTGCCTTTCCTTATCTGCATCAGAGCACTTTTAATTATCTCTTGCAGTGAAGTGGAAGAATAAAATGAGGAATATACAAATCAAATTCATCAGAGACAGGATTAGTGAAAAACAGTCAGACCAAATGATATAGACTACAAACATGGGGGTGGCAACTTGACCTTCCTGAGATGAGGAACATTGAGAAAAAAGAACAAAAGGTTCTTTAAAAAAAAAAAAATAGTGCTGTGAGGTCTTGTTAAGTAGTTTCTTTAGAAACGTGGTGCATTATTGCTAGTACTCCAAAGAATATTTTATTTGTAATGCAAAAATACCACAAAAATCAAAAGTCCTCAAGCTTGAGGTTTTTTGTACAACCTTGAAAGGACATTCAGAATCAATCAATGCCTCTTGTTGCAATTTTATTTAAATTGCAAATTCAAGTCTCTCCACTATTGTGTTTTTCTTCTATTTGTTAATGTTATACTTGCTCTAGAAGGAGAATTCATGAATCAAAACGCCCTACCTGCCAGGAAGACAGACCTCCCCAGAGGTTACTTGCAACACAGTACAGAATAAATCTGGAAACAATCCATTCATGGAAAAGATTTGGAGAAACATCTAAAGATTTAGTGTTTGCATGTTCAAATTCAGACCACTTCCATTTCACAGCTTGCACCTGATGGACATTGTGGCCACATCTAAACATTTTCATTTCAGGAAAGGGTAAGTCACCATAAGGAATCCACCAAAACAGCAGTTACTATTAATGCCACAGAACTGGAGACCTGCATCAGGTTCAAGCAGTAAATCCTGAGTGTTGTGGAAGAGACTCCTATATTACCACTCTTTAGTTCAGCCAGTCAAGTCCACACTGAGAGGCAAAAGAATCTATAGCCCATCACAGATCCTGAGAGCTTTTTCTCACCAACTTCATTTAATAGATTAGGTAACAGCAGAGAGAACTTAACCACAAAGGACTTCTTAATAATATACAGCAAGAGTAATTGAAATACAGTCATTCAGTCATTCCTCCAAACCATCTGATGTTTATTGAAGATAAGACATGTATGGCACCCATAGAGTTTATAATCTACTAAAGGACAGACTTGTATACATCTAATCATAATATAATAAACACTTTTAAAGTGTGGTGATTGATTGTTGCCTAAGGCTATAGTTACAGCTTTTAACAAGAAAAAAATCACATTCAAATTAAAACCAAAAACAGCAAAAAATAAGGTACCTAGAAATAAATCTAACAAGAAATGCATAAGCCTTTATAGAGAAAATAGCAAAATATTAAAGTTACCAATGATTTCCTAATTGAATTATTGAATTAAATCAATGTGAATTATATTAAAATCCAAATAGGGCATCTTGTGGAATTTATTTATTTTGCTATCTATTTATCTATCTGGCTAGCTATCTAGTACCACAAGACCAAGAATAATAAGACAATTTTGAAGAATAAATTGGAGGGAGAAAACTTACCCTATCATATATCAAAATTTACAACATAATTGTAATTAAAATTGTTAGCACAGAGATAGACAAATTGACCAGTAACCAGAGTAGCAATCACAGAAAAAAAGACTCACAAATATATTAAAACTTGATATTATTTAATAAATAATATTACATTATTTATTATTTAGAGGTGGCATTATTTAATAAATAATATTGAAATAATTACTCCATACTTTAAATGGTTCACAAAAATAATTTCCAGACTATTTCCAGATATTAAACATCTAAATGTAAAAAGCAAACTTTAAAAAAAATTTCAAAAGAAAATAAGAACATATTTAATAACCAGAATATTGAGAATGTATTAGAAAGATAGACAAAGTATGAACTGTAGGAGCAGAGTGATGCATTAAAGATGATTACATAAAGCTGAAACTTTTATATAATAAACAAAAGACCTCAAACCATGTTAAAAGAGATGATATTAACAATGCACTAAAATGACAATGTTTGGTGTTCAGAATATACAAGTCTCTCTCTCCCTCATATCCATGAATCAATAATAAATAAATACAATGAATAGACAAAGATCTGAATAGACAATCCACAGAAGAAAAAAGACAAATAGCCAATGAAAAATTAACATGGGCTCCATTTCACTAGAAGTCTGAGAAATAAAAATATAAACAGTAATATATAATACATCATGACCATAAGTCTTTTTTTTAAGTTTAAATATGCCAAGAGTTGACAAAAATGCAGAGGAACTAGAATTCTCATACCCTATGGAGGGGAGTGTAATTTGGTCTATTATTAAAAGTATTATGGCAATATTATGTACAGTAGAAGATGTATAACTTCCATTTATCAAGTAAGTCCTCTCTTAATTACATACTCCTGAAAAACTTTAAGGAATATTCAGGGAGATATAGAAAAGAATATTTTTTATATCATTGTATGCTATAGTGAAAAATTAGAAACAGCCCAAATATCCATCACAGAAGAATGAATAAATACATTGTGGTAAAGCCATATAATGGATTACCATAAGCATCAATGCCAATAACCTAGAGCTACATCTATATCTACACCTGTATCATTACCTATTGGCCTAGATAAATCTCAAAAAATTATGTTAAATAAAGTTTCAGATTGAAAATATATTGTGATACTATTCATATGAAATGTAACAACATAGAGAACATATTACTCTACTATATATTTTGTACAATGCACATGTAAAATGAATACATATAGTTTGTAGTTGCATATATATTATTGATAAGTGATAAAAATATTATGAGGATGGTAAACAAATCTAAAATAGTGATTACTTTTAAAGTAAAAAGGAAAATGATACTGGAAGAACATACAAAGGCAGAACCAACTGTAGCTGTGAACGGAGAGCAAGAATAAGAACAAAAGTGCAATTTAAACTTAAAATGGTAAAATAAAAGATTTGTTATAATTAGGTGGTAGACATGGGTGTCCATAATATTCTTCATACTTTTCCTTGTATTTTTGAAATGATTCACTGAAATTATTTAATTTGATGACTCAAATTATTAAGAATGTCTAAGGTAACCTGTTGGAGCTTAAATAACTTAATGGGAAGTCCTTGAAGGGTTTTAAATCATAGACAAATAAAGACCTCACTTTCCTCAGGTTAGCAGAAAAAAAGGTTTCATTTGTTGTAAATAAGTATGATCAGCGCCAACCTATTTTTCAAACTCACATATATGGCTGTCTTTACATCTCCACTTAAATGTTTTATTCTAAATGTACCAAATAGGATTCCCGAACTTCCGTCTAAAGTGTGCTGCTCCTGCTGTCTTTGCATTCTTAGATAATGGCAACTCCAACCTCCGAGTTGCTTTAGAAACTTTGGAATCATGCATGACAATTTTGTTCATTTGCCCTGTCTTCAAATCCTGCTGTGTCTACATCAAAATGCATCCAGGTTCTTAATATTTCTTATCACTTCTATTACTAGTATATCATCCAATCCATCATCTCTCTTGCCTTGATCATTGAAATAACCTCTGAAGTGGTCCCTCTATTTCTATTCTTGATACTGACCTAGAATGATGCTTATGAGACAAGTAAGATAATTTCAACACTTTGCTTGAAAATTCCCAATACCTCACTGAAGTGAATGTTATGGCGTGTCATTCAGAAGATCTATCTTCAGAAAAAGGACTCTTATTTCCCCAGCTGCTGGGAGTATGGGCTGCTAATAATGTACAGGTGAGTCTCTTTGCAGCAATTATCCTTGGCCAAAAGAAGTAGGCTCATCCAAATTTGGACTCCCTTCCCAAAGACAGCTCTCATCCAACGACTGGCTAATGCAGAAGTGCAAGGGTCCGGGCTCCTTGCCTCAGTTGGAACAACTCTAAAGGATCAACTTAGCTCTCAGATGATTTTCTGAATTTCTGTTGCAATTCCATCTTGGTTCAACTTTTGCCTTTGCTAAATTCCATTTCCTTCACTTCCTTACAGGTTTTGTTACTGCGATCCCTCCCAGATCAATCTCCTCCAAATCTCTGCCTATAATTCCCTACACAATTTGCTTTCCTTCTACCCAATTATACTTTTTACTCTCCCCTCACTCCCTCTGTTCCACATCACTGGGCTCCTGTCTGTTTATGGGAGAGACCAGGCACACTCCCACCTCAGAGCATTTACTCCTACCCTGACCAGGAATATTTCAGAGATAGACTACTCCTTCCTCACATTTCTCAGCTCTCCAAATTCAAAGCCTACCCTTTTCTAAATACCTAATTTAAAATAATGACTCTCATTCCACTACCCCATTCCCATATTCTGTGCCCTCAAGTTTGCTTGATTTTTTTTCCCATATTGTATCATCACCATCTTATACCAATATATCTTATTTTATTTAATGACTATATTCTCCAACTAGAACATGAACTTCAAGAGCACATGGGCCTTTTTTTTTTTAACATCTTTATTGGAGTATAATTGCTTTACAATTCTGTGTTACTTTCTGCTTTATAACAAAGTGAATCAGCTATATGTATACATATATCCCCATATCTCCTCCCTCTTGCATCTCCCTCCCACCCTCCCTATCCCACCCCTCTAGGTAGTCACAAAGCACCATGCTGATCTCCCTGTGCAATGCAGCTGCTTCCCACTAGCTATCTATTTTACATTTGGTAGTGTATACATGTCAATGTTACTCTTTCACTTCGTCCCAGCTTCCCCTTCCCCTTCCCCGTGTCCTCAAGTCCATGCTGTGCTCCCTAGGGCCTAGAACATGACCTGAGACAATGAAAGTGCATTCAAGACAGAATCAGGGGACAATTTGCATTCAAAGAAACTTCCATGGGATTCTATTTCCTACTCCCAAATGTTTCCTTCTGTCCTCAAATAAGTGGCTCTCTGCAGTAATATCCTTACCCCAAGTTGAACCACTAATACTACTGAGATGGTAAGAATTAGCACCCACCTGGGCAAATGGAAGTAAATTTTCAGTAATCATAGATCCCTAAATGGCATTTTCCACTTAGTTAAGCTGAATTTTTATAATAAATAAGAATACTACACTTACTTCCCCAGATTGGGGGTGGGGTGGGGTGGTAGGGGGAGGGTTGATTTTGAAAGAAGTTCCAGATTACAGCCTTGGAGACAGAAGTTTCGAGGTTATAAACGTGTAAATAAAGCAAAGATCCAACCTTTGAACAGAATCTCCTTACTAATGTATTGCTTATAGATCACAAGGTCATCCAAACTCATATTGCTGGCTCAGCACTGATTTATATATTTCTTACAAGAAAAGTAGAAATACAAAAAAGTACCACCCAGAGTTTCTTTGATGATATATTAATATTCTGCATTTTGAATACATTTAATGCATATCTAAACTGATTTCATAGCCATTATCTCATGTGATAATGAGATACACAAAGCCACCAGTGAAATCAATACGACCAACCTTACTCCCATATGGCATGAAAGGACAAACATAAAAGCTTTGTTAAATGCCTGCAATCACACTAAATTCATCAAGGACTTTGAATCTTTCTAATAAACATACCTCTCTTTACTGTTTCCTGTAAGAAACTGCTGTGCTGTGAAAAAGGGACTAAGAAAATTCCGTTGATAATTATGAATCTGAGATCAAAAGGTGTTTTCAAGTTGGTGTCAGAAAAGATCTGTTAAGAAAATGCAAACTGTAAAAACATTAAAGTACCACCTAGGATAAAACATGAGCTCCTGATAGGAAGAAAAAAAGAAAAAAAAAAAGCCTTTCTTGAAAGGAGATAATTTAGTATAAGTATAATCGTAGTTCATAGTACGTTGAAAAATCATTTTCCCTTTGTTTCCCTTCTAAGATACAAGTAACATCAATCACTCAGGAGAAAAGAAGCAGGACAGAATATTTTAAATACTGTAAATTTAATAAAATCCTTAACTGGTATAATTCAGAGTACCGTTCTCCTTAGATTTCTTAAAATCTTGTTTTACAATAATTGAAATTTAACCAATATGCAGTTCTGGTTGCTTATCTCCATGAACAAGTTATTAAGAAGGTGCATACAGGATGCCATAACTGCCAGTTGATTAAGTAAAGGGGAAAAAAAAAGGCAAACTCAGAGTTAGTGCTCTAGAGAAGAAATAACAGTGGATTGACTAAATTTCATTTTTAATGATTGTGTAGGTAGTGTTTAAGTCATTTCTCAATTACATTCACTCATCTGCTTAAGAAAGGGAAAGCTACAATTTCTTTGCCACAAAGGCACTTCACCAGGTGAGTTTAAGTTTGCAAAATACAATACTCTACAGCATGAGCCAGGTTGAAAGTAAAAGATACCAAGTATTACCTCACCAAATAGTCTGTGCTTATTATGGTTATCATTAGGATTGTAGACATGTACAGCAAAGGCTTCTTAAGTTTTTGAATAAGTGAATTAATTGATTTAAAAAATTAAGGAACACTGCTTACAGTCTACCCTGGGTATACAGAGACATTCTGTATAAAGATAGAACAAACACTGTAAAGAGAGAAGAGAAACTTATGTTGAACAAGGAAAGGCAAGATTTTAGCTGTGTTACTGTGGTTTTTAAACAGAGACCACCACATTCTTGGCCAATGAGAAAATTAGTATGCCAACAGGTCCCTAATTTCTATCTCAAGTCTAGACCAGCATTCCTCAAACCACTTATAGTAAAGAAAAATTGTCTTTGTTTTCCCTTTCAAATCCACTACAGATAGTTATTTTTATAAAATACAGCAAGGATGGATTTCCAAAAAATGAAATTAAAAAAACCAAAAGCATATAAAAAAGCCCCTTTTATTATCACATTCAATTGGCATAAAATTACACTAACAAGTTGCTATAAAATTACTTAAATGCTTTTTCTCAATTTTGGTACTTATTTCATCATGGGCTAGTAATAGTTTGCAGACTGACAACCATCGGAGGAACACCTACCAAGCCCCGCTAATATTATAATGCTCACAGGTCATGAGGAGGATATTAATAACAATGGTTAAGGGTTATGGAATGCTCACTATATGTGAGGTACTGTGCTAAATTATTTTTGTGTGTTATCTTGTTTAATCCCCACAACATTCCTCTGAAGTCTTTATAAATTTTAGCCCCACTGAACGGATGAAGAAACTAAGACCTAGTCTTTTTTGAATTTTATTTTAAATTTTTTTATACAGCAGGTTCTTATTAGTTATCCATTTTATACATATTAGTGCATATATGTCAATCCCTGTCTCCCAGTTCAGAGTCTTAACAAGAATCCTGCTAAGTCACTTTAGTGAGAATCCCCCTACCTTTGATATCTGATACCCTTAGTAAACGATCAAGTTCTTCATCCTCAACATTTGATGTTAAGCCCTTGGCCTGCCTGTAGCAAAATCCTATTGCATCGGTTTAGCAAGAATCCCCCTGCCTTTGATGCCTCTTCTTAGTAATTTTCCATCCACTGATCTCTCACCCTGCTCCATGGTTATCAATCACTACCCGTCTTTGCTACAGTCAAAGTTGAGGCTGGTTTGTCTTCCGTATTGCAATACCACTATTTCAGTAGTCTTGAAGATGTCCTTACCATATTGACAAGTGTTCAGTTATAGTGCTGTGATTCAGACAGGATCAGGCTCATCAGTGGACCCCTGGACCTCCCACCCAAAACTCCAAGTGTGCATCTTTGAAGCCTGTGTCTTTGCTCTTGACTGATTAATAAGGGATCCACTGGTAAGTCCAACTCCTAGCCAGTGCTCTGGATGACAGCCTGTTGAAGCACAGTAAAGTCAAATTTTGATTCTTAAGATTCTGAGTATATTGTGGAGGCTGGGTTAGAGTGGGTCCCAGACTTCCCTATTCACAAGGTACAGTTAGTTAAGAACATGGGAGCTTCTCGGTAGACTGAAACGACCCACCTCACAAACTTCTGAGAACTCTATGCTCTGCCACTAAGGCACTAACTCTGTCTGCTTCCTTTCTTGTTGGTAAGATTTTTTTTTTTTTTTTTTTTTTCGGTACGCGGGCCTCTCACTGTTGTGGCCTCTCTCGTTGCGGAGCACAGGCTCCAGACACGCAGGCTCAGCAGCCATGGCTCATGGGCCCAGCCGCTCTGCGGCACGTGGGATCTTCCCGGACCGGGGCACGAACCCGTGTCCCCTGCATCGGCAGGCGGACTCTCAACCACTGCGCCACCAGGCAAGCCCTGTTGGTATGATTTTACTAAGGATAATTTGAAACTTGAATGTGTTCCCCAAACTGGCTTCTCTAAGACTCTTCTTGTTCATTGCTTCGGCTCCTCCCTCCTCCTTTTATTACCTTTGACCATCCCTTCAGCTGCCATGAACGCTTTGATATGTCCCGCTTCAAACTTCTACCTCCTACATGCTTCTGTCCACCCTGCAAGGACTTTCCCTTCCCACTCTGGCCCTCAACTCCCTACCGTCACTTGAATTTTAGGTGCCTGTCCCTACCAGGAGCTCTCAGGGGACTCAGGGGTACCTAAAGTGACTACTTATCAGAGAAAAAAATATGAACTCCCCTCCACAAATATTGGTAAAAACCTTTAGTTCTAACATTGAGCAGGCAACCTTAAGTTGTTCCACTGCTCAGAAACACAATTTTGATGAAAACAGGACTTGGGGCAAAGATGAGAGCCAAATGTTGTTTTTTACTTTATTTATATTTTATTATTTTACCAGTGAGATTTATAGTATTGTGTTTACCTGGCTCATGGCTAAAATTTTACAATAAAAACTATTAGATCTCTATTTGTATCTGTATGTATGTTTGTGTATGTATGTTTATATGCTGTGTATATGTGACATTTGTCTACCTTTGGATGGTAATACTACATTAATTTATAAAATCCTGTAAAGGAGTTCTATTCTGATTGGCTTGGAGATAAATATGCACTTACACAAATTATATATTCTTAAGACCCCAAGAAATATAGAAACTAACCCAAATGCTTTTCAAGTTTATGTAATTTGAATAAATCTTTGGCAAATAAGACTAGCTTAATATTGTTGGTTTAATAAAACTATGACAGGTTCTCAGGGTACAAGCTTCTGATGGAATTGCTTACTAACTTTGAGACTGTATCATTGATTAAGAAGTTTCAAAACTCTAGTAGGGAAGCTGATGGGTTCATGAAACTGCTAAACCAATATCAACCAGAAAAAAATTAATTATATGAGACTTAATAAACTGATAAAAATGGTTATGATTTCTTTATGGCTCTTGGTTGGAACATTACTGGTTCTTTATTGTTCTATTTTCTCTATATAAGTAATCCCTTTCTCATTTCTCTTAACTACCTATAGTTCACAAAAATAAGTAGATTATATTTTTTGTAGAAAGAAATTAAACTTTTTCCCCCTGCTTGATCCCTCAGAATCCAGAAATTCTTATTGAGTGTTCTCATTTTCATGGCAATATAATGATTTGCATAAGTTCAATAAGAGTATGTTCTCCTTGTAACAGAACATAATTGGAAAGATTGGTTATATAGCCAAGGCTTTGACTGGAATGTCATATTTGAGAATGATGATTCACTGAATCAAGTATGACCAGCCACGTTTAAGGAATTAAGGCTGACTTTGTGGAGTCAGTGCTTACAAACCCTCTTAGCAAAACTGGTTAGAATCTGACTTATAGGGTTCCCGGCTTTACAAGTGAGCAAAGAAAATCACTTTCTGATTAGACCCAGGAAACTTAGGATATTTTAGGGACCTCTAGAAGAGAGAAACTCACCAAAATCCAGAGCTACTGCAGGTGAAATCTGCCTTTTTCTTCCTAGACTCCAGAGGCTTTTAAGTTTGATCTGAGATTCTTTATGAAAAGCTCCAACAAAGCAAACTTAGTCTGTGTGGTCAAGGTCAATTATCATTCTTTACTGCACTTATGTATCAATCCACATCTAATGAGGTCTGTATGATCAGACCACATCAAGTGAGACCAGACTTATCTTGTAAATAAAAATCACCTTTGTTTGATTACCTTTGGTCAAAAAGGAGGTGTCTGTAGAGATATATTTCATGTTTCAATAGAAAACTACAGCACATTTTTGCAGGTTATTAGTTTTTACTCCTCATAATTGTCTTTGAGCTATTTTCACCTCTTTATAAACTACATTTTCCTTTTTATTGGTTATCTACCTGTAAATTGGGCTGGTCCTAGCATCTTGCATACTTTGTCAGTCATTAATAAATTCTCAATTCTTCTAGTTTCCTTTAATATTTGGTTACAACTCTTCAAAGTAACATTTTCAATTTTTCTCCCACTTCCCTGCCTTGGCGTCAATGAGAACTAAAACCTAACTTCCCATATCCTTACTGGGACTCTCACTTGTAGCTGATATTCCTTCCAAGATCTAAATAAGCCCTGCAAGCTAAAGCTGGACAACTAGATGGAAACTTCAAAGAACTCATTACCACAATGATCAAGTATGGGCAAACTTCCTGCTTGCTGATGTACTGTATGGATCACTAAAGAAATCCACTGGAACACCTGCATCTTCCACGCTCTGCTCCAGGGAAGAAAACATGACTGTGACAATGATGTCTATGCCATCACCAAAGACATTCAAACTGCAAACCAGGAAATCAATCTTATTGATGCTTTTGTCCTCATTCCACCATCTAAAGACACTTCCAAACCAACATCTAGAAATCTTCTCAACTGGCTGCCCTACAGACTCAGAAACTGGGTTTATAGTCTTTTCCAGTCATTAATCTTTGTTTTTATTTTGTTTTCATAGAAATCCTAATTAAATGCCTAATGGGTCACACCATCCAGCAAATATCCTCCAGTACCAAGTCTCAACAGATGTTTCAGCTGATCCATAGCAAACAAAAGATGACTCAACATGATATGGACATTTGTTCAGAGGAAAGAAAAATATCTCTTCTTTATCAAACAAAAGGAGGGAGTCACAAAGACTCTCTCTTTGACCAAAACTTTCCTTGGGCTCCTCTGAGCACTCTTCTCCACTCGGCCTTATCCTTGGCCTGCCTAGCTCAGTCATAGCAAGAATCCTACTAAGTCAGTTTAACAAGATCCCACTCCATCCTTAATATCAGATCAAGCTCCTCATTCCTTACCTTTGATGTCTAAGTTCTTGGCCTACTTTTAGTAAGAACCCTGTTAGTTTGGTTTAGCAAAAATCCCTTAACCTTGTCTCCTCTTAGTAGTTTTCCATCCATGGACCCTCTCACACTGCTCCTCAGCTATAAATCCCCAGCTGTCTTTGCTGTGTTTGGAGTGAGTATGATCTCTTTACCCTATTGCAATAGTTTTGAAGAAAGCCTTCTTGTTTGAACAATTATCAGCATAATTTTTTCTTTCATAAAGGCAAGCCCTCCTTAACTACAAAACTCACAAACAGCCTTGCTAGAAAGAATAAGAAAGGTAGAATGTGTATTTTAGGTAAGCCACAGAAGAGACCATTTAAATAGCCTACATAATTGTTTCTCACATAATTGTTTAAATAGCCTACATAATTGTTTCTCACATAATTGTTTAAATAGCCTACATAATAGTTCCCATAATTGCAATCAGGAACTATTTTCCTAATTTTGTTTTAAGTAATATATGATAGTGGTTTATGAGCATAAGCAATGGAGACAAACCGTTTGAATCCTGGCCACTTACTAGCTCTAGGACTCTGAGCAATTATAGAGCACCACTATTCTTCATTCATCCATAAAATGGGAGTGTAATACTCACCTCAGAAGATTGTTAAATGTATTAGACGTTAACATGTGTAAAGAATGTACAAAATTGCCTGTCACAGAGTAAATGTTTAGGTGTTAGTTATTTTTATTCTTGTCTTACTCCTATTCCACTAAGGGTTTTAAATATTGGATAAGAAATTTTATACTCTTGAAAAGTATTTTTATTGATGTGTAAAATCTTGCTTAATCCCACATGGATTAGGTTAACAGTTGGTTTGGTTAACCCAATTGGATTGGGATAAGATAGGATATGTTTTTTGGGACAGGTATCCAGCACCCTATGCTTGGTATAGTGCAAGAAAGGAGCTTTTTAGAGTCTCATGATAACATGAAGTCCTCCAAGGCAGCTCAAAATATCTTCTATTTCTCATCATTCATGAACATTACTGATGAGTTCTCAGGTGCTCTGACGATTGTCAATGATGTTTAATCCTTCTGCTGGATCATTTTTTAGGGCTTGGCTAAGGAAAGTATTTTTAAACAATTCTTGATTTTTATTTGGTATAGCACAGACATTTTCCCATTTGCAGTGAATATTCCCATAAAGAAAACCAAGTTTTGGAAAAGAAAGCTTGGTTTGAATCATTTTATTAAGATGATGGTCCTTTAAACATTTCATAGTACATTTTAGCTTTTAGTAACATTGCTTAATTTTCTAACTAGAGGTGCAATATGCAAACTTCAACATCCCTGTCAATTATGGGTGAGAGGAAAATATGTCCATATAATTACCACTGATCATGAAATAACTTAATTCACACAAATAGGTATCTTTTATGTATTTTTCTTCCTTGTCATTACAGAGTTACATGAATAATAAAGTTGTAAAGGTCAAGAAGAAAATTGTCTTTACCCACAAACTTCCCAGATATTATCTGAGATTCTACCTACCCTGTTAAGGGAAAAAGAGGAAGTCAGGAAGTTTGTCAAGCTTCTGTGCTGCTTAACCAAATGAATGCATGACACGTTCTATCATTTTGGTGGCCAGAGACATCTCATGATGTCCTATGTAATGAGAAGTATTTCAAGTACACTTGGCGCCTTTTGTGAGAAGGAAGTGAAGCCCTATTTTCCATGGAAACTGTTCCTACTTTTCTTAAGATATTTTTGACAAAAGGAAGAAATTGGCTTCACATTTTAAAATTCTTTGTGAACTAGTACCACAAGTTCATATAGGTAGCCTTATGCCTTCTGACTCATATTCCAATATACAGATGAATTTTTCTACCTCTAGTAAAGAACTGATCAGGGAAGATCTTATTTCAGAGTTAGTTGTGTCTTTTCTGTTTTCCAACCTGATACTAATCTTCTGGGTGGCAGAAACCACCTTTCCTTTATCTTTGTATCACCCACATTATCAAAGCCTTTTGCTTTGTGCCCAGAGGCATTCAATATTTGTTTTTAATTTAGTTGATTATTGTTTATCTCTAAGACCAGAAATAGTGTGTTTATTTAGGGGAAATGGGGCTTTAATGACTTAAAATCTTTAGATAAAATGTAAGTTATTTTGCCACTCTAATCATCATGGATATGAGACTACAGCTACACAGAGATGACTTTAACATAATTAAACACAAGAAATAATGTTTCCTCAACCCCAAATGCCAACATTTTACAAATTGTGTCCCAAAACTCACCATAGAAACGTTTTCTTTTTCCTAAGGCCAATTTAAAGGAGGAAGAATACTGTTCAGCTTCAATACTGAAAATGGATAGAATTTGTCCTAAAGTCAAGCTGAAATTGTTTTTAAGGTTTGTATGACCATAATTACCCTGTGGCTGAATGTTTTCAATGTAGTCTATAAAACATAAAAGGAAATAAAATAACACCCCCCTTAAATGATTGTGCCTTCTGACTATGGGGGGGAGGCATTATTTTTAAAAGTAATTTCCTCTTTAGATTACTAAACAGAACAGCTCATTGGAAGGACTTCTCCTAAAAAGAAATATGGCAATCTTCTGATGGCTTCCTAATTAAATTAAAAAATTGAAAATATATAGTTCAGTGGATTTTTTTAATCCACTGAAGGAGAAGGAGAATTGAAATATCTAGTTTCTAATGTGTCCTCTGTGATATTTAAGATTTAACCCACATCAAAATGACTTCCTTTGGTTAAGGCTTTATGCAGGTATATATGTACCATAAACCATCAACAATAAAGCTTGTCTTTGTGCTACAGACTATATGATAGAAACCACAGATTTTTCTGAGTTAGCCAAATAGCCTACCAATTCCTAATCTCTGCCTTAAGAGACCATTTTCACATGTGAGTAACCCTGGAACACTCAAAATTGGGCTGGTTTCTGTTTATACTTCCTGGTTACACTGCTGTAGCACATAAGTAGGCTATACCACAGATACCTATGGAAATAAAGAGGCCTTTGTCTCCCTTCGATACAGAAATAAGAAACCAGAGTCTATAATACCAGCAGTGGATTAGTATATACTAGACCCACTTCACCCAAAGATCTTGGAAATAGCAGCACATGTTGGTAAGAGGGCAGAATTATTGGCACAGTAAGATAAAGGAAATGGAATTTTTTGTTTTTGTTATATCTACCTATGTATGCAGATAATAAGGTAACATTTTCCTTTACTACAAAACCTTGATTTCCTTGGCAATAAACTTGCCCCTTGAGCTGATCTTCATCAAGTCAGTAGTATACAAGGTATTAAAAATGTCATGCTAGTAGTAAAGGTTCTAAAATCTACTGCCCAAGGCCACTGAGTCAAAATTTGTAGTCCTTCTGCCCATACACTCCTGTAGAATAATGTATCAAAGTTCTCTCTACTATATTCAATCCTCATTTTATAAATATTTATTGAGCACCTACTCTATAGCAGACACTATGTGAAACATAGAATGAAATGCTCTTTACTTTTTAGTTGCTCAGAATCTCCTGGTAACACACCTAAGAAAAATTAATTGTGGTAATAGAAAACTGTCATAATAGAAGCACATATTAGGGAGTAGTCAATTCTTGGCTGGAAATCCATGGAAGACTTCAACAGCAGGAAGCTTTTCTGGGACTACAAACAGGAAAAAAAATGTAAGTATTTACAAGTTGAAGAAGAGATGAGAGGAGAGTCCAAGAAGCCTAATAATTTAACTCTGCAGCTTATAGCCATCCATGGCTCCCTATTGGTATAAGATAAACTTTAAATTCTTTATTAATAAGGTCTTCACGGTGTGTATTATTTGACCTCAAATGAACTATCCAGCATCATCACTGAATTTTATCCACTAGATTTTTAGAATATTCACTTAGTAAGTATTTATTATGCTTCCACCATGAACCAAGCATTGTGTTAGGCCCTAGGATCACAAATGTGAATCAAAGAGCCATACTCACTACCATCATGGCATTTAAAGTCTAGTGGGGGAGAAAGATAATAAGTGAACTAATAACCAAATAAAATTATGGCATTTAGTAGGCATTATGAAATAAAGAAAGAAGGTGTGGTAACAGAATAATGAAGCAGGTGTTAGTATAGGGATGAAGATATAGCTCACTGAGGAATCAATATTTAAGCAAATATCTGAAGTTTACGAAGGCACTTGCCTCGCTAAGATGCGAAAAAAGTCTTTCCAGGCTTAGGGAACTTTTGATGCAAAGGTTACAGATGGAAATTTATTGTATCCAGAAAAATAATAAGATCAGGAGGGAGGGAGGGGCTCAATGAGACAGAGCTTTGTAGGAGAGCACGGATTTTATTCAATGCACAAATAATATACACCGTACTCTCTTTCTCACAGAAAGCTTTTGCACATGTGGTCCTCTCTGCCTGACCTATCCATCTGCCTTCTTCTGGATAAGCGTTAGTTCGTCATTGATATCAGAGACCGGGTCTGAATTCACTTTTGCATCCTCAGGGATGGCTTTTGAGGATCGGAAAAAAAAAAGAATAGAAATATAGAGAACATCCTTTTGCTTAATAAGACTTTTGATACATTGTGGAATCATTTCTTCTAATTTCAATGAGAACATAGCAAATTATAATAGGATCTGATGCAATCGGAGAGAATGAACTCAAGTTTGAGGAAGGAACCTACCTGCCTCCTTTAGAATTACCAAAGTCTAATTCATTACTTTTTGCACTCAGTATTTTTAAATCAATTCTATTTTTGTCTTGCTCTACCCCATCCCTTGGCAAAATATCTTTTTTAGTTTCATAGTATGAAAAAAATGACCAATTTTGCATTAAGACATTGAAGGACACTATTGATGAAGATAAATTATAGTGAACACTCAGACCCTCTCTCCTTTGTGAAGATGACTGTTTTTTAATTATTAATGGGGTCATTGATATATAGAGTGTAACGTACAGGATGCATGTTACCATCTAATGGTATACGTCTAAGACATGGCACTTGTTAACAATGGGAAAGCGGCTATTGCAGCTGGCATTGTCAAGGATATGCTTAACACACTCCACAAGGAATTTCTCAGGTACAAAAGGAATTGTCATAGAGCCAGTTTCCAGTAATAATTGGTGAGCAGAAGCATCATCCTCTCTCAATACAGATAACTCCAGTTGTTCAAAGGGAAAATGAGCCAGTTACCATGAGTAATGAATAATTAGGAAAATTTTGACAAGGGTATAGTTTCAATTGGAGATTCTTCAGCACTGAGATAATTTCATGCTTTGTGAAAATCATTTGGTGAAGAGTTAATTCAAATCTAAACTTTATTTTTGTAGGAAACAAGTAAAATTGATTTGACATTGGCTAATGGTTTTATAAGAAGCAATCAAGATGAGAGGCCTTTAAGGCAAATTTTTAAAATCCCTCTTTTTTGCTAAGTGATATCTAGGTAGCATCAGAAACACTTTAGCAGCTATAGATATATATTAAAAATATATAACTAATCTCTGCTATGTGGTAGGTGTGTGAAAAAGAAACCTGCACATTTATTTAACCATATACACTGTTTCATAAGTAAAACAC
The DNA here is from genome assembly GCF_949752795.1 of Hyperoodon ampullatus. Lineage (NCBI taxonomy): Eukaryota > Metazoa > Chordata > Mammalia > Artiodactyla > Ziphiidae > Hyperoodon > Hyperoodon ampullatus. The sequence goes on from NC_136914.1 coordinate 206,373,004, forward strand.
CTGTAAACTTATGTATGTAACATGTATTTTAACATTTCAATTTGCCACATTTAAGACAGTTTTTGAAAATCTTAAATGTGAGATAGATGGACCTTGACAAAATTTCGCATCCAAAGTGACATCAAATTTTATACAAATTCACCACTTCTTGAGACCCTTAAATGGAATAGTATTTTTTAAAATTGATCTGGAGAATGTAATTCTTCTCTCTTTTGTAGTAACTATTTCTCAGTAGTAAACACATCTTTTTAAATCCTTTAATGCAATAAGAATTTTGATGTATACTAAAAAAAAAATTCACAATTCTACAATGTGATTCATTTCCTATGTTGTAAAATATCCAGTAAGGAGTAATCAACTAAGCAAACAAAGGTTATAAGATCAGTTCATGTACTGATGGAGCATGAGTCAGCAAACATTTTCTGTAAAGGGTTAGATCATAAATACGTTTGTCTCTGTGGGCCATACGGTCTCCATCATAACTATTCAACACTGCTGTTACAGTTCAAAAGCAGCTATAGATAGTATGTAAAGTAAAGGGGTGTGTCTGTGTTCCAGTAAAAATTTATCTACAAAAACATGACATGAGATGACTTTGGCCCATGGGCTATATTTTGCTTACTTCTGCTATACAGGAATAAGAAGAAGTTCATATTAAATATGTTTTAAATACAATTTTTATCATCATATTGAAACCATCAGCTTTTATTCAAGCTTTAGAAAGCCAGATATTAAATGATATTCCATAGCAAGATTTCATATAGTATATATATATATGTGTGTATATATATATATATATATATATATACACACATACATGAAAGTAGGTGTCAAGGGAATTAGTAACATAGTATAGCCATTTATAGTAACCCTCAGCAAAAGTATTGCTTTCAAAGTATTCCAGATTTGAGAAATTTAATAATTTAGATTGTTTCTTATGCACTACAACACAAATGGACATCCAAGTCCCATACATTCTACTTCCTCAGTCTTTCTGTTCATTCCTCTCTATCCCCACACCTGGTCATGCTGCCAGCATCATCTCCTTTCTTGACCAGAGCAATAGCTTCCTCACTTGTATCTCTAAGTCAACCCTCCACCTCATCCCACAAGCCCCCATCCCAACCTCCATTTGGTTGCCAGAATCATCTATGATAAATGAGCATCTAATCATATTTTCTTTTCTCTCCTGTTTAAAGCTTCCAAAGCTTCCAGATATGCCTAGGGTAAAATCTAAAGTTAAGGCTGCCTGCAAAGTCTTAGCTTGATTTTTCCTGTCCACTTTGGTACCACTACTCTCCTCTCTTTCAAGTCATCATGTTCTTTTCGCTTAAGGACATATGCACATACGGTTTACTTTGCTTGGAATTCTGTGCTTAATAATTGTCTCCCCATCAGGTTCAATGAAGGGAGGAGGAAAAGTGTATTTCAGCACTTAACCCAAAGTTGACATACAGTAGATGATTGATATAATAAGTGATCAATAAGTATACATGAGGCATGAAAGATTTAATTAATTAATGAGCTCTTACAAGGTATATTTACACATGTGATCCAGTGATGGAAACGGGGCAAAACCATTCATATTGCTTTATCAAGAGTTAACTGTATGTATATTACTGTTTCTTAGTCTATAACTTTTTCTATAAAACCTCTAAAAGCCCTTTTCCCTCTTCCTGTCCATGTAGTATTTCAATCAACTCTCACTGAATCCAATTGATTAGGTAACATTTTTTTCAGATTACTAATACTAACTACCAATTAGGACTTTTATTAGCCTTAAACACTCCTAATCTAGACCCTAGCAGGGATTTCAGAATAATGGAGAGCTGAAAACATTCCCAGGTTTTAGATTCAACCTGCTGACAGTTCATTGTTATAAACTATTCAGAGCAGCAAAGCTGTTAGATCAATTTGTCTTATAGAAGCTCTAAGACAGTGTCTTGCACACACTTTCTTTCTGGTATGTTCAGCAGTCTACAGATCTTTTGCTGAGCTGATGAAAGACATGACTTCCCAGATGTTAAAACAGCTGTCATGTTTACCTCTAAGGGATTACAGCAATTGCTAAAGTTTTCATTTGTTTCCTTCTGGATGAAATTTGCAAAACGTTTGAAAACTTTGCCCTGTGAGAGCTGATCTTCAGCATTCAGTGTTGCTACAAAACCTCCTATATGTTTGTAAGTTGTGTAAGTACAGGGAAACTGGAGAACAAGGGAGAAGTGGAGAAAAGTCATAAATGAATTCAGGATAGGATTTCTAGGGGAGAATGTTATTTCTTCTTTTTTTCCTTCTAACCTATTTGTATCTTTAAAGTGTGTTTCTTTTTTATGTATAATTTTAAAAGGTTATACTCCATTTACAGTTATTACAAAATACTGGCTATATTCCCTGTGTTATACAATACATCCTTATAGCCAATTTACACCCAGTAGTATTTACACCCAAAGGAATAGAAGCTTTCAAGAATTTTTTTTTAAAAAGACAGATAATTCTACATATTTAAAGAACAACCACATATTTTTTCAGAAGGTAAGATTTTTGTGCTGAACCAGAGTAAACAAATTCCAAAATAAAAGCCCTGGGACTATTTGCTAAGTAATAATTTACTTAAAGTGCAGTTTTAGCCATCCCTGCCTTCTGGTCTCCTGAAATTAAGACAGGTGTTTAGAGTAAACCATCAAAGTAGTTCTGAAAGCCCATATCTCTTTGTTTACATATATAAAGCAAGGAAAAACCACCCCTTTGGACTGTGAACAAAGAACATTATTTTCTTCTAAAGGCATACAGTGACATAAATGTAATTCAGCAAGTTTCATCTACATAAAGGAAAAAGTCTTTAACATAAGTGGAGGTGATTGATATAATCCCTGCTGTTAGCAACTGTGGTAATAATAACATTAGTGCTATTGGCAATAGTAGCTTCAATTTTCCCATTTTGCCCTAAATAGAAAGAAGCTTCACTATACCTACTTGTTATATGGCTCCTGCACAATGAAGCAACTAAAGAGGTTCCTTGACTTAAAGGATGAAACGGTTTATACTTTTCCCACAATTATACAGTTACCTACTGATTCAAATCCTGAGCCAAAAGAAGTCATCTATATATAAGACATTAACTTATGAGATTTCCTGGGATAAGAACTCAGCCCACAAGGCATTCAACATCACATACTGAACATTTAACTCAACCTCATCAGATGTTCTGTTTTAGGGTATATGACAGCAAGATTGCATATTGCACACAACATGCATCACATAGTACCTGGTACAAAGTGAGTACTAGTAAATAAAACTAGTATTAGGCATTGCTGTAGAAGCAGTCTATGTGCACAGAGACAAAGACAAGCTGAGTCATGATAATGACATGTCGTTAGAATGGCTTTCAAGTTACAAGGGTATTCTGGGTAAATGTTGTTTCTCAATAAGAAATCACTAGTAAGTTATTGAGAGCTTCCAAGCATCCTGACTTCCTTTTGTTTCCTCAAAATTAACCCCATCCCCTAAGTCAGTCTCTGTCCTCACCACCTGAAAGAGCCTAACTCTATAGAACTGGCTACAAATTAGGCACCTTGAATATCTTATCATATGTAATAAAAGACATTTAATATTCTTGGCAGAGGGAATAGTCTTACACTATTACACTTTCTGTCCCTTAACCTGTTGTGAACATGTTATTCACTTTGATAGAATAGAAACAAATAGATTTCTCTTCATAAATCTATAATACACAGCCTACCTTATTTAAGGAGACTAAATAACCTCATGCACCTGAGACTCTTCCCATATGTCTGAATCACCAAGGAATATTTTGAGAGAAAACTAAAAACTTAAGAAAGACTTAGAAAAACTCAAAACTCAAGAATTGACAGGTCTTTTAAGGATGTAGTTGGTAATGACTGCTGCTTTGTTCCTCTTTCACTATTTGTGGACAAAGCTGAAAGCAATTATTAGTTATATCAACACATCAACTATGTTGATAGTTTCTGTAGTTGAGGAAAGCTGTGGACAATGCCATTTGAAGGCAGTACTGTATTGTAAAATGTATCCTAACTGCAGAATGTCATAAAAGCATCAGATAAGAGCACCACATTATTATTCTTGCCTCTGATAACAGTGATGATGACAGTAGCATATCTGGTTTGTTTTTACCTTGAAAAAGTGAGAGTTGAACTAGAAAAGATCCAGGAAAGTAAAGCAATCCATAAATTTAGATCAGCACTTAAAATGAAGAGGTTTCCAATAGAAATTCTAAGGAGAGAGACGAGCTAGTACAGACTTAATTAAGGGATTTAACCTTGTGAAGGGCATATACCAAAATGATCTCTGTGTATGCTTCCTCTCCCTCCCTATGATTCTACAAAAACATGAACTAAAAATTACTTCCTCAAATTAAAGGCCTAACACTCTGGGAAGTTGAAATGAAGAGTTTCTGTAAGCAGTATGTATTTTAGAGTTGATTTTGGTAGGTGACCTTGGGGATATGATAGATATTCACTATTTCCTGATTTGTAATGCTTAATTTCAGAACCTGAAGCGGCTTCAGATAATTATCATTTATTGAGCACATAGGATGAGCCAGAGATTTTATTTACAGTACCATTTTATCTTCACATCAACCCCGAAGTAATGACTATTATTATCTCTACTTTAAGGACAAGATAAATGAGCCTTAGCGAGGTCACATGACTTACTCACTGGAAGACCTATCTAACTGGTGGAGTTGAACTCCACCTTTAGGCTGGAAAGCCTGCATTTTAGCCTTTGCCTTTAGGTATCACTTATTCTAACCCCCATTCTTTCCACAAGGGGAAAAAAAAAAGGAAAAGTTACTTCCCCCTCCCCCAATACTAAGGGTTTGAAAGATTAAGTAACTTGACTAAGGTCATATGACACGTTCATGAAAGTTGAACCTGCAAATTAGTCTCGGTGCTATTAGTTCAGAGCAGTGTCCTTCCTACCAATCTATATCATGATTTATTTTTAGTTTAAAGGATACTGGCCTGAAACTCATGTGGCATAAGTCTACTGCCTGGCAAGTCGTAAGTCATTGCATCTTTCTGTGTTCCATTTATTTCATGTTTAATATGAGGATGTTACACTCTGAACCAAGACTTTTTCCATTTCTAAAATGTGACACTTCTATATTCTTGTGGCCTGTGATGCTGCTGTCAATCTATTTAGAAAACACCTAAGTTACAATCCTACCTTTTGATCAAGAGGGTCAATATAGTCTCATTTCCAGGATTGTCATCATGGTCTAAAGAGTTAGAAAACCTAGGTTCAAAACCCAGCATCATTTCCTAGTTATAAGAACTCAGGGAATGTACTTCATAGGTCTGAATCTCAGATGTCTCATTTGTAAAATGAAATTAAAAAGTGTCCCTACCCTAAGTGGTAAAGATTAAATGAGATGCCTCACATAAATTCTGAAGACTTAGCAGGGTGAAGCACTCAACAAGTGGCATACAATGTCGATCATGATAGTGATCACAATATTGGGATACGTCCTATGATTACAAGGCTTATAAGTCTGTTTCTGAGCTGTTAAGTGCAACATAAATGTATTCCCATTGTGGATATAATCTTTGATAATGATGTTTCACATAGATTTAAATAGGAAAAACATATATATACAGAGATAGATGAAGATGAATGACTGAAGTTATAATTAGGGCCAGAAGTCATATGATTAATATGACTAGCCTTGCTCTCTCACTTTCCCCTACTCTCATTTTTTCTCCTATATCCTTTCCACCCTTTACTTTTCCCTCCATGTCCCTTCTCTTTTCTACATCCCTCCCTTCTTTATTGACTTAATAAATCTGATTTAAATGAATGATTTCTCTGACAAGACAATAATAATGGATTTATTAAGATATAAAATTCTGCATCGGGTATGATGTCAAATTGTTAGAAACTATATAATATATATAAATTATATGCTTATACCTATATAGATGAATATATAAATCTATACAAATGAATATATATGTATGTGTTTGTATGAAAATCTCCCCAAATGTTAAATATATGGACTGTGGAATTATTGGTGATTTTAACTTTTCTCTTCATAAATTTCTTCCTTTTAGAAATAAATGTGCATTATTTCTAGTTTAAGAGGGAGACTCTTAAGCCAATAAAAGTCATAGCAAAAAGATTGTAAGGAATCATAGTCCTTCAGAAACTTAACAATGGTTATTTCTAGGTGATGGGATTAAAGGTGGTGTTCATTTTACTCCTTATCAGCTAGTGTTCTCCAAAGTTTCTAGTTGAGCATGCATTGTTTTAAAATTATTTTTAAAGTGTTTGAAACCACATATAAATACTCTTAGAAGAATATGGTAGAGAGCTTTCCACCCACTATTCAACCATTTGATTTATGGACTTTAACAGCTCCCCCTGAGAGATGGATACATCCTCACACTTCAGAAGGTCTCAAATTTCTTGACATTAAGCAAGTTACTTAACTTATACCTCACTTTCCCTTTCTAGGTAATGTAATATAAATATTTCTCTTGTAGGGTTATCACGAGGATTAAGTAGGAAAATGTACATGGCGCTTAACCCAAATCACCATCCCTCCCCCAAATCCAACATTCTCTCTTCTCCCTGCTAATGTCTGCAGAACCATGAAGGTGGCTTCCTGGGAAACAAATTCCTGCAGAACTCAACCTTCCCTCAAGTCTCCAGCACATATCTGCATCCCCATCCCACTATAATCTGTTAAGAGTTCTGCAACATATCATAACCATTGGGATGACACCACATAAGGGAAGAATTACTGCCTTATTTAACAAAGCTGGAGTGATTGTCTTCCAAAGGAATAAACAGTGAGTTGAATTATGATCCTGAAGCAAAGAATTATTTACCAGAGTGCTTGTTTTCAGGTTTAAGTGCAGGACAATTTGGCTATACAGAGTGGTCTCAAGGCACAGTTGATCTCATCAAGACTGGCACCCTTCTCCAATGATGCGGCTGTGAATGGAATTGCTTTGGATAAAAAATGTCACTTCTATTCACTGTGCATTTGAATCTCATGCTGTTCAAAGTCTCTGCCACACAAATGGTACAACTCCTTGTTTACTGACAAATCAAAAGAGTGGGATAAAACTTGGAGGAAATGCTTGGACCTAACTCCTCAATGAGGAAATCCTGAGATTTGGTGATTGTTTACCATCTCATCATGTATGCAAATGTCTGTCTGTCTGATCTAAGAAGATGCAAGTTGGATCACAAACTGTCTGCTAGATAGTGTTATTCAATCAGGAACTGTAGTAATTATTTTGCTTTGACAAAGGCAAAGCAGGCATTCTTTTCCCCAAGGCTGGCTATTATGGGCTACATCAGAGGTTCTGACACATAGTAGACATTTAATAAATGTTAATTTGAATAAATGTTAAATAAACATATAATTAATATTAACTTGTCCTTTGTATTTTAGTTTCTTAAATAGTGTTCCTAAGTATTACCAGCAGTCTGCTTTATTGAATGTCCAAGCTTGCTATTTTTAAACCCATTGGGTTTTTTAGTTTTTGTTTCTTAAGATGAAAGAGATAAACTTTTTTTTTGAACTGATAGTTTCTATTTGGGTGGCAGTGAGGCTAGGTGTGTGTGTGCTACAGAGAAGGGGTAAAAGGTTCTGTTTCATTGTAACAGAACCCAGTCACAATGAAAAAAAGCAGAATTAAAGAAATATTTTCAGGAATTATAGCATTAACAGCTACAAGTTATTGCTTATTACAGATTAGTCATTCTGGTATTTTATATATTCTTATTTCATTTAGATTCCAACACAGCTGGATCACATTTAGTATGATGATTTCCATACTGCAGATGATGTTCCAGTTTTGTTATTGTTGTTGCTAAACATACTACCCCCAAATTTAGTGACTTAAACCTGTAACCACTTTATGATTCATTTTATATTTTGTTATTTATGGGGATGGCTTTTCTTGGTTCCACCATGTCTGGGATCTCTTCTGGGAAGGTCTGAAGGCTGGGATGACTTGAGGATTGGAGGATGGAAGGACCTGGGATCTTCTTCCTTCACTTGTCAGGCCCCCAGATGACTTGAAAACCAAAAGTGCCAAGTGATGTGGCTTCCTCACAGTATGTTGACCTCGGAGTTGGCAGACTTCTTACCTGGTGGCTCAGGGCTCAAGTGCAAGTGTTGCAGACCCCAGGTCAGAAGCTGCATCGTCTTTTATGAAGGAGCTTCATGAGTTACACAGACCATCTCTTTGGGTTGAGGAGTCACAAGCCACCCAGAGTCAAAGGGAAGGCACACAGTCCCCACTATTTGATGGGAGGAGGGTCAAAGAACTGGGAGGCTATGAGACTTCAAGAGATCAAGAACTTGACAAAGTTTCAGACCTGGAATTGGAACCTGGCTCCTTTGAATCCAAACTACCAGTCATTCTGTCTCTAATTCAAATGGCAAACTAAGGCTTTTAGAGAGGAGATTCTTTGGGATCTGTTTCAACAATGAACAGAAAAAGTGGGTGTGGGGGGGAACATGGTGATCAACTGCTTAATTTGTAATTCAAGAGGGTTCAGTTTGTAAGGCAAAATATTTCCCTATAACTTTTCTTTCATTATGTACATCATCAACAAAGCCTTAAAGGAAGAAAAAAGGCAATAATGGTATATTGCAGCCCAGTCTGCCTGAATTATAACAAATAAACTTAATGAAGTCTGAACTAATCAAGTCAATAATTGTGCAGTCCCAGGGAGAGAAAGAACAAGGGTTATTTAGACTGTGTTTTGCTTTGGAAGAAGAGACTATGGCTTTCAAGTTATTTGCTAAGTGACTGTGCATGGGCAAACCTCTCAATCCAGTGTTTTTTGTCAGGAATACAAATGTGTCATATTTTGCAAGACTTTCACTGATGAATTGCATGGTAGACAACAGCTCTAATTAATATGAGAATATACTCTTAGACTTCTGGATTGTTTTAACTCACTTGAGAAATCCAGTCCAGAGTAGGTACATTTTTTCTCTAAGGGATGGATAGTAAATATTTTCAATCTCTATTGCTACTACATTACTCTACTGTGGTAACACAAAAGCAGCTATAGACATACTGAAACAAATAGGCACGACTGTATGTAGTAACACTTTATCTACAAACACTTTCAACAAGCTAGATTCATTCCCTGGACTATAGTTTTCTGACACCCTGTCCAAACCTTTCATTTTACAAGTGAGAAAACTGAGACCCAGAAAATAGTACAGTATACTTTTCCTTGAGAACACCAAAACAATGGATGAAACTGTCTAGATTTTTTTTTTAATTGGGGTATAATTTTTTACAATGTTGTGTTAGTTTCCACTGTACAACGAAGTGGAGCTCCCTGTGCTATAATCTGGTTCTTATTAGTTATCTATTTTATACATATTAGTGTATATATGTCAATCCCTATATCCCAATTCATCCCAACCCCTACCCCCGCTTTCCCACCTTGGTGTCCATACATTTGTTCTCTACATCTGCATCTATATTTCTGCCTTGCAAACCAGTTCATCTGTACCATTTTTCTAGATTCCACATATATGTGTTAATATATTTGTTTTTCTCTTTCTGACTTACCTCACTCTGTATGACAGTCTCTAGGTCCATCCACATCTCTACAAATGACCCAGTTTCATTCCTTTTTATGACTAATATTCCACTGTATATATGTACCGCATCGTCTTTATCCATTCGTCTGTTGATGGGCATTTAGGTTGCTTCCATGACCTAGCTATTGTAAATAGTACTTCAATGAACATTGGGGTGCATATGTCTTTTTTTTTTTTTTTTTTTTTTTTTGCTGTACGTGGGCCTCTCACTGTTGTGGCCTCTCCCATTGCGGAGCACAGGCTCCGGACGCACAGGCTCAACAGCCATGGCTCACGGGCCCAGCCGCTCCGCTGCATGTGGGATCTTCCCGGACCGGGCCACGAACCCATGTCCCCTGCATCGGCAGGCGGACTCTCAACCACTGCGCCACCAGGGAAGCCCGCATGTGTCTTTTTAAATTATGTTTTTCTCTGGGTATATGCCCAGTAGTGGGATTACTGGGTCATATGGTTATTCTATTTTTAATTTTTTAAGGAACCTCCATACTGTTCTCCATAGTGGCTGTATCAATTTATATTCCCACCAACAGTGCAAGAGGGTTCCCTTTTCTCCACACCCTCTCCAGAATTTATTGTTTGTAGATTTTCTGATGATGCCCATTCTAACCGGTGTGAAGCGATACCTCATTGTAGTTTTGATTTGCATTTCCCTAATAATTAGTGATGTTGAGCAGCTTTTCATGTGCCTCTTGGCCATCTGTATGTCTTCTTTGGACAAATGTCTACTTAGATCTTCTGCCCATTTTTGGATTGGGTTGTTTGCTTTTTTAATATTGAGCTGCATTAGCTGTTTATATATTTTGGAGATTAATCCTTTGTCTGTTAATTCATTTGCAAATATTTTGTCCCATTCTGAGGGTTGTCTTTTCATCCTGTTTGTAGTTTCCTTTGCTTTGCAAAAGCTTTTAAGTTTCATTAGGTCCCATTTGTTTATTTTTGTTTTCATTTCCATTACTCTAGGAGGTGGGTCAAAAAAGACCTTGCTATGATTTATGTCAAAGAGTGTTCTTCCTATGTTTTCCTCTAAGAGTTTTACAGTGTCCGGTCTCACATTTAGATCTTTAATTCATTTTGATTTTACTTTTGTGTATGGTGTTAGAGAGTGTTCTAACTTCATTTTTTTACATGTAGCTATCCAGTTTTCCCAGCACCACTTATTTAAGAGACTGTCTTTTCTCCATTGTATAGCCTTGCCTCCTTTGTCATAGATTAGCTGACCAAAGGGGCATGGGTTTATCTCTGGGCTTTCTATCCTGTTCCATTGATCTTATTTCTGTTGTTGTGATAGTACCATACTGCCCTGATTACTGTAGCTTAGTAGTATAGTCTGAAGTCAGGGAGTCTGATTCCTCCAACTCCATTTTTTTTTTTTCTGTCAAGACTGCTTTGGCTATTTGGGGTCTTTTGTGTCTTCATAAAAATTTTAAGATTTTTGGGCTTCCCTGGTGGCACAGTGGTTAAGAATCTGCCTGCCAATGCAGGGGACATGGGTTCAAGCCCTGGCCCAAAAGATCCCACATGCCACGGAGCAAGTAAGCCCATGTGCCACAACTACTGAGCCTGAGCTCTAGAGCCTGTGAGCCACAACTACTGAGCCCATGTGCCACAACTACTGAAGCCCGCATGCCTAGAGCCCTCGCTCTGCAACAAGAGAAGCCACAACAATGAGAAGTCTGCACACTGCAACAAAGAGTAGCCCCCATTCACTGCAACTAGAGAAAGCCTGCACACAGCAAAGAAGACCCAACACAGCTAAAAATAAAAATTAATTAATTTTTTTAAAAATTTAAAGATTTTTTATTCTAGTTCTGTAAAAAATGTCATTGGTAATTTGATAAGGATTTGCACTGAATCTGTAGATTGCATTGGGTAGTCATTTTCACAATATTGATTCTTCCAATCCAAGAACATGGTATATCTCTCCATCTGTTTGTGTTATCTTTGATTTCTTTCAACAGTGTCTTACAGTTTTCTGAGTACAGGTCTTTGACCTCCTTAGGTAGGTTTATTCCTAGGTATTTTATTATTTTCATTGCAGTGGTGAATGGGATTGTTTCCTTAATTTCTCTTTCTCATTTTTAGTTGTTTGTGTATAGGAATGCAAGAAATTTCTATGCATTACTTTTATACCTTGCAACTCTACCAAATTTATTGATTAGCTCTAGTTTTCTGGTGGCATCTTTAGGATTTTCTATGTATAGTATCATGTCATCTGCAAATAACGACAGTTTTACTTCTTCCTTTCCAATTTTTTTTTTTCTTCTCTGATTGCCATGGCTAGGACTTCCAAAACAATGTTGAATAACAGTGGCAAGAGTGGACATCCTTGTCTTGTTCCTGATCTTAGAGGAATTGCTTTCAGTTTTTCACCATTGAGAATAATGTTTGTTGTGGTTTTGTCATATATGGCCTTTATTATGTTGAGGTAGGTTCCCTCAGTGCCCACTTTCTGCAGAGCTTTTATCATAAATCGGTGTTGAATTCTGTCAAAAGCCTTTTCTGCATCTACTGAGATGATCATATGGTTTTTATTCTTCAATTTGTAAATATGGTGTATCACATTGATTGACTTGTGTATATTGAAGAATCCTTGCATCACTGGGATAAATCCTGCTTAATCATGGTGTATGATCCCTTTAGTGTGTTGTTGGATTCTGTTCACTAGCATTTTGTTGAGGATTTTTGTACTTATATTCATCAGTGATATTGGTCTGTAAATTTTTTTTGTAGTATCTTTGTCTGGTTTTGGTATCAGGGTGATGGTGGCCTCATAGAATGACTTTGGGAGTGTTCCCTCTTCTGAAAATTTTTGGAAGAGTTTGCAAAAAATGGGTGTTAGCTCTAATCTAAATGTTTGATAGAATTCGCCTGTGAAGCCATCTGGTCCTGGACTTTTGTTTGTTGGAAGGTTTTTAAACACAGTTTCAATTTCAGTGCCTATGGCTGGTCTGTTCATATTTTCTATTTCTTCCCGGTTCAGTCTTAGAAGATTACAGCTTTCTAAGAATTTGTCCATTTCTTCCAGGTTGTCCAATTTATTGGCATAGAATTGCTTGTACTATGCATTTCTGTGGTGTCAGCTGTGATTTCTCCTTTTTCATTTCTAGTTTTATTGATTTGAGTCCTTTCCCTCTTTTTCTTGATGAGTCTGGCTAAAGGTTTATCAATTTTGTTTATCTTCTCAAAGAACCAGCTTTTAGTTTGATTGATCCTTGCTATTGTTTTCTTTGTTTCTATTGCATTTATTTCTGCTCTGATCTTTATGATTTCTTTCCTTATACTAACTTTGGGTTTTGTTCTTTCTCTAGTTCCTTTAGGTGTAAAGTTAGATTGTTTATTTGAGATTTTTCTTGTTTCTTGAGGTAGGAGTGTATTGCTATAAACTTCCCTCTTAAAACTGCTTTGCTTCATCCCATGGTTTTGAGTCATAATGTTTTTGTTGTCATTTGTCTCTAGGTATTTTTTGATTTCCTCTTTGATTTCTTCAGTGATCTCGGTTATTTACTAGTGCATTGTTTGGCCTCCATGTGTTTGTGTTTTTTACGGTTTTTTTTTCCTGTAATTTATTTCTAATCTCATGTTGTGGTCAGAAAAGATGCTTGATATGATTTCAATTTTCTTAATTTTCCAAGGTTTGATTTCTGACCCAAGATAGGATCTATCCTGGAGAATGTTCCATGAGCACTTGAGAAGAAAGTGTATCTGTTGTTTTTGGATGGAATGTCCTATAAATATCAATTAAGTCCATATTGTTTAATGTATCATTTAAAGCTTGTGTTTCCTTATTTATTTTCATTTTGGATGATCTGTCCATTGGTGAAAGTGGGGTGTTAAAGTACCCTACTATGATTGTGTTACTGTCGTTTTCCCCTTTTATGGCTGTTAGCATTTGCCTTATGTATTGAGGTGTTCCTATGTTGGGTGTATAGATATTTACAATTGTTATATCTTCTTTTTGGATTGATCCCTTGATCATTATGTAGTGCCCTTCTTTGTCTCTTGTAATAGTCTTTATTTTAAAGTCAGTTTTTTCTGATATGAGAATTGCTATTCCAGCTTTCTTTTGATTTCCATTTGCATGGAATACCTTTTCCCATCCCCTCACTTTCAGTCTGTATGTGTCCCTAGGTCTGAAGTGTGTCTCTTATAGACAGCATATATATGGGTATTGTTTTTGTATCCATTCAGCCAGTCTGTGTCTCTTGGTTGGAGCATTTAATCCATTCACATTTACGGTAATTATTGGTATGTATGCTCCTATTACCATTTTCTTAATTGTTTTGGGTTTGTTTTTGTAGGTCCTTTTCTTCTCTTGTGTTTCCTGCTTAGAGAAGTTCCTTTAGCATTTGTCGTAGAGCTGGTTTGGTGGTGCTCAATTCTCTTAGCTTTTGTTTGTCTGTAAAGCTTTTGATTTCTCTGTCAAAAATCTGAATGAGACCTTTCCTGGGAAAGGTATTCTTGGTTGTAGGTTCTTCTCTTTCTTCACTTTAAATATATCATTCCACTCCCTTCTGGCTTGCAGTTTCTGCTGAGAAATAAGCTGTTAACCTTATGGTAATTCCCTTGTATGTTATTTGTCATTTTTCCCTTGTTGCTTTTAATAATTTTTCTTTGTCTTTAAGTTTTGTCAGTTTGATTAGTATGTATCTCAGCATGTTTCTCCTTGGGTTTATCCTGCCTGGGACTCTCTGGATTTCCTGGATTTGGGTGGCTATTTCCTTTTCCATGTTTGGGAAGTTTCAACTATAATCTTGTTCTGTTTTGTCTTTTTTCTTGCCAAAGCTATTCAAATCCTCTAGCTTTGTCAGCTTTCAGTACCCAAGTTTCAAAGTGTTTAATTTGCTTTTATTGAATTTTCTAAATACTCTCTGTGCCTCTTCCTCTATACTTCTTTATTAGGAGACCCAGACGACTAATGACTGTAGCCTATTAATGATGGTGTATCTCCTAGTTAATGGCACTCAAGATTTTTCTACTCTTATCAAGCATCAAAAATCTCTGTCTGAGCATCTTTCAGGTAGAGATGTAGGCACTGCCTGTGGAACAACCATCTTTTTCTCTGACCTACATCTGTTCTCCTGAGAATCAAGATCTGGAAACACAACAACTTCCAGCTTCACTGAGATGCTCCTCTCAGATAAACCAGATAGTATTGGGGATGAAGTGTGGGTTTGCTCTTTAGTGATTCATTGTATCAAATAATAAGGAAATATTTATATTGCAGCTAATTTGTGAAGAATAATAGACATAAAATAATGTGGAACTTAGAATAGCCCATCTTTTCCATTATTAGGGTATATTCACTCTCTCAAAGGTAGTTTGGGATGCACAGAGGAAATTTTGTTTGTCTTTAAGTAAGATGTAATTGAATAAGTAGCTGAAATATATTATGCAGTCTCAGGAGCCAAAGAGAGCTTACATGTCAGCAGATTAATTGCTGTTACTTCTTATAACCTATTTATGCCCCATCTGTTGAAGAGAGGAAAGGACCAAAACTCTTTAGCATGTCACTGAAGGTACGAAACATGCTTACCTCAGTCTTTTTTGGCCTTATTGTCCAGAATTTTCCTTTATCAAATCTAAATTCATCATAAACTTTCCCCAAACAGTTTCTTATGACTCACCCTTCAATGCCTCATTTTTCTTGCCTTTCGTTCTCTTCCTTCTTACCCAACACCCATAAACTTCTACCCCTTCCTTGAGGATCATCCAAATACCTGTTTTATCATGAAGACTCTGTTGATTCATCCAGCTAATTTGATGCATCCATCTAATTTCTCCCAATTATGTTAGTGACCTTTGGTATGACATTTAATATATACTATTTTGTATTATAATTGTTTATACATGACTTTCCTTTTTCTGTTTGTTTTACTCACTTCTACATCTTAATCAAACACAAATGTCCATTGTGGACATTTGCTCATTTTTTAAGGATGAGAGGATAGTTGGGTGAATACATTATAAATTTTGTTGCAGTGATTCAAATTTTGCATCATTAAACTTTGTAATGACATTGAGAACATTTTCATAGAGCCTATATAGTATAATACATGTTGGTATACTACATGTTGGAAAGAGATGTGAAATTTAATTAAGATATAGTTTTTTAAATGCCTGAACTGTGTCATTTGAGAACAAAATGAGACCACCTCTCTCAGAGAATGAGTTATGTCCTGAAGCACCTGCATAATGAAAGAATTTATACATATTCCAAAACTTTCTAACTTAATCTAAGGTATATTTTCTAGTCTGTAAAAACATGCTCAGTCATACCTAATGAGTAAATATTCATAGAAATTAAATTTTGACGAATTTTATCTCTCTTCTTTCGTCCAACATACCATTTCATTTATCCCCTTCTCTTTTATACACTGTCCTCAAGAAATTGGCTAATTTCTAATAATAAGTCATACTGTTTCTCTCGCTATTTAGGAACAACATTCTAAAGAGAAAATACTTCAAACTTTGACCTAATAGATCAAATAATGGACCTTTATTAAACCCAACCAAATATTGTCCACACTGGCTAGGTTCAGATTTCAATGGCTACATCACCACATAATATTTCCTCCTTGCTCTGACTGAGGTTAAGCCCTTGTCCTTATCACCTTGGGATATTCTCAAATGTCAGAAGGAAATTTAATTGTGATACCCACAACTTTTAAGTTATTCTGACTCCATTGACTTCCACAGAGGAAGTTCAGAATAAGAGTCTGTTGTTGTTTGTTCATGTATTATTATTCAAGAGAGAGTTAGGTAAGAATGTCAGAGAATAAAAATAATAGGTCTATTAGGTTGAGGACAACTGGAAAAGTTCAAAAGCAAGAGGAGAAGCCAAATGCAATGAACCTTGGATTCAGAATTCTTGCTAAAGAATATTCCATCCCGACTATGTTTTATCTGGATGATACACAGGATATTAGCTGTCTATTGACTACTAAGTGGAGAACACCCTTTCTTTGTACTAGATAACTGATGGTAAATAGACCAATTCTCAGATTACCTGCCAGAGCCACAGCCCTCTTCTGTGTAAACTGTCTTACCCATAGCCCGTCTGTTTTTCATAGAGCTCTGTGAAGACTCTGTGACCCTGTCTTACCCCCAGATGGAATTCTAGGACAATGATACCCCAAATGGTACACTTTCAGGTGTGTCAGCCATAGGTGAGATATTAAAGCCTAAAAGTGGTGAGTTGGGTCAAATACAGTCTCAGGAATTCAAGCCAAACACACACACACACACACACACACACACACACACACACACACACACACTTGCCCCAAACCAAATTAGGTCACTGGCAGGAGGATGGTCAAAGGATGCCTTGAAACAGAATTTGATCCATGACAAGTCCTGAATGTCAAAGCTAAGAGTAAACTAAAATTATGAGAAAGAAGAAGCATAAAGTAAAAGATCAATAGTATAGAAAGGGAAACATATCAAAAAAAGAGAAAACTAAAACATTTCAGAGGCAGTAGCATTACTAGTTTTCCTTCCCTTCTGTTGATCTGGCTTGCCACTTACATCACATATTTACTCAGAATTTAGATTCTACAGTGAATTTAGATTCAGAGAATCTAATTTAAATTCAAGGAATTTAGATTCCTCAGACATAAGACAAAAATTCAAGATAGTTATAATTTCCTTGAAAATCCTTTGAGAGAGTGCCACTATAGAGACTGAAATATTTTTTTTTTCTTCTAGCTTTGGAGCAAATCATGGTTTCTTTCATTGAGTACCAGATGAAGCAGATGTCTTGCTTTTGGAAGAAATTTTGTATGAAAAATATGCTTCTTTAAACACTGGTATTACCCAAGGTTTCATGTGATGTTCTCACCATAAAAGAAAATGACCAAAGAAACAGAAAATGTCCATCTTCCAGTTTATGCTGACTCCTGGGTACATGTTTATTAAATGTAATTGTTATAGGAATGTTCCATTCCTCTCCTCTCTCAGAAAAGCCAGTAAAATGGAATTTGCATGAATTAACTTTGCCTATCTCAACATGTGCCCTGGATTATTGTACATGTGTATTCTCCTAAATAATCACTGATGCTTTATATAAAGTAAGAAAGCCTCAGTCCCTTGCAACCAGAAGAACCTAACAGAATGAGGAAATCACGTGTTTTATCACTTTATCTTCATATAGAGAAATAGACAATCAAAAATTTAAAATTAGCCCAGTTCAAAAATTATCAAGAAGAGGGACTTCCCTGGTGTTGCAGTCGTTAAGAATCCTCCTGCCAATGCAGGGGACATGGGTTCAAGCCCTGGCCTGAGAAGATCCCACATGCCACAAAGCAACTAAGCCCGTGCACCACAACTACTGAGCCTGTGCTTTAGAGCTCGCGAGCCACAACTACTGAGTCCATGTGCCACAACCACTGAAGCCCACGCACCTAGACCCCATGCTCTGCAATGAGAAGCCACCACAATGAGAAGCCCACGCACCACAGTGAAGAGTAGCCCCCACTCGCCGCAACAAGAGAAAGCCTGCGTGCAGCAATGAGACCCAAGGCAGCCAAAAAATTAATTAATTAATTTTTAAAAATTATCAAGAAGAATTGTAGTGCATGTAGCCTACAAAAATTTTCTACTCCTGAGTTGAAAAATCAATAAGCTACCTCATGATATTATTAAAAATAACCCCTTCTTTCCAAGAAGGATTTGCCCATCACTGGATAATTATCTCTCTTCTGTTTCAGTTAGCATTCTCTACTGAACACAGCCCAATCACCATCCTTTTGGCCCACCTTGTATTCCAACCATTGTTGCAGCAACCAGCTTCGCACAGGTGTATCTGCAAAGCATCTCACCCAAGGGGCACCACTGCTCTGGCTTTTTGCCCTTTCACCTCTGGCTTTCAAGTGGTGGTATTATGAGAGCTTCTGGAAACCAGCACTCACAGACTTGCAAACCAGAAGTGAGAAAGAGTTAACATGCCAGTTGGATGAGGTGGAGGAAAGTGCCCATAGATAAATTCTCCTCACTTCTTTTCCTCTTGTGAGTAATCCTGAGGCGCATTCAATATGCTCCTCAGACAACTTTTACAGCTGGTCACTGTAAAAGCAGACCCTAGAGCACATCCTTACATAAGTTTTCCCTCTTCAGGCCCCCTACTCCTGTTACCTGAGATCAATTCCCAAAATAAACTACCTGTATGCGAGCTTTTGGATGAAGTGCTGTTATCCAAGAACATGCAAATTAAGACAAACCCCAGAGTACAGGAAAGGATCATGAAGGCACCTAATATTTATCGAATATATACTACATACCTGGTGTTTAGTGTGTGTTACCTCATTTAATCTTTCTCTCAGTCTTATTGATTGGCTATTAAGACATCCCTGTTCTACATGAGATAGCTGAAATTCTTAAAGGTAATGAAATTTACAAAGGTCATATAGTTAATAAGAGATAAAATAAGGGCTTCAAATCCCGATCTCTCTGATTCCAAACTCACCTTTTTTCACCATACAACAAAGTCTTCCTGTTATATAAATGAGCAAGGTCAGCCCCCATATATTCGCTCCTGAGTTGTTTGTTTCTTCACTGCAAGCTGAGACTCAATAGTTCAAAAGCCAGCTGGCACCAAACTCAAACTTAAGCACATCCAGTTGTTTTAAACAAACATAACCCAAATAAGCAGATTTTTTTAGTCATTTAGAGCCTGCCTGCTTTGCATACCCCATGAAAAGTTGCCCTACATATTCTAGCCATAGATAAGATATGCCCTGGGGCCATGCACATCCCAAGTCTCTGCTGTCCTTCAGAGCTCTCTGACCCAGACTTCCCACCATGCTGCTGAGCGACATCACCTAGACGTTAATCCTCCTCTCTGCTCCATCTTCCCCTGGGAGTTCTTTGCCCTCCTTCCCTTCTGGATGGTACCCCAGTTCCTGTAACCTCTAGTCTCCTGTTGTGAGGCATTCAGAGGGTCTCCCAAATAAAACTTCTGTGTACTACTGCCACCTAGTGGGCATTTCCTTTCCCTTGATGGGTCTCCAAATCTCTCCAGCCCTCTCCACTCCTGCTCTAAACTTACTACTCTTCTAGTTTGTTTGTCTGGTTAGTATGACAAAAATTTCCCTTAAAAGTGAAGAGTAAAATTGTGGACTAATGACAGCAAGACTTGTCTGAGAGAACAAGGAATAAATCTACACAGGCATACCTCATTTTATTGGGCTTCACTTTATGGAGCTGTGCAGATTGTGGGGGGTTTTTGTTTGTTTTGTTTTTGTTTTTACAAATTGAAGGTTTATGACAACTCCATGACAAGCAAGTCTATTGGTGCCATTTTTTCAAAAGCATTTGCATACTTTATGTCTCTGTGTCGCATTTTGGTAATTCTCGCAATTTTTAGAAACTTTTTTATGATTATTATATTTGTTATGGTGATCTGTAATCAGTAATCTTTGATGTTACTATTGTAATTGCCTTGGGGTGCCACAAGCTGTGCCCATATCAGACGGTGACCTTAACCAATAAATGTTGTGTATGTTCTGACTACTCTATGTACCAGCCATCTCCCCCCACCTCTCTCCCTCTTCTTGGACATCCCTCTTCCCCGAGACACAACAATATTGAAATTAGGCCAAAAAATAACCCTAAGTGTTCAAGTGAAAGGAAGAGTTGCACATCCCTCACTTTAAATTAAAAGCTAGAAATGATGAAGCTTAGTGAGGAAGGCATGTCAAAAGCCAAGATGGGCCAAAAGCTAGGCTTCTTGTGCCAGTTAGCCAAGTTGTGAATGCAAAGGAAAAGTCTTTGAAGGATATCGAAAGAGCTACTCCAGTGAATACACAAAGGATGAGAAAGTGCAACAGCCTTACTGCTGATATGGAAAATGTTTAGTGATCCGGATAGAAGATCAAACCAGCCACAACATTCCCTTAAGCCGAAGCCTATTCCAGAGCAAGGCCCTAACTCTCTTCAATTCTTTGAAGGCTGAAAGAGGTGAGGAAGCTGCAGAAGAGAAGTCTGAAGCTAGAATGAGGCTTAAGGAAAGAAACTGTCTCTATAACAAACGTTCAAGGTGAAGCAGCAAGTGCTGATGTAGAAATCGCAGCAAGTTATCCAGAAGATCCAGCTATGATAATTAGTGAAGGTGGCTACACTAAACAACAGATTCTTAATGTAGAGGAAACAACTTTATATTGGAAGAAGTTGCCATCTAGGACTTTCATAGCTAGAGAGAAGAAGACAATGCCTGGCTTCAAAGCTTCAAAGGATAGGTTGACTCTCTTATTAGGGCCTAATGCAGCTGGTGACTTTCAGTTGAAGCCAATGTTCATTTACCATTCTGAAAACCCTAAGTCCCTTAAGAATTATACCGAATTTACTCAGCCTCTGCTCTATAGATGGAAGAACAAAGCCTGGAGAGCACATCTGTTTACAACATGGTTTACTGAATATTTTATGCCCTCTCAAGAACTACAGTTCAGAGAAGAAGATTCCTTTCAAAACATGACTGCTCGGGCTTCCCTGGTGGCGCAATGGTTGAGAGTCCGCCTGCCGACGCAGGGGACAGGGGTTCGTGCCCCGGTCCGGGAGGATCCCACATGCCATGGATGGGCTGGGCCCGTGAGCCATGGCCGCTGAGCCTGTGCGACTGGAGCCTGTGCTCCGCAATGGGAGAGGCCGCAACAGAGAGAGTCCCGCGTACCGCAAAAAAAACAAAAACAAACAAAAAAAAAAACCATGACTGCTCATTGACAATGCATCTGGTCACCCAAGCACCCTGATGGAGATGTACAATGAGATTAACATTGTTTGCCTGCCTGCCAACACAACATCCATTCTGCAGCCCATGGATCAATGAATAATTTCAACTTTCAAGTCTTATTATTTAAGAAATACACTTTATAAGGCTATAGCTGCCATAGATAGTGATTCCTCTGATGGATCTGAGCAAAGTCAATTGAATATCTTCTGTAGAGGATTCACCATTCTAGATGCCATTGAGAACATTTTTGATTCATGGGAAGAGGTCAAAGCGTCTACATTAACAGGAGTTTGGAAGAAGTTGATTCCAACCCTCATGGATGACTTGGAGGGTGTTCAAGACTTCAGTGTAGGAAGTAATTGAAAATGTAGCAGAAATAGCAAGAGAACTAGAATTAGGGGAATGGAGCCTGAATTGCTGAATTGAATCATTGCAAACTTAGGATAAAACTTTTAATGAATAATGAGTTGTTTCTTATTGCTGAGCAAAGTAAGTGGTTTATTAAATTGGAATTTACTCCTGGTGAAAGTACTGTGATGGTTATTGAAATGACAACACAGAATTTAGAATATTATATAAACTTAGGTGATAAGCAGTGGCAGGGTTTGAGAGGATTGACTCCAATTTTGAAAGAAGTTCTACTGTGGGTGTAACACTATCAAACACCATTGCATGGTACAGAGAAATCATTTGTGAAAGAAGAGTCAATCCATGCAGCAAAATTCATTACTGTCTTATCTTAAAAATGACCACGGCCACCCCAGCCTTCAGCAACCATCACTCTAATCAGGCAGCAGCCATCAACATCCAGGCAAGACCCTCCACCAGCAAAAAGATTATGACTCACTAAAGGCTCAGATGATGGTTAGCATTTTTTAGCAATAAAGTATTTTTAATTAAGGTATATACATTGGTTTTTAGACATAGGTGATTGCATTATTAATAGACTATAGTATAGTATAGTTATGTAAACATAACTTTTATATGTACTGTTAAAAAAATGTGTGACTCACTTTATTGTGATATTCGCTTTGTGTGGTGGTCTGGAACTGAACTTGCAATATTTCTGAGGTACTCCTGGATATCTCTGAGGTATGTGTTACCACAAGAGGTGACCCAGGTTGAACATACCAATTCATGCCAGAAAATTCAGATAAATTCAAGGATGACAAGGCCGCACTGGCTTATCAGGACTATGATTGTCATATGCCCTTAATCTGTGAGATGAGGGTAAAGGAAGTTAAGAAGTTGAAAGGAGGGGCTGTTGTGTGTGTGTGTGTGTGTGTGTGTGTGTGTGTGTGTGTGTGTGCTTCCAGTTGTATAGGTATCCTCCATATCTACCTCACACAATTCTTAGTACAAGAGAAATACCTAATAGATGATCATTAAAATGAAAGCAATGATTTTTCATAGTTTGTCTCTCAGTATTATACCAGAGAAAGATTTTGAGCCTGTTAGGTACACAAGGCGGAACCAGGGTGGGGGTGATTTTAAGATTGGGGGGAGCAGTTTCAGCCTAAATCTGAAGTATTTGACTCTATTCTATATAATGTGTTTTTTTTTAATTAATTAATTTTATTTTGTTTTTGGCTGTGTTGGGTCTTCATTGGTGTGCACGGGCTTTCACTAGTTGAGGCGAACGGGGGCTACTCTTTGTTGTGGTGCACGGGCTTCTCATTGCTGTGGCTTCTCTTGCTGCGGAGCACGGGCTCTAAGCATGTGGGCTTCAGTAGTTGTGGCACGTGGGCTCAGCAGTTGTGGCTCACGGGCTCTAGAGCACAAGCTCAGTAGTTGTGGCACACGGGCTTAGTTGCTCTGCAGCATGTGGGATCTTCCCAGACCAGGGCTTTAACCCGTGTCCCCTGCACTGGCAGATGGATTCTTAACCATTGCACCACCGGGGAAGACCTATAATGTATTTTAATTTTTACAAAGCTCGTGTGCTATCCAAGATAAGATCCATTGGATTCAAGGCCATGAGTTTGGAAATTTAAGCTCTGTATTTTATTGATCTTCAACATTTCTATTACCATTAATTAAAATTTCCAAAATATTCTGAAATATTCTAAAATTTTGCAGCTTGACTTGAGTCACAATAATCCTCAAATTACAAAATTACAAGTTAGAACAACTAATGTATGGATTTAGAATAAAGAGGTATTAGGGAAATTTGGAAATTAAGAAAATGTCTTATTGTCTTGGGTTATCACAATGAATGGGAGTTAGGACTGGGATCTAGAAATAGGGTGCCAGAGATGGTAAATTGCAATGCATGACAGTTTCATCCAATAAATAACTTTTCCACATCCTATATGACTTTTGGATACATCTTGTTTGCAAAGATTATACTTCCTCATTTCTCCACCTCTAGATTTTACAATTTATCCTAGCATGTTTTCCCTATTTCACATAAGCATTACCTTTCTTCTTGTACTATATTCAAATAAATCTAGCTGGCTAATACTTAATTTGTGATTTTTTTATTGTGGCATCTACTCATCTAAAATATCTTTTAATTTCCTGAGTTCCGGGTATGGAAATGTTTCTGATCTTTCACATCTAAATTTATTAATTATAAGTGGGTGCTACCATCAATATTTAGTATTATAATCTAATATAGTCCTGTATAAGTATTTACATATAAACACATGATATTTTATTGTTTTACTGTTATTCCTCTTTCCTTTTAGTTTTCCTTTATACTACAGAGTTTTATATTGTTTTATGATGTTTTTAAGTAGGTCATATTATTTATAATTTTCATTTTGCGATAGTAAATGAGATATAAAAATACTTATAACAGGAAAAGGGAGGTCATAGGTCTGATAGGTCTGAAAACACTTTTTAGACTCCGTTAGAAAAGACCATCTTACCTCTTACTGGCTGTGTTGCTGCTGAATATTATGTTTGATCTCTTACCCATAGATCTTCCCTGTGTAAAAACAGAAGCATAATACCTGCCTCTTAGGAACAGATTTAGGCTGAAATTAAATAATTCATGTCAGAATGCCTGGCCCATATAGATCATCCATCCTACAACATAATTTGAAATTATACATTCGAAACAGATGTTTACTCCAAAATAAGAACACAAACAACCCAATTTCTTAAATGAGCAAGAGATCAGAACATGCACCTTCCCAAAGAAGATACACAAATAGGAAATATGTGTATGAGAAGATGCTCAACATCACTTGTCATTAGGGAAATAAAAATTAAAAGAATGAGACATCACTGTACACCTATTAGAATGGCTCAAATCCAAAAAACTGACAACACCAACTGCTAATGAGGATGCAGAACAACATGATCCCTCATTAACTGTTGAGAATGCAAAATGGTACATCAACTTTGGAGGACAGCTTGCCAGTTTCTTACAAAGCTAAACATAGTCTTACCATATCATCCAGAAATTGTACTTCTAGTTATTTACATAGTTAATCTGAAAACTTGTGTCTACACAAAAGGCTGAACATGAATATACACAGCAGCTTTATTTAAAATCACCCAAAACAGGAAGCAAACAATGTGTCAACAGGTGAATGGATAAACAAATGATGGTACAACCCATCCAACAGAATATTATTCAGTGATAAAAAGGATTAAGCTCTCAAGCCACCAAACACATGGATGAATTCCAAATGCATATTGCTAAGTAGAAGCAGCTGGCTTCAAAGGACTACATACTGTTTGATTCCATTTAGATGGCATTTTGGAAAAGGTAAAACTATAGAGATGATAAACAGATAAGTGGTGGACAGAAGTTAGAGAAAAGTTTGAAAAGGTGAGGCACAGTATCTGACTACAGAATGCAGAATACGAAAAAATAATCTTACTCTATTAAAAATGTATAAAACCAAGACAGAAACAGATTCATAGATACAGAGAACAAGCTGGTGGTTGCCAGAGAGGAGGCAGGTTGGAGGGGTGGGAGAAATAGGCGAAAGGGATCAAGTGGCACAAACTTGCAGTTTGATTGGAGTTACACTGCCACAGACTAATGAATACCTGAGGTTATTAAAAGCTGGAAGGGCAAGGAAGAATGTTGCCCTAGAGACTTTGGGGAGAGCATGGTCTTATCAACACATGGATGTCAGACTTATAGCAACAACCACAACAAAAATATAGTAGTATTGGATATAACCCAAAGTGTAAAATAAATATCCATAAGTAATACTGATATAAATAAGTAAATGGTGAAACGAAGGGGAGAAGACAGACAAATCTCCCATGCAGGAGAATTCCAAAAATGTATCTAGATAATAATTATTCAAATATGGAGAAATAATGTATCCAAGAAATGTATCAGTCCTTAGGAGGTGGGGCATAACTCCCCACTCCGTAAGTGTGGGCTGTCATAGAGATATTAAAGAAAGCCTTAGGAAATCTGAAAAGAAGTACTGAGTAAACCAGTACTGAAACATTATTATTAATAGTGACAAATGCAACATACCAATGTAAGATGTTAAAAATAGGGAAATCTGGGCATGGGGGAATATGGAAATCTATTATATATTATTATAAAATAAAAGGTATACTGAAAAAAATAAACCAAATGTTTAAGCCTGTCTGCGTTTGAACCTTGTGCCATTCCTTCTTTATATGTGATTGGCAAGAGTTCAGTTTCTTAACTTTAAAGTGGGGATGATCCTTTGTCCAGAAGAACCACTGTGAGGATTAAATAAAATGACATATAAAGGGTCTACATGCTAGATTCTAACATAATGCCCTGGAGACTCTGGAACTTACTAAATGTTGGTTTTCTTCTGTCCTTGTGAATACATTTTCAGATCTATAGAAGCCAATTAATTAATAGGATAAGAGGATAATATAAAAAACATGAGCAATGATTTGAATGCCGGGCATCTCAAACTGTATTTCAGTTTGATGTGGATGTAACCAAATATAAATTTCTTATTGGTGAAAGTGAGAGACTGGTTGGAAGTTGAATTTTTCTTGGATAAAGCACAAAATCAAGCTGCTTCATACACTTTGGCTACTGACTACCCCTTCTCAAGATTTGTGGATTAATGTGATGATATCGTGAGGCCTACAGATGAAATGAAAATGCCTGCTCATGAGATGTTCATTCAAATTAGTTACGAGTAAAGATGGAATTGTACCTCATTTCAAAACTTACTGAAGTGCTGTTACCGAGTAAAATGGTATTAGTAATCAATATTTCTTACACAGAACCTCTTACAAATCCTTCATAAATAACATCAATGCAATAAAGTAGGCTTTATTGGTTAAACCAGCCAGCCCATTTTGATATTTGAGCAGGCAAGTTTCAATTAATCTGTGAGAAACTTTGTCATTTACCTTCACCCTGCCTACCCACACAGGTAATCAGAATAGCATTAGTTCAATTTGAAAGACTTGTATAATATGAAAAAAAGCCAAAAAGCCATTTTAAGTCTGTGTACTTCTGTTGCTAATGCCAGCTGGCCAAGCTCTAACATTTTAAAACTTGGGAGTCTCCAAAACATACATGATCATCAATGCTTTCAAACATGTAACGATGATGTTGTTACCAAACAAAACTAGTAACGTGTGAGTGCCACAAGCTATCTCTCTCCCTTTGCCCAGGAAGAAGAACTTGGACTTGGCTCTCTCAATATCCTTCTCCCTCACCCAGTCTCTTACATTTCAAGGACTGGGGTAAAAAGGAAGACAAGAGACTCCCAGGAGGGGCTTTAGGAAATTATTGTTGCAACATACACATTCTCCCTTGCGGTATTCCAAAATCCAAGGAAAGAATGTGAGTCAGGTTCATGTTATCCTTGGTTTCTAAAATGTTTGATTTTCAAAATGCATTGCCTCACTGAGAAGGGGTGAAGTAGACCTTTAGTGGTTGGCAGAATCAATAATTTTCACTTCTCACTACATTAAAGATTCATGGTTAGCTCAGCTTGCAGTGTACCTGCCTATGTTTGATTCCCGGCTCCTTCATTACCTAGATTTAATCCCAATTCTCTGACCCTTGGTTAAATTGCTTAATCTCTCATTACCTCACATTTCTCATCTGTAAAATTGACATAATACTGGTATATGCCTGATAGGGTTAGTTGCAAGGAATAAACTCTATAACCTGTGTAGAAACAACAGAATAGAGACTTGCACATAGTAAGTACACAATAAATGTTAGCCAAGGTTACATTTTCCTTTCTCCGTATCTGAATCTTGTTTTGTAAAAGCTTTCTACCACTAGGGAATAAGAAATTTACATTGAATAGAGATGTATTTCTTTTGTGATTAATTCCCATTTATTGGGGCAGCTAAGTCTTGAAAATATAGTTAAGATGTTTAACCCAGTAATTGTGGGATAATGTTCTTTTCTGCTCCTGACTGGCTATACAAGTGATGCACTTTGTATTCAGTAAATGTGAAATCTAAAATAACCAATTTTCTAAGTACCATAATTTTAAGGGATACTTCTTAATTTAAATAAAGTGCTTTCCAATTCTCTTTGCTTTCATGAAAGTTGAACTTTTGTTTATAATGCTAAGTCCTTCCCCATGTGGGTTGGTCACTGACACAAAGAGAAAATCCACGAAAATGGCGATATCACAGATGGCTCACCCAGACAGCAAGGATACTTTATGAGCTGAAAAATCAGCCAGTAGGGAAAACACACAACAACAATAAAAAGGTCTCTCATAATTCACATTTTCTTTTTCAAACAGGAGCAGCTTAACCACATTTTGTACCCAGTTGCTGACATTTTTTTCCCTAACCATATTGAGAATATTTTCTCTCCATGATCTGCTTTTGCATCTTAATGCTTTTGGGAACCAGTGGACTAAAAACAATATTATTTATGTTAATTGTGCTCTGAACTGCATTAATAAAGAGTTTAAAAAACATTTGTGATATTATGCATTTAAATTCTGTCTATATCTTCACCCTTCGGTGACAGCAGCATTTGCACAAATAGTAAAGAATTGAAAATAAATTCATTTCTTGTGACAAGCTTGCAAATGTGAAGCTGAATATTAATGGCAAGATGTGAACAAATGGAACATACTGAATTTTCACAAAAGAAAATTTCCGCTGGTACTGCCCCCAAGAACAGACTTTAAGAGTAAGCAGCTAAAATGAAGGGCCACAAATGTGAGTCTTACTAAAGACATTAACAACCAGTCTCTTCTTAAAGAGAGAAAATCAAGAACTGTAACTGAAGAATCTGTCCAAGTTGGATATATAATTAATGGTAGGTCACAGAGAATAGAGGAGAACTCATTAACACTATATTAATACTTCCACTTAAATAGCTAACATTTTACAGTTGTCATTGCTTTCATGTACTATATGTGAAAGTATTATACAACAACAACCCTAATAATTATTTAATTTAAATGATCTCAGTATAATCTTATAATAATCCCTCATGTAAGTAGGACACATATTCTCTTTCTAGAGATGAGAAAACTAAACCAGGGAAATTGTGATTTGCCCAAGTTAACAGGCAGCTAGTCTTTTGCATTCATACACTTTTTTTTTTATATATAAATTTATTTATTTATTTTTGGCTAAGCGTTGGGTCTTCGTTTCTGTGCAAGGGCTTTCTCCAGTTGCCGCGAGCGGGGGCCACTCTTCATCGCGGTGCATGGGCCTCTCACTGTCACGGCCTCTCCCGTTGCGGAGCACAGGCTCCAGATGCGCAGGTTCAGTAGTTGTGGCGCACGGGCTTAGTTGCTCTGCGGCATGTGGGATCTTCCCAGACCAGGGCTCGAACCCGTGTCCTCTGCATTGGCAGGCAGATTCTTAACCACTGCACCACCAGGGAAGCCCCCAACTGATTTTTTTTTTAGAACAAACTCTTTCAGAGAAATGCATAGATATTCCTAAATCAAGTTTCTCAGGTTGAATTCAGTCTTCCATGCATCTACTGGCCAGTAACACTTTATCTGCTGAATGACCATCCTTTCTGCCATATACAGTATGGTTTTGTCCTCATCATCATATCAGTTATCCACTGCTGCATAACAATATTAGCACAAACTTAGCAGCTTAAAACAACGCACATTCTCACAGTGTCTGTAGGTCAAGAATATAAACATGGCTAAACTGAATCTTCTCCTTAGGGCTTTGCAAAGGTGTGATAAAGGCTAATTGAAATGGGGTTGCAGTCTTATCTGAGGCTCAACTGAGGAAGTTTTTGCTTTCCAAGCTCACTCATGCTGTTGGCAGAATTGAGTCTCTTGCAGTTGCAGAACTGAGGGCTTCTGTTTTTTGCTGACTATTGAGTGGAGGCCAGTGTCAGCTCCTAGAGGTCACCCACAGTTCCTTGAAATGTAGGATTCTCCAACATGGCCACTTGCTTCCTCAAAGTGAGCAAGGGAGGGAGAGACTCTAGCAAGAGGAGCACTACAATCTCATGTAACTGAATCATATAATCACACATAATCATGCCCATCCTATCATTTTTGCCAAACTTTTTTGTTAGAAGAAAATCAGAGGTGTTATCCACACTCTGGCATTTGGGATCACATAATAGCATGAATACCAGGAAACAGGGATTTTTAGGGCTACCTTATGAGTCTATTTGCCACAATCACTATCAATGTATGCAACGATATGAATAATTCACTGTACTTTGTCTTTCCTATGGAAAGGTCAAAAAATAAAATGAATGTGTTGATGTTACTGATAATAACTTTAGGTTTATCAATTCAATACAAAGCTAGACATTGTTACATGAATAGTCTCTTTCAAATGCTATTAGAATTAAAATTGAAATGAAGAAAAAAGGAAATTAAATAACAGGTACAAAATTACAAACTTATTGGCATAGACAGTATCAAAAATAAAATTGGTAAATTTATAATTTATTCTATCTCAGAACTCTTCTTATAACCTGTAAGGGCACAGTTCAGTTTTTGCACAAATTTCACACAATAACACATACATTCACTGGGTATGAGAGTAAGACTTGTCTATAGTTAATAAGTGGCCAAGAACTCAAAAGTAGATTCTGTAATACTTAGAGTTTTTATCTCAAAGTTTAATGAGCAAAGCTTAAAGCTTAGATCTAATTATGGTAACGTTTGCTTAAAATTGTCCAAAGGCTTTCCAATGCACATAAAGTCAAAATCCTTAACATGGCCTGCAAAGCAATGTAATCTGATTTCTGCTCATCCTTCTCATCAGTCTCCCCACACTCTTATCTCAGCCACTGTTAACATTGCCTGAATGACCCCAATTATTGTCTCAATTCTTCCTTTTACCTTGGGGACAGTCTGCCAACATTTAGGGCCTCAACCAAGAATGACAAGAACCCACAGGAGGCTCCACGTGGCTCTTGCTAGCCCAGCAGAGAACTGGAGCAGAAATATGAGCTACTCCTTAGACTCCCAGTTGATTTCAGGCTTTATCTGTCCTTCTAAAAATATCTGTAGATATTTTTCATATCAAATCATTTCAGATCAAATCATATCATTCACTTCAACTGCCATCTAAGGCTGCTATTTTTAATTGCACCCAAATTTGCAAGTAAATGAGGATTTACTGAATCAAAGTTCCCAAGTCTATCCATAAGGTGTTGTCAGTTTCAGGATGGTAAAATATCGCCAAAGCCTTAACTTGACATGCATCATCTGATAGGTTTTGCTAGATTCCAAAAAAAAAGTGAGTTAGCTTCCTGAGGAATACTGGGCTGAAAAGTACACAGTTCAACAACATCACTTTCATGTATATATTCAAGTAGCTAAGGAGAGCCTACTGTATACAAGACAGAGCAAGGCACTGTTGGGTTTAAGGACAGGCTATAGAGACAAAAATAATTTTATTTTTGTCCTTGCCTCTCCCTCCACCCTAGGAAAATACAATTTAATTAGGAAAGAAAGGGCTCATATACAATTGCTAAGTAAAGGATTATGTAAAAAGAAATCTTAAAAGGAGGTCAAAGAGAGTGCTTTATATTTCAAAGGAAGAGGAGAAACTATTTCTGCCAGTGTCATGGGGAAAAGTAAGAAATCAGGAAGATATTGGGGAAAGAGCATGCACTTGAAGAACAAATTAGAAAGGAAAGGAAATGGGACAAATCATGAGCAAGGTCTTCAAAAATTTTGCAGTACCTTTGAACATGATGATCTTTGTCAGTTAAAGTAAACCAAATAAGTAAATTAAAAAAAAAAAAAGATTTTCTCAAGCAAAACAGGGCATTTGGCATTCCTAAAGGATGCTATCCAATGTCAACAAAACAAGGGTCTATGCACTAGAAGAGAGTGATTAACAGACCATAAAAGATGGAGGTACACTAAGTACAAGAAAGACAAGAAAAAACAAATGCCCAAACTCCCAAGAACTGGAGTACTAGTTTCCATATGCTGTATAAGAAGCTGTTACAAATCTAGTAGTTTCAACCAACACAATTATTTTCTCAATGTCAGGATTCTGGGTTCAGTGTAAATGGGATCTCTACTCAGGGTCTTACAAGGCTGCAGTCAAGGTGTCAGATAATCTGTGATCTTTTTTGGAGCTGGAGGTCATCTTCCAAGCTTATGTAGTTAATGGCAAAATTTAGTTCCTTGCAGTTGTAAGAATGAGACCCTCACAAGGGCTTACCCAGTTCCTTGCCGTGTGGCCCTCTCTTTAGGCAATTCACAGCACAGTAGCTTGCTTCCTCAAGATTGGCAGAAGAGTCTCTCTCTTCAGCCTCCCAAGACTGTCTTATGTAAGCATTCCATTCATCTTAGCCATATAACAGAACCAGTGACATACAATCACCTTTGAAATATTCTATTGATGAGAAGTAAATTATGGATCTCATCCATATTCGAGGAGAAGGAATTATACAGAAGTGTGGTCATTTGGGTCACCTTAGGGCATCCCTCCCACAAATGGAAACAATTAAATAGAGTGACGGGACTGGTATGATATTGATCAACAAGTACAAATTGGGCACTTGTCTTTGTCCAAGTATGAATTATCATAATTCTTTCCCCTTTTCTTATGTTTACAAAGGATTAACATTTACATACAGTACAACCTTAGACTTAGGCAACTGAGTCACTGTCCTGGGCCTTATGATGTAGAGGTTCCTACCATGGCACTCTTCTAGCTGTGTCCCTCCATACAGGAAGAGGGGTCTGTGAGGCCAAAGGAATAAGCCCAACTGGAGCCCACATACCTCCTCTTTCATGCTGTACTCTGGATACTTAAGTCTTCAGAACTACCTGCCCAAATAGTCCCAAGCCTGTTTCCTTCCTTTCCTTCAGTCTGTCCTCCTAAAGGCAAACCATGCTACTCATGTACAGAACTTTAAGTCCTACGAGTTATTCAAGGGGTTGTTCTTTTCAAGAAGCCATTGTCTGGCAGAACTGGGACTTATGATCTGAGACGTCCACAAACATTTTCTTGGTTCTCCACAGCACAGATTGGACCCAGGGAAGGGAATTGAAGAGGTGGACATTAGATGGTATATTCCCCATTTGTCCTTTTTCCCCAGGCCTTACAAATGATAGAGATAGGTCTGTTTACATATAGAAAATAGAAATCCCAATCTGAGCAGATAATTTCATTCATGCCCATGGGGTTAAGTGACAACCCACTCAAATATTTTTTTCTTTTTGCTGAGTGAAGAACATTCTCTAAGGAAGTTGGAATAGAAAATGCTACCTCATCAAAAAAAGCAAGCAAATAAAAACATCTTACAACCATTCAGGGGAAATAAAATGGTTCTCTGTAGGGTAATTGTAACCTAAGCTACCTGAGACACTTAAATGTTTCAAACTATACATTTTTAAAGGGAATCAAAGGATTGTGGTATTCAATTTGGACACTCATTTAAGGTATGAGAGATACAATAAAATGTTGAATGTAAAACTCAAAAAAGACACTGGGGAGAAAGAAAAGGAAAAATATTCTCACAAAAGCATATTAATTGGAAATATTGTTCAGATATTTTTTAAAAAGACATCTCTGTCTTGAGGTTTTAGTGCTGAGCACAAGCACTTTTGTACATTCTCCATTACTAAATAATCATAAGGGAATCAGGTATTCATTTTACCCACTGGAGGCTGTCCTGCCTGTTTACAATATGGTATTAGCAAGGGTTTAGAACTCAACAGCTTTCTTCCAAGTTTTCATTTTCCAACTCCATGGCCATTCCAGATAAACATTTGTGCTTCATATTGTGTGTTGGGCACATTGCTACTGGTCTGACATCAAATGTCTTTTCCTCCATCTGTTGCTGATTCATTTTTTTTAAAAAGCATTTCAGTCAGGGAAGGGCGGTTCAAGACGTTAGTGTAGGAAGATTCTGAAAGCGCACATCGTCCCACGAGCACAATAAATTTACAGCTTCATATGGAACAACTCACTCTGAAAAAGACCTAAAAACCAGCTGAACAGCTACTCTAGAGCAAAGGATAAAAGCACCACATGGAGTCAGGTAGCACAGGCTGAGACAAGGTCTCACCAAATATCCCAAACTTGGCAGGGTGATCCACAATTGGGTGGAATCAAATACAAACATGGAGCTTATCCCTGAGGAGCAAGAGATTTGTGCCACACATCAGGCACCCCAACCCTTGGGACCAGCACCAGAGAGACAAGCTCCCAAAATATCTGGCTTTGAAAACCAATGGGGTTTATGCCTAGGCAAACTATAGGCCTACAGGTAACAGAGATTCCACCCTTAAAGAGCTCACATGGAGACTCACTCATCCCAGGACCCAGCACAAAAGCAGCAGGTTGAAAAGAGCTTAGATTATATGTAAAGAAGATACATTGGCTAATCTTAAAGCATCTGCAGTTGGGGCAGGAGTCTGCTGGGACTCTCTCTGGAAACGGAGGCTCTGGCAGACACCATTTTTGCATTCTTACTCAACCTTGCTAGCACCAGCACTGGTGGGCATCATCTTTGCACTGTCCCTCTAACCTGCTAACACCAATGAGCACACAATGTCACCCTGTCTCTCCTATGGCTTGGGGCACACACAGGCGATGCCCCTTAAGCACCTGGCTCTGGTGGATGGCAGGCTTGCATTTCTGAGGCGTATGGATCTGAAACATTCAGAACATAATTGCAGTCCCACAGGATTATATATATTTGCATATCTTAAAAGCTGCTGCCTGAGGTTCTAGCTTCCAATCAGCCTGAAACTAGGTGTTGACTGAGATTCCTTCCTCTGGAACACTCACAGATCTTGGTCTACCCTCAACAGGTAGGACCTATCAAAAAACAAAAAAATCAGATTGCTTAAACAACCACAAAAGTTTGAGAGACAACCAAGAGCTAGGGCAAGATTAAATAATAAGTTTTATCTCCTATACAAAGTCATTCCTCCAAGATTAGGAAAGATAGCCATTTCACCTCATACATAGAAAAAACACAGAGTCAAGCAAAATTAGGAAACAGAGGAAGATGTTCCAAATAAAAAAACAAAATAAAGTCTCAAGGGTGAAAAATTAATAAAACAGATACATAATCTATCTGAGTTTCTTTAACATAACTATGATGAGTTCAAATTAATGGTCATAAAGATGCTCACCAAAATCAAGAGAAAAATGGATGAACCCAGTGAGGACTTCATTAAACAGATAGAAATTATGAAAAAGTACCAAAAAGAAGTCACAAAGCTGAAGAATAATTGATCTGAAAAATACACTAAAGGGGTTCAACAACAGTGTAGATAAATTAAAATAAATGATCAGTGATCTGGAAGGCAGGGAAGTAGAACTCACACAGAGCAGCAAAAAGAAAAAAGAATTTTATAAAGTGAAGATAACTTAAGGGACCAATGGAACAACAACAAAATAGTAACATTTGCGTTATAGGGATCCCAGAAGGATATGAGAGAGAGAAAGGGGTAGAAAACTTAGTTGAAGAAATAATGGCTGAAAAGTTTCCTAGCCTAGAGAAGGAAACAGACATCCTGATCTAGGAAGCACAGAGAATTTATAAAAAGATAAACCCAAAGAGTCTCACATCAAGACACAATGCACCTAAAACACCAAAAGTTAAAGAGACAATCTTAAGAGCAGCAAGAGAAAAGTAACTTATGTTTAAGAAAACCCCAATAAAATTCTCAGCATATTTCTAAGGAGAAACATTGCAAGCTGTCAGAGAGTGGCATGATAAATACAAATTCTGAAAAGAATAAAGACTTCCAACCAAGAATACTCTACCTAGCAAGGTTATCATTCATAATCAAAAAGAGAAATAGTTTTCCAGACAAGCAAAACTAAAGGAGTTCAAAACCACTAAACTGGCCTTATAAGAAATATTAAAGGGACTTTGTTAAGCTGAAAAGAAAGAGCACTAATTAGTGACAAGAAAACATGTAAAATCTCTCTGGTAAAGGTAAATATACAGTGAAATTAGTGGATCAATCACTTTAAAGCAGATATAAAGGTTAATAGACAAAAGTAGTAAAATTAACTATAGCTAAAACAATTAGTTAAGGAATACACAAAATAAAAGATCTGAAATGTGACATCAAAAACATAAAACCTAGAGGGGAGAGAAAAAAATGGAGAGTTTTAGAATACATTCAAGCTTAACTTGCTATCAGTGTGTGTGTGTGTGTGTGTGTTTGTGTGTGTGTGTGTATCATATATACTGTATATGATATATAATACAAATCATGATATATACATATTATGATATATACATACTATGTATTATATATCATATATAGTATATATGATCCTCATGGTAAACACAAAACAAAAACCTATAGTAGATACACACAAGATAATACAAAAGAAATTTATGCATAACAATGTAGAAAGTCATTAAACCACAATCAAGAAAGCAAAAAAAAGAAAGGAACAAAGAACTACAAAAACCACCAAAAAAAATTAACAAAATGGCAATAAATACATACCTATTTATAATTACTTTAAATGTAAATGGACTAAATTTTCCAATCAAAGACTTGGAGTGGCTGAATAGATTTTAAAAAGAAAGAAAAAGACCCATCTATGTGCTGCCTACAAGAGACTCACTTCAGATGTAAGTATGCAGCCATACTGAAAATGAAGGAATAGAAAAATTTGTTTCATGCAAATACAAGCCAAAAGAAAGCTAGGGTAGCTATACTTATACTAGATAAAATACTTTTTAAAAAAAGACTAATAAAATACAACTACAGGCATTATATAATGATAAACAGGTCAATCCAGCAAGAAGATGTAATGTTTGTAAATATTTATGCACCCAAAATAGGAGCACCTAAATACATAAAGCAAATACTAAAAGACCTAAATGGAGAAATTGACTGTAATACAACAGTAGTAGGGGACATTTATAGTTCACTTATATCAATGGATAGATCATCCAGACAGAACGTTGTTAAGAAAATCTTAGCTTTAAGGACATGTTAGATCAGATGAAGTTAACAGGTATATATAGAACACTGTATCCAAAAGCAGCTGAGTATACATTCTTCTAAGGGGAAATGAAACATTCTCCAGGATATATCATGCATTAGGCTACAAAATAAATCTCAATAAATTTAAGAAGATTGATCATATCAAGAATTTTTTTCACCAAAATGGTATGAAACTAGAACTCTATTACAGGAAGAAAACTGGAAAAAAAATCACAAATAAGTAGAGAATAAACAACTTGCTACTGAACAACCAATGGGTCAACAAGGAAATCAAAGGAGAAATCAAGAAATACCTTGAAACAAATGAAAATAAAAACATACCACAGGGCTCCCCTGGTGGCAGAGTGGTTAAGAATCTGCCTGCCAATTCAGGGGACATGGGGTCAAGCCCTGGTCTGGGAAGAGCAGAGCAACTAAGCCCATGCGCCACAACTACTGAGCCTGTGCTCTAGAGCTCACAAGCCACAGCTACTGAGCCCGTGTGCCACAACTACTGAAGCTCGCATGCCTAGAGCCCATGCTCTGAAACAAGAGAAGCCACCACAATGAGAAGCCCACGTGCCACAACAAAGAGTAGCCCCCACTCACTGCAACTAGAGAAAGCCGACATGCAGCAATGAAGACCCAATGCAGCCAAAAATAAAATAAATAAATAAATTTATTTTTTAAAAATACCATAATCTATGAGATGCAGCAAAAGCAGTTCTAAGAGGGAAGTTTATAATGATACAGGCCTACCTCACAAATAATAAAAAGCTCAAATAAACAATTTAAATTTACTCCTAAAGAAACTAAAAAAGAAAAACAAATGAAGTGTAAAGTTAGTAGAAGGAGGAAATAATAAAGTTTAGAGCAGAAATAAATGAAATAGAGACTAAAAAAACAAAAGATCAATTAAACTAAGAGTTGGTTCTTTGAAAATATAAACAAAATTGACAAACTTTAGCTAGACTCACTAATAAAAAAAGAGAGGGCTCAAATAATAAAATCAGAAATGAAAGAGGAGAAATTATAACCAATACCAAAGAAATACAAAGGCTTCTAAAAAATTACTATGAAAAATTATACCTGAACAAATTGGGCAACCTAGAGAAAAATGAATAAATTGTTACATTCAATCTTCTGAGAGTGAATCGTGAGGACATAGAAAATCTGCATAGACTGATAATTAGAAAGAAGATTGAATAATCAAAAACAAAAATCTAGAACCAGATGGCTTCCCTGGTCAATTCTACCAAATGTTCAAAGATTTAATACCTATCCTTCTCAAACTCTTCTTCAAAAATTTGAAAACAATGGAGTGCTTCCAAACTGATTTTTCAAGGCCAGGGTAACCCTGATAACCAAACCAGACAAGGACATCACTAAAAATGGGAAATTACAAGCCAATATCCATGATGAATATAGACGAAAGAAATTCAACAAAATATTAGCAAACCAAGTTTAACAATACATTAAAAGATTCATACATAATGATGAAGTAGAATTTATTCTTGGGATTCAAGGATGGTTTGACATAGGCAAATCAATCAACATGGTACATCACATTAATAAAATGAAGGATAAAAATCATACAATTATCTCAATAAATGCAGAAAAAGCATTTGACAAAACTCAACACCGTTAAAATCTCCCAACCAAGTAGGCAAAAAAAGAATGCACTTCACCATAATAAGAGCCATAAATGACAAGCCCATAGCTAACATTATATCTAACAGTGAAAAGTTGAAAGCTTTTCTTTCAAGATCAGGAACAAGACAAGGATGCCCACTTTCACCACTTTTATTTAACACAGTATTGGAAGTCCAGAGTAATTAGGTAGGAAAAATAAATAAAAGCATCCAAACTGAAAAGGAATATGTGAAACTGTCACTATTTGTGGATATGATTTTATATGTAGAAAACCCTACAGACGCCATCAAAAATATATGTAATCTTAAATTATACACAAAAATTAATTCAAAATGGATTAAAGACTTGAATGTAATACATTAAACCATAAAAATCCTAGAAGAAAACATAGGTGATAAACTTCTCAACATTAGTCTTAAAGATGATTTTTTTGGATCTGAATCCAAAGGCAAGTCAACAAAAGCATAAACAAATAAGGCTACATTAAACTAAAAAGCTTCTGTACATTGAAGTAAATTATTAACACAATGATAAGATAACCTACTGAATGAGAGAAGATATTTGCAAACTATATCTCTGATAAGAGGTTAATACCCAAAACATATCCAAAGAACTCATACAACTCAATAACAAAAATGTTTTAAATGGCCAGAGGATCAGAATAAACATTTTTCCAAAGATGACAGACACATGGCCAAGAGGCACATGAAAAGATGTTCAATATCACTAATAATCAGGGAGATGCATATCAAAACCACAATGAGATATCACCTCACACCTGTCAGAGTTGCTGTTCTCAAAAAGGCAACAAATAAGGAGTGTTGGCAAGGATGTGGAGAAGCAGAATCCTCATGTACTTTTGATGGTATGTAAATTAGAGCAGTTTGGAGGTTCCTCAAAAAATCAAAAATAGAACTGCCATATGATCCAGCAATTCCACTTTCAGCTATTTATTTAACTGAAGAAAATGAAAACATTAATTTGAGAGATATATGCACCCTCATGTTTATTGTAGTATTATTTACAATAGGCCAGAAACAGAAACAACCTAAATGTCTATCAATGGACGAATTGATAGAAGACATGGTATATATACACCTTGAAATACTCTTCAGCCATAGAAAAAAAACAATGAAACCTTGCCATTTATGACAACATGGATGGACCTAGAGGATATTATGCTAAGTGATACAAATCAGAGAAAGACAAATACCACGTGATTTCATTTATATGTAAAATTTAAAAAAGAAAAGAAAACTTATAGATACAGAGAACAGACTGATGGAGGGATGGACAAAATGGGTGAAGGGAACCCATCAGGAGCTACAAATTTTCAATTATAAAATAAATAAGTTATGGGGATATAATTTATAGCATGCTGACTATAGTCTATAATATTGCATTACATATTTGAATGTTGCTAATAGAATAAATATTAAAAGCTCTTATCACAAGAAAAAAATTTTGTAACTTTGTACAGTGACAGATAGCAACTAGATTTATTGTGGTGATCCAATTGCAATGTATACAAATATCAAATTATTATGTTGTACACTTGAAACTAATATATGTCGACTACACTCCAATAGAAATTTTTTTTAAAGCTATTAACTCAAGCCTCAACTTCCACCACATTTGAACCCTAACAGGAAAAAAAATCTGGGAAAGAACTCATTTAACATTAATAGCCTCAAAGTTCATAGCAGCAGTATTTACAATAGCCAAGACATGGAAGCAACCTAAATGTCCATGGACAGAGGCATGGATAAAGAAGATGGAATATTACTCAACCATAAAAAAGAATGAAATAATGCCATTTGTAGCAACATTGATGTACCTAGAAATTACCCTATTAAGTGAAGTAATTAAGACAGAGAAAGACAAATATCATATGATAGCACTTATATGTGTAATCTTTAAAAATGATAAAAGTGAACCTTTTTACAAAACAGAAATAAACTCATGGACATAGAAATCAAACTTACATTTACCAAAGGGGATAGCGAGGGTGGGAGAGAGAAATAAATTAGGAGTTTGTGATTAATACATACATACTACAATATATAAATCAGATGAAAAACAAGGATAGGGAACTATATTCAGTATTTTATAATAACCTATAATGGAAAGGAATCTGAAAAAGGATAGAAATATGTAAATGCATAACTGAATCACTTTGCTATACACTTGAAATATTCTTCCTGATTGAGTTATTCTTCAAATATTAGAAGTACATAATTGATCAAAACCACATGAATATTGTAACAAATTTGGATAAACAAGAAACACATTAAAAAGTGAAATTTTATTGAAAAAAACCTTTCTAAAAGGGATGAAAAAAACAAATAGCAAAATGCATTTGTAAAGGTTAGACTTTTTGTAAGTTATAATTTAAGTATCTTGGGAGGTATATGTGTCATAATTGGCCATGGGTTTTGCTTAGTATATGCATCATCATGCCTGAAACCTTAGATGCACAAAGTATATTTGATATCAGGCCATGGTAGCATGGATGTGTGTGGAGGGTGTTACAGTTATTCACTCTCCTTGGCCTCGACCCTTTATTTTTTTCCAGGAGCATCCTATAGCATGCCTGGGTCACACCTAAAGTACAACAATGGTCAAGAAGATAAAGTCAGATGAGGCTGAACTTTCCACTTTAGTCCTGTCAACACTGACATAACTGCCAATTCAGTTTGCGGAACAGTTTTTTTTTAAATAATAGGATAAAAATTGACAGTAATTTCCCTCATGAACCTCATGTCTTGAAAGATATGTCAATCAACTAAATTGCATCTACTAATTCTTAACATGACTATTGTTTATTATAAAGACATATGTAATTGCCAATCAACATGATTCATTTGTATGAAATCATCACTGGTTACTGGCGTAAGTTAATCTATGTGAAGGCAGAGCAAAAGCAAAATAATTGCTTTTTCAGTTATCTGCGTCTCAGGATTTGAAATATGTAAGAGTCTGTCAACCCTTGTCAATCTTGGGCCAAATATTAGGAAGAGCTTACTCTTGTAAGACTTGAAGTTAGTAACAGATCACTGTGAAATAAGGAAAATTAAACAATGCACCATTTTTCATTGTATCAAGAATGTTCATTTTAATGTGTTTTTTATTGAGAGATATGTTCTTTCCACCTTTGTTAACACCATTTTCCTCTTCTGAAATAATCTTGATAGCAAGTCTTTCTTCTTTCATCTTCATCTTTTTTCTTCCTTCTTTTTTTTCCCCCCTTTCCCACTTCCCCTCCTCCTCCTACTCCACTACTGCCTGACTCTGGTCTTTATTCTCAGGTCAAATTCTTAACAGGTAAATTAATTAACTGACCTATGAATGGATGCCAACCCCAAGTCAGCTGTCCACCCACATTCCAGTCAACAGTGACCACTGAGAATAGGATCACATGTTGCAAACATGTCTCCAGAATGAGATTACATTTTTTAAAGCAAGGGACAAAAACAATACATGTTTAGAATGCAAATCAGTATGAATATAATGATCACTGCTTTGTAAATAAATAAAACTGTAGAAATCATTAGGACAGAAAGAAGCCTCACCCCCCACCACTCCCACAAAAGAGGTAGCTTCATATCTCTTTAAGCCTGGTTCCAGAGGTTTTATGCAGTTAATAAAGAAAAAGTGATTAACATTTAAAAATCTCATTACATTTGCAGACACTGCTTTTGCCATGTGGTATGATGTAGTCACAGTCCTTCAGTATTCTGACACTACACATTTCTCATGGTTCCAAGCTCTGCAGAAGTGTGTGTGGTGAATGAATTAGCAGGGAAAATCAAGCATGAGAAGAGCCAAAAGGACAATATTTGTTGTCTAGGCATTGGAAGGCCAAATTTATACGCTGATTTGTATAAAAAGAAAGAGTTTTATGTTAATCCATCATCAGAGAAATGACCAGTCATACATTCAAAAAT
Source organism: Hyperoodon ampullatus (assembly GCF_949752795.1). Lineage (NCBI taxonomy): Eukaryota > Metazoa > Chordata > Mammalia > Artiodactyla > Ziphiidae > Hyperoodon > Hyperoodon ampullatus. Next base: position 206,415,277 of record NC_136914.1, read on the forward strand.
AATCAGTTAAACACAAGATATTTTAAGTATAAATATGAAATATGTAATAAATTAGCTGGCACAAAAATTACACCATGTTTTCAATGTGGGCAACATTGTGATCAAGAGGGTAAAAATTGGTTCTTGAGGGGTAAAGCAAATGTAGAACTTACAATGGATTGTGGCCCTGCAAAATGTCAGAATACATTATCAGATGTACAGTATATCTGTGGTATTAAAATTTCATGGTGGGATGCCAATTAGAAAAATACACCTAAAAATTTTTCTTAGAAGGGAACAATAGTGGAAAAAAAGGTTGAGAAACACTGGATTATCTCCAACATAGAGCAATTGTGGTGGTAGTCATTGTGATGGTGATGATGGCTATAAGAATAGGTAAAGCAATCATTGGACAGCTAGATGAAGAGAAAGATCACATCAAACATTCTCCAAGTAAATGGAATACGCTAAATGCTAGTGAGCTTGTGGATGTATTAAGACAAAGTGTTGAAGATACAACATGTTTGGTTATTTAATATAGGAAAAAAGTAAAAGGAATAGAGAAGATTTCCTCCAAGAAAGTAAAGATTAGATGCATAGGCCTTTTAGCAGGCTTCTACATGACCATTCCCTGTGTAATCAACTTAGAAGAAATTGGAGAATTTCTTCAAATAGTGTTGGAACAAGATCAAAAGGAGATATCAAGAGTGCATTCACATGTAGTCTTTCTGGAAAGAAATCCAAAGTTGGTAAAATATATGGAAAAGGATCAGAGAGAACCCACAAACACACTCTAATTTAGAAGGAAGAGGCAAAAGTGGAGGGTAGCCATGGCTGAGACAGGAGACACACATGTAGTCTGTCTTAGTGTGACTGCTTACTAAACATCCCTTAAAAGAATCTTGTGGAAGTATGGAGGGCTACCAAGGTTGCATAAACTAAAAAGCCAGCAGGGGTCTAGATGTATCCTGATCAAGCAGGAATCTAGTCTAGAATATATGGTAAAAGAGATGAGACAGAGTCACATAATATGCAAAGAATGGGCCTCAGATATATTGAGTTCACTAACCCAGGGTTTAGTGTGGTCTCTTGATACAAGGGGCCATAACTGCAGCTTGCTCCTCCTAACCACCTGCACCTCTAAATGACTGAGTAAATAGGAAAACATCAGTTCTCCATTTATCCCCACCAGCATAAATTTGGACAATAAGCTAAATCAATGAAAATGTAAAAAGCTTGACTTTGGGCAAATTAAAAGACCTCATAAACCTCTACTCAAACTGATGAATCATCAGCAGGAAATATGTGATACCAGTGTATGGAGCATTCTGCAACATAAAAACAAAAACGAGGCACTTAGAATCCAAAGGAAGAGGTACTTTGAAATAAAGATGAATCATAAGAATCAAAAAACAATTAAGAAAAAAAGTTATATTAGAGTCAATGAGAATGCTTTAAGGTGATTTTATATGATAATTATATGGTAATAGTTTTCATATCTGATTTCAGTAATTTGTTTAAAATGTATATACACACACAGGAAAAAATGTCATTTATCAATACTAAATCACCTATATAAAATAACTGGGAACAAATTTTAAAAATAAATGTACAGGGCCTTTGAAATAGTATATTTATCAAAATCCATATGGAAAACTAAGTATTTAGGCTAAAGAAGGCTGTTTTGAAATAGAAGAGTTGTGAAAAGTTTATTATGCTTTCTAATATTAAAAAAAAAAGATAGTGTTAAACAGATCAGTGAAAGATAATTGAAATTTCTCAGAGAGGAATAAAGCATATTAAAAAAATGGTATATTTAAATGTATGGAAAGGAAGGTTGTTTGCATTAAGTTTTCCTAGGACAGTTTGTTAATTTGAGAAAAATAAAATCAATTTCTCTACTTCACACCATACAGAAACAAAGATCAATTAAAAATAGTAAATGGAATCAATAAAACTAAAATGATTGGAGAACACATAGAACACATAGATGTACATTCATCTATCTCATTTTCCAATGGATACAGGTGCTGTAAAGGCAAAACTGAAAAAGACAAAAATCAGTGTAGCATATTTTTCTACTTAACAGCAAAAAAAAAAAAAAAGTAAAATCAAAAGACTAATTACTAGCTGGAGAATGTATTTGCAACAGAAGAAGCTAAAGGACGTTATCGTTTTGTTAAGAACACTTACATGCGGTAACAGAGAAGGGCAAACAGCTTTCCAATGTTTTTTCTCTTTTTTGGTTACACAGGTAAACTATGTTTTCCAGAACGTTAGCATCTAGTTGAGGTACACTACTAGTTCTCATTAATGTCATCAAGGAGATTCTTCACTTCCACTCCTTTAGCTACTCAGTAAGGATAGATTTTCTGGTAACAAATTTTCTTAGCTCTCCTTTGTGTTAGAATACTTTTATTTCTTTTTATTCCTGGTAGTTTCAATGGATATGGAATGCATGATTGATAATTCTTTCTTTTTATACTACCTTATTGAAGTATGACAGGCAGAAAGCTATACGTATTTAATGTATGCAACTCAATGAGTTTAGGGTAAATATATAACTGAAACCATCACCATCATCAAGGCCATAGACATATCCATCACTTCCCAAATTTTCTTCCCACCACTTTATTATTATTACTGTTAAGTGTGTGTGTGTGTGTGTGTGTGTGTGTGTGTGTGAGAGAGAGAGAGAGAGAGAGAGAGAGAAGGAGGCAGGGAGAGAACACTTAGAAGATCTACCATCTTAAATTTTGAGTGTACAATATTGTTAGCCAGGCTCATTTTGCACTAGTGATATTCAGGTGTCTAATATGTCTTTATAAAATTCCAGAATGATCTGTAAAGCAATGCCATTGAGGTTAACAGATTGCATGTTATATATGATAGAAACAATCATTCCTTGCTCCTGGGGGAAGACTGTTGTTTATAGCGTCCATCCATTTCTTCAGGAAGGACTAACCAGGCATTGCTGGCACCCAGACTACTGCCAGTGTGTGAGGCAACACTCATGTTGTTGGCAGAATTTAGTGCCTTGCAGCTTTAGAAAGAGGGCTTCAGGTTCTTGCTGGCTGTTCAGCAAGAACAGACAGCTCTCAGTTCTAAGGACTGCTCACTGGTCCTTGCCACGTAAGGTTTCCCAAAAATGGCCACTTGCTTTCTCACAGTCAGGGTGAGAGAAATCCCAGCAAGACGGACACTAGTATTTTATGAGACATAATCACATACACAATCACCTGCATCCCATCACCTTTGCAATATTCTATAGTTAGAAGCAAGTTACAGTGTAAGCAGCCTCCTGGCCTTAGAATCTAATTACACTTTAAACTCTAATCTCTACATTAGCTAAATTCCAGGACCCTCAGTCTTCTGCATAGTTTCCAAAGCCTTTGTTCTTGTTCTTCTTGTTTAACATGTTGATTCTTTTCTTAGATTGAAGGAAGGGAAAATGGTGAACAGGTGATTAAAAGGATAACCAGACCTTTCCACAGCATTTTGTTAATTAGGTTCTGTGACCAAGATAGCATCAGAAGAGGAGAACAATGGAGCTGGCCAGTATGCACACAGTGGAAAATGATGGAGATTCTAACCCCCTTCTCAAATGATTAACTGCGATTAGCAACCCCTTCCTCCCTTTAAAAACTTTCATGGTCGGGCAGAATCTTTGGAATTGGTTCTTGGACATGAGTCCACTTTCTCCCCAGGTTGGCAGCCTCCTGAATAGAGCAATCTTTCCTTTTCTAGCTACACATGTCTCTTTAGTATTGGCTTTTGAGCAGTGAGCAGCCGAACTTGAGTTCAGTAACAACAGGTTCTGCCCACATTCAAGCCAAAGGGATCATATAATATCATGAACACCAGCCAGTGAAGATCACAGGGGCCATGTTAATATCTGTCTGCCACACAGGGGCAGAGTATATATTTGTTGAATAAGGAGCGTCAGTGGTTCCCTAAAGAACTCTGCCATTACCAAGTAGTCCTCAAATGCAAAACAACATGGGGTAAGAAGTATTCTAGCCATTACAAGCAAAGTTAGGGGAGGGGCAGAAGATAGAGGGATTAAGAAACATGTAATGAGACTTAGGTTTGATAGATTTTTCTAAAATTATATTTCCTCATGGATTTATCTGCATTCGTTATATTGTCTAATTCAAAGTGGGAAAAAGAGGAAAATGGAAAGCTGAATAACTGAGGTAGTTTTTAGGGATTCCTGAAGACCTGCTTCAATTTCCATTATCTCTGAGCACATCTATCAAAGTTCCTGATTCCTTTCAGATGAGGTAGAAAGACCTCTGACATTTCAAATGCATCACCCTAATCAACTCCCCATTCTCCAGGGTGATTTCAGAGAATTCATTAAAGGCCTAAGGAAAGTCTTGAATGCCTAACATTCTAAGCACAATAGACCCACTTGCAAAAACAGGTAAGGAGGAAACCAGAAGGTCAAGAGTTTTAGATCAGGTAGCTTTACACATTCCTCATGATGAAGGCAGAAAATTGTCATATGCTATGGAACAAATGTAAGCACATATCTAGCTAGGCATATAATATCAACTCTTCAAGTGACAAGTTTTAGTTATTGCTATTTGTAATGCCAAGCCCAAAATTATCTGGGGCAAAGGAGACCTTTTGTGCATGAAATTTTCATTGTCCAGAAATTATGTGCCAAGGATCCTCCTAGACTCCAAACTGTCATACCCCAGTGATTAGACTGCAGATATTTAGGCTGAGGACTTCTAGGCCATTAAATGAGACTTTGGGGGAAATGTCTTAACTCTTTTAGACCCCAGTTTCACTCAGTGAAATGAGGGTACATGTCTGTCATTTCCACAGTCAGCCCACTGATCTGGGTCAGGCTCTTTAAAGACATTGTTTAGGGATCTTTTTTGAAAATACAGATTTCCTGATTGTTCTCCTTGGAGATTCTGATATAGAGGTTGCACTGGTCTGAGAACTCTTATTTAATTTTTTCCCTAGGGGATTACAATGTAGGTTTGAAAACTGCTGATTATTAAGTATACTTTGTATCCAATGCTCTATGATTCTCCTATCAGCAGAGTGCCAGGTCTTAGAGGGAAATGCTAGTCATGAGATCTTGAGCCTTAGATTAACTTGATTTAGAAAAGTAAATCGTTGGCTCTTCTGCAAGAGACAGAATATGAGAGGATTTCTGGCTGAGGCAAATATTGCCTCAATTTTAAACTCTTGTTAATTACTATGTGTTGGGATTGTTCTACTTTCTGTACCCATGCTACAGACTGAATGCATTTCCCAAAACTCATATGTTGAAACCTAATCCCCAATGTAATGTTATTTGGAGGTGTGGTCTTTGGGAAGTGCTTAGGTCAGAAGGGTAGAACCCTTATGAATGGATTAGATTAGTACATTTATAAAAGAGAGCCCAGAGAGCTCCCTCACTGCTTCCTCCATGTGAGGACACAGCATAAAAGATGGCTGTCTATGAACTAGGAAGTGGGTACTCACCAGACACCAATCTGCTGGCGCCATGATCTTGGACATCCCAGCCTTCAGAACTATGAGAAATTTCTGTTGTTTAATAAGTCACCAGTCTATGGTTTTCTATTTTAGCAGCCTTAAAGGATAAAGACAAACCACTTCACTGCCTTAACCTCTGGTCAGTCATCATCATTTTTATGGTGGAATGTTTCATCTGATCTTCTTGCTTTATTCCATGGCTACACATTCCTTGTGACTTAAAGCTAACAGTTTTGTACCAGGCCTGCTTTATTTGCCTTCCACCTTGATTCACAGCACATAAATAAAGAGGATGCCAAAACTCCCATTACATAATTTGGCACTTGGATCCTAGTTGCATTGGAACTAGCAGCCTAGGTGCTGAATGGTAGCCTTAGGTACTGAAGGATCAAGTAGATGACACAGAAATATTAGAACAAATGGAGAAATAGAAATAAACTTGAAGTCTACTAAACTGATGAAAACATACCTTCTTGTGTGTGATGAGGATCTGAGTTTCTTTATGAAACTTGATCCACTTCAATGGCCCCTCCTTCTCTACAGACTTAAGGCAATCCCTTTGAGCAATCATTCAAGGCTCTCTGCATTTAGCCAGTTTATCTGTGGTAGGTAGAATAATACCCCTCCTACAAAGATGCTCTCATCATAATTCTAGAACCTGTACATACATTACTTAATATGGCAAAAAGGACTTTGTAGATGTGACTAGGTTAAGGACCTTGGGATAGAAAGATTGTCCTCAGTTATTTGAGTATGTCCAATATAATCATATGGGTCCTTAAAAATGAAGTATTTTTGCTGGGAACACAGAACCAGAGAGATGGCATGATAAAAAGGACGTCACCTATTGTTGTTGGCTTTGAAAATGAAGCAAGGGGTTATAAGTCAAGGGATGCAACTGGCCGCTAGAAGCTGGAAAAGGCAATGAAACAGATCCTCCCCTAGAGCTGCAAGGAAGAACTCAGACCTACCAAAGGCTTGATTTTAACCCAATGAGAACTTCTAACCTACAGAATTGTTAAAAACATAAATTTGTATCATTTTAAGCCTCTAAGTTTGTGGTAATTTATTATAGCTGCTAAAGAAAATGAAAACACCACCTAATAAAATGTTTATTATTTCCCTTGAAAATTTTTCTCCAGCTGCTGGTAAACAGACTATGCACACCTCCAACCAAATATTTTTCTTTCTGGAGTTTTGTGCTTTTTCTCATGGTTTTAGCATTTGTGACTTTCCTGCTCTCTCTGCCTTTCCATTTGATCCTACATTTCCTTTAAGGTCCAAAGTCCTACCTTCTTTATTAACTTTGTTCATATCACACAAAGAATATATGTGTGTTATTCAGACCTTCATAACACTATATTTACCATTCATTTCACCTTTATTTATAAACCTATATCGTTAGTATTGTTTTTCAGTATATAGCGCTTCAAAAAAACACATTTTTAAAAGGCGAGTACCATCTTATAACACTTTAAAATTCTAATTATGCCCTGAAGGGAGATAGTGGCTGTGCATTTAAATAATATGTACATTTGTTATAAAGCCTATTCACCTGAGGGCAGAAGTCTAATTTAAAAAGAGATATTTAAAGATAAAAAATGATAGGAAAATAACATTTTATGACAGTTATTTGTCCAGAAGGGGGAAACGATGATGAATTTCCACTGTACCTCATGCTCTAATCAGAGATGAGAAGAATAGTGGTTAGAAGATTTGCTTGAGAAATGACAGAGGAAATACAAGATCTTGACTGGATATTTCATCTCCTAGACAGCAAAGGAATCTAGTAAGGGAGTGGTTCTCAATCAGGGTAACTTAACTACTAACAAGACAGTTCACAATATCTGGAGACGTTATCATAATTGGGGAAGTTGCTACTAGCTTATAGTAGGTAGACACCAAGGATGCTGATCACCATCCTACAATGCACAGGACAGCACCCCACAACAAAGAATTATCCTGCCCAAAATTTGATAATGTTGCAGTTGAGGAACTTTAATGTATGAAAACTGTGACTTCAGCCTAAGATAGATAGATAGATAGATAGGGATGGATGAAATAAAAGTGACAGGATTTTTAATGGACTTTGAAATGGCAGTTAATTGTGAATAAAATTAACAATTTTACTTATGATGCTCTAGTACATAAGGATGTAAAGACTGTTATCAAATGACCAGCATGAATTTTTAAGTGGGCAATTTTTAAAATATTTAGGTCATAGGAATGATTCCATGGCATTTCACTCTGGAAGCAAGATGGCTTGAGAAGATAGTAGGGCTCTCAGAAATATTATTCTGAGCATGCCATTGTAAAGTACCTCAGTGAGGTAGAAAAGAGAAACCAGGGTGGTTGCGTAACATGATCTTTGATAAGCTCAAATGAATGATATAAAGAAGGAAATCGTGATAAACCATAATGATCATTGTTAGCAAAACTAAAGCTAATTGTTAACAGTACTGAGAAAATGAGAGCTTCAGAAAAAAATCAATTGTTTTAATGCTGGTTGTTGACAAGGTAAACTTGAATTATACAACTCTTACATTTTCTGTCTTCTCTGATGAAGAAAACTATATGCAAGTAATTATGGTAAATGGTTACAGAAGTCTAATATAGGTGAAGAAATTGAAAGAGATTGTAACAAGTCCAGGCTCAGCTTTAGAAGAACTGCATCCTGGGGTGCTGAGGGAAATATGTGTTACCTGAGCTACATCCAGATTCTTGGAAGAAACAGATAGAATGGGAATGATGCAAAGAAACTGGAAATGTGCAATATCTTTTTTAAGACTTAAAATGAACAGGGCAAATTTTACAACCTTCCAACTGCCAAGCCCTGTGTAATTTCCAAGAAGACTTCTAGAGTGATATTATAATAGAGTAGTTTTTGGCTATTAAGAAGCAGAAATGACTGGGTTTGTTAAAGGCATGACTAATTGAAAGTGAGCGATATCAAACCAATCACATTCCACTTTTTATAGAGTTAAAAGATGGTTAAGTCAGACATCAATGTATACATGGTATAGCTGGATTGCAGTAAAGCATTTGAAAGTCCTCTCTTTCTATCTGTATGTAAAGTATAAAAATTGGTAAAACTTAGTAGATTCACAATTGATTGAAGTAGCATACCCAAAGAGTAGCAACTAACGAATCAATTCCCTACAGGGCTTGGTTCCCAGCCTAACCCCAAAAATATTTTTATCAATGACTTTGCTAAGGTGTTAGAGGCCATATTTATCAAATTTGCATTGACATCAACCTGAGAGTGTTGTGAATACAATACATAAAAGAATCAAGATCTGGGAATTCGCTGGCAGTCCAGTGGTTAAGATTCGGTGCTTTCACTGCAGTGGTCAGGGTTCAATCCCTGGTTGGCGAACTAAGATCCCACAAGCTGTGCAGTGCAGCAGAAAAAAAAAAAAGAAAAGAAAAACAAATCAAGGTCTTAAAATAACTAGTTAGGATTACAGAGAAAAACATAACAAATATTCATAGATCTATAATGTATCAAAGTTGGAGAAAATTTTAGTTGAAATCTCCATTTCATAGGCAAGGAAACTAGGGCACAGAAAGGTAACTTTATGTTTTAATAGTTCATATATGGATTTACAAGAAGGTAGCAAACCTATGGGTTTGTAGGAAGATAAATATGAAGGATTGATTCATCAAAAATAAAAGAAAGGAAAGAAACAGGGTTGATTGTCTCAAGCAGCTATTTAAACTTCAATAAGTTGTAGCACTAGTAAATATAGCAGAAATAAATAAAAATGATTATCAAATATCAAAAAAACATCCTGCCATTCCATTCTGCATGAATAAAGCTGCAGTTAGTGATGAGAAAAAATTAACCAGTTCCAGATTTCTTTGCCTTACTTGCAGTACATTTTAAAGGTATAATACAGCTCTTTATAGACACTAAAAAGAGAAATCAGTTTCTCTGTATGCTGAGGTTTTTGTCTCTGAAAAATTATCCATATGGGACTGACTCAAGATATAAAGAATGCCTTTATAAGGTAAACAGATGTGCTAGGTTAAAAAAGAAGAAAGAAAAAAAGAAACTTTACTGTTAGCAATGTTTATTATAAAAATGAAAATACACTGTGAAATTCTAGGTTCCTGGGTAATGTCAATCAACCTATGCAGTGATGTAAGAACTTGCTGTTAGTACCAAATGAAGTCAGATCAGATGAGGGTGTGAATTTATTTAAGTCAATGAGTGTCAGTCTGCTCTTATATGAAAAAAAAAGGCATATATTGTCATCACAAGAACAAGAGAAAGTATTGGTGATAGCCTGACTCAAAGGAAATGACTGACACTTTTATGGCTATTTCAGAGAATCTCAAACTAAAGGAAACTCAATCTGTGAACCCACAAGAATGGAAAAAGAAAGCTCCTATCACCAGCTCACAGGACTAGGGCTGGAAGGAACTGAACATTAAGGACAACAGTGGTTATATCTGCTGAAATAATTAAATATTTATTTCAATTTCACGGTTATAAGTCTTGACGAATTTAAATAACTCATTTAGATGTTTCCATCCTCATTCAACACATTTCAGTGCATGCTTACCACATGAGAGGCACAGTGATATGTGCTAGAGATACAAAGATAAATGAAGTTCAGCTCTCACACCCAAGGATTTACTGTCTTTTAGGAGACCTATAAATCTCCAAAAATATTTTGCAATGAAGTATAATATATCCTATCAGAATCGAATCTACGAGATAAATGGTGATCTAATGGAGGGAGATTATAAACAGATTAATGGAGTAAGGAAAGGGTTTCCTAAGGGAGAGCCAGAACAAAACCAGCCATTAATCATCTCAGAAACCTGTTCTGGAGTTTTATAGAAATGTTTGCTTAGAACAAAAGAGCTAAGTTGACATTTGTCATGATACTGGGGTATTACTTGTTAATCTTACCTGAGTTTTATTAGGTAGAACCATAACCATAAAATCTAGAAATACCCAAGTCCTGTCCCAACATGCATCTCCACTCAGCTTTCTAAAGACAGCTATATACAAGAAGAAACAGTGGTATCTTGTATGTATATCTATATACAAGAAACAGGAAACAGTGGTATCACAAAGTAGAATAGCCATGTATTATAATAACCAAATTCCAAGTCTATCTCCAACCCTGTGTAAGAGGCCTCCTTCCTCCACTGAACTGAAACATGCATCTCAGGTATTGCTGTACTCCAGCCAAACACTTAGAGTGAGACAATGGAATGATGGTCAGATCCTCACCTGGGCTGGATCCTCTCAGCACTCAGGAATACAGAGCCTGAGAGAGCTAGCTACATCTACGCACAACAATCACAGCCATGCGAACATCAGACCAATTCAGAGCAAGTTCTCCTTGTATAGCCTATGTGAGGATGAGGACAAGCGTGAACCTATCCAAGGTATTTTTGGAATCCCTTCCCTCAAGGAAAACGTTGACCAGCAGAAGGAAGGCACTCTACCTAAGTTGTCAATTGACAATGCAACTTGGAAGCACATTCCCCAAACCCTTTGTCCTACAATGTATTGATACTTGCACGTTTTAGTCTAGAGTGGAAATATAAAGAATTCCCCATTCATTTTTATATTTCTGATAATCTAGGACAGCATCCTGTAAAATAGCAGTTTTTGGTCTTTTGCCATTTATACAACACACTTTTTAAAAAATTTGAATGGTGCCCAAATGAAGTCATCTGCTTTTAAATAGTTTTCAGCTAGGGGCATTAATAAATAAATAAACAAACAAACAGCAACAACATCCCCCACCAAGTACCAACATGATATACCACAAAAATAATAATTTTAAAACCAAAAAAGTAGGAAAGGGAAATCTTAGATTAAAGAACAATGTTTCAAATGAATGAGAATAGCATTAAGAAGGATTGGCAACATCCTCATTTTGTTTACAGACCAGTGAAAACAGCACCATAGACTTATGGCCCGAGAATGTGCATCTGGGGAAAACTGCTCTATAAGCTTCATATCTTCCTACTCTTAAACATACTGTCTCGAACAAGCATCTTAAGGATTTTGGAAGTTGTCATATCCTAATGCTTAAACACAGGAAGCTATAGCACCCCATTTTTACTTTGACAGAGGGAACTGTTCATTAAAACTCACTACTGTCACTCAAATCGTGTATATTGGAAACAACTCTTGAATCGATAGATTTACATCCCCTCATACAAATCTTCCAAATCCCTTCAAACCTTACCTTCTCAGGCCTCAACTTGGGTGACGTGGTTGGCAGGCAAAGACAATGACTTAGCGTCTGAGGAGACTTGTAAGAGTGTGCCTGCCTTCAAAACCCCTTAGAACCATTTCAACCATTAGAGATTATTTTGCTTTTGTCAACTTCAAAATATTTTCCATGGTAAGAGAATGGTGACTGCCACATTAGCTACAAAATTAGGGGGCTTGACCAGAATAATGAACCTTGAAACTGTTTTAAAGTCAGAAGAAGGAAGTTTTATGTTTTAAGTATATGGCAAAGAGCTGTTTTAAGAATAATTCCTGAAAAAACAAAGTTGTTTTAAGAAAGATTTATAGCAAATTTCATCACTCAAAACAAGGCTCTCAAGATCCACTGTTCCCAATGAAAGTATTAGCTTTTAGTGTTCTAGTCAGAGCAACAGTGGGGAATTCACTTCATCAGGATGACTTTATGTGTCATTAAAACAAAAGAGCTTATGAGCAACTACTTAAAGAAAGGGACTGACAATCCTTTGCTACATTAAGGGCCTCTACCGGGAAGGAACTGCCTATGTTCATTAGATCTTGAAGCCATTGCAAGGCGGTATTCAGGCAGAATTCTGCAGACAGAGAAGATTTCCTAAATATTCCTTTCTTAAAAAATAGATGGGCTTCTCTGGTGGTGCAGTGGTTAAGAATCCACCTACCAATGCAGGGTACACAGGTTCGATCCCTGGTCTGGGAAGATCTCACATTCTGCGGAGCAACTAAGCCCACCGCCACAACTACCGAGCCTGCACGCCACAGCTACTGAGCCCATGCACCACAACTACTGATGCCCGCATGCCCTAGAGCCTGTGCTCTGCAACAAGAGAAGCCACTACAATGAGAGGACCGCGCACGGCGACGAGGAGTAGCCCCTGCTCCCGCAACTAGAGAAAGCCCGTGCGCAGCAAGAAAGACCCAACACAGCCAAAATAATTAATTAATTAATTTTAAAAAAATAGAGGAGTCTCCCTGGAGAAGTTTTTGTCATACATCATTCTCTTCAAGCTAAGTTCTAAATATATTTGCTATCTGCAAAAAGGGACTAATAGGATTTTAGCCACTGAGCTGGACATTATGGCCCTAGTTACACAACACCAACTTGGTAAAAAAAAAAAAAAAGTCAACTAAGACTTAGCTTATTTGGATTTAAAACTTGAAATTACTGTCCATCACTTGAAATTCAATAAGGCTTGATTGAATTATACATTATTGTCCCATTCTTTACGCTTAGTATGTGTCTATTAATAAGCCATCTTTCTTTATAATATAACTTCTGTATCATTTGCCACGTTTTTAATATAGAGGTGGATTCTACAATCTGTTAAGGTCTAAATAGCTACCTTGCATGACTATAAATTGTTATCCCAATTCTGCATGTAATTTATGTGGCACCTTTTATTTCCCTCAAAACTCTCATTATTACTTCATTTCCATCTGCTAGAGTCATTAACTAGTCATCATTAAACCCACATCTTGTACGCAAATCAATTAAAAACTTGTCCTCACCATAAAACAGAAAATTCCTTTGAACCTCTGACCCTGAAGTGAAGAGTCCATACTTCTCTTCTGAAAGTAAGGTCTTTTCAAGCATATATAATGTCTCTATAATCAGTATTGCTCCTTTCACATGAGTCCTATATAGTCTGATAGAATGAGCTGTTTTTCATGCATCATTCCAATCCATCCTATTTTAGAGACATCAGCATAGACTTCTTTGAATCCCTGATGCAGGCTATACCATACTGGGCTTGAAGGAGTAAAGAACAATAACAATTCTGCCAACGTATATCTATTTAATGATGTTACACAAGTAACAGCTAACAGCTAACTTCTGGAAAATTGCAAAATGGGAACTCTGTTTTAGTCAAAATCCCAAACATGAACTGACTCTTCCCTTGAAAGAGTCCAGAAGAAAATTCTCCCATTGGTAAATACTGGCATCATTGGTAGGCCACATGGCAGCAGTGCTCCAAGTTCAGTTCTATCAGAACAGGGATAGACACCTAGATGTAATAAATTCTACTTGCATGAAAGAAGAGTGACACAAAAGAACAGAAAGTATATGATTACATGGACATAAAGTTAAAAAACAAGTAAATTGATTTGTGGTACCAGAAATCAAGATGGTGGTTGCCTTTGGGGGGAAGCTAGAAAATTATGGTTGACAGGACCCTAGAATGCCAATAACATTCTGTCCCTTGATCTGCATGGTGGTTACAGGGGTGTGTCCATTTTATGATAATTCATTGAGATTATAATTTGTGGATTTATTTTTGTGCAGGTTAGGTTTCATGTAAAAGCTTTAGAAAATATACACAAGTGCCTAAACCCACTTCTAACTAATTAATTCACAATCTGTAGAGCTGTAGCCCAACCATTGGTATTTTTTTCCAAAGATCAGAGTGTTGACTATGCATCTTTTGCTTCCCCACCCCCTGCCATTCTCTGATTTATACTCTGGGAGGCTGACAACTAAAAACTACATCCCCCCAGCTCCCTGACCCTGTGCCCTCCCGCTGGATTGAGCCAGTGGGGGTGGGGGAATTAGCAGAAGAAGGGAAAGGATACTGGAGGGTTTGCTCCTCCCGCCATGCTCTCACCCTGAACAACTATGGTTCTAAGTATGGCAGTGTTTCCCAAGGTGGCCATGGCAATGACTTTCACTGACCTCAAGCTGCACTATTCTCCTTTTTGTCTCTTTTTCTCTGGAGTACTAATGGTGCCTGAAGAGTCTGGGTCCTGGTTAAAAATCTATGTGCGATATTTCAGGCCTGACCATAGACAATTACAGAGGCTTTACCTGACAGGCCTCGCAGGGGGAAGCAACCCTCCATCCACTAGACTTAGTGCACACACAATGAATTGCAATATCTGAAGGGAGTTGCAATCAAGGACTCAGGTCCCTCTGGCCAGTCTCACTCTTGTACATTTGCATTCCTAGCCCTGGCACCTTTATTCCTAGGTCTCTCTTTATCCAAGGCCTTGGGCAGATGTATTCTTCAGTTGTATCTGTGAAGACCTCTTTATAGAGGAAGGACAGGAAAACCTTGAAGACACTTTCTCTGCTCTACCTCAATACCCAACACTTTTTCACTGCTAACCCTTCCCCCTCACCATCCTTTCCCCCTAACACCCCAACCTAGATCCATTAAACTGCCAGAGCCTTTGGTTTGGGACTCTCTCAGCAGTGAGACACCCTCCCCCCAACCTGTGCTGCTCCACTGACCCTTGACCAGCTCCCATACCATGGGGACAAACAGAACAGCAGGAGTCTGCACTTTCTCCAGGTTTACACTCTCTTACTTTCACCTTGCAGTAAGTGATTGAAGTCTTGACTCTCATTTTTGGCCTGTTGCTTTAGTTAGCTACTCCAACACCTGGCAGCTCAGCACTCCCTCTCCCAGATCCTGACACTGTCCTGCTGCAGGTAGAGCTGATGCTTCACCACCCCTTGGTGGTTTCCTTCACCTTGCCTGTGCCTCTCTAAATAGTAACTTTATCAAATTCTCTTTAGTTGTTTTCAGTGAGTATGCCATGTGTCCTAAGAAGTTGAATGATGCACACCCTGAATGGTTCTAATATGCAGGCAGGGTTGAACAATCTGATATAAACATTGTGTGGTATTAGACGGAATAAGCCCTTGATCTTCATATTAGTTTCCCAAATCTGACATAACAAAGTGCCAAAAACTGGGTGGCTTCAGCAACATACATTTACTGTGACACATTTCTGAAAGCTAGAAGTCCAAAATCAAGATGCTGGCAGAGTCATACTCCCTCTGATGGCGCTAGAGAAGGATCTAACGCAGGCCTCTCTCCTACCTTCTGATAACTCCTTGCCCGGTGGCAGTATAACTCCAATTTTCACATCATGTCTCACTGGGCCTGTGTCTGTGTTCAAACTTTCCATTTTATAAGGATACCAGTTATATGGGATGAGAGGCTCGTCCTACTCCCAGTATGGCTTCAACTAAACTAATCATATCTGCAATGACACTGTTTCCAGGTAAGGTCACGTTCTGAGTTATGTGGGACAGCAGTGGGGAGTGGAGGGTGAGGACTTCAACAAATGAATTTGGGGGGCGGCGACAATTCAACACACAACCTTGTAGAGGAATGATTTCATAATAAACTTTTGTTCCTTTTTTTTGTTGTTATTTTACATTTCTCCCTTTGGGAAAATGAACTTAGCAGATGTGGTTCACATGGTACTGTTGTCCCTCACGGGCTCCAGGTAGAAACTATAGCCCAAATCTGGTTAATCAGAATATTCCTGAGAGAGCAGAAGCAAGAAGAACTACAATCCTGCAGCCTGTGGAACAAAAACCACATTCACAGAAAGATAGACAAGATGAAAAGGCAGAGGGCTATGTACCAGATGAAGGAACAAGATAAAACTCCAGAAAAAACAACTAAATGAAGTGGAGATAGGTAACCTTCCAGAAAAAGAATTCAGAATAATGATAGTGATGATGATCCAGGACCTCGGAATAAGAATGGAGGCAAAGATGGAGAAGATGCAAGAAATGTTTAACAAACACCTAGAAGAATTAAAGAACAAACAAACAGATGAACAATATAATAACTGAAATGAAAACTACACTAGAAGGAATCAAGAGCAGAATAAATGAGGCAGAAGAACGGATAAGAGACATGGAAGACAGAATGGTGGAATTCACTGCTGCGGAACAGAATAGAGAATGAAAAGAAATGAAGACAGCCTAAGAGACCTCTGGGACAACATTAAATGCAACAGCATTCACATTATAGGGGTCCCAGAAGGAGAAGAAAGAGAGAAAGGACCAAAGAAAATACTTGAAGAGATTATAGTCAAACACTTCCCTAACATGGGAAAGATAAGGGCCACCCAAGTCCAGGAAGCACAGTGAGTCCCATACGGAATAAAGCAAGGAGAAACACGCTGAGACACACAGTAATCAAACTGGCAAAAATTAAAGACAAAGAAAAATTATTGAAAGCAACAAGGGAAAAATGACAAATAACATATAAGGGAACTCCCATAAGGTTAACAGCTGATTTCTCAGCATAAACTCTACAAGTCAGAAGGGAGTGATATACCGGTTCTTCCCTTTCATCACTTTAAGTATATCATGTCAGTATGATATACTTAAAGTGATGAAAGGGAAGAAACTATAACCAAGATTACTCTGCCTGACAAGGATCTCACTGAGATTCAATGGAGAAATCAAAAGCTTTACAGACAAGCAAAAGTTAAGAGAATTCAGCACCACCAAAGCAGTTCTACAACAAATGCTAAACGAACTGTTTAAGTAGGAAACACAAGAGAAGAAAAGGACCTACAAAAACAACCCCAAAACAGTTAAGAAAATGTTCATAGGAACATATATATCAATAATTACCTTAAACGTGAAAGGATTAAATGCTACAACCAAAAGACACAGGTCTGCTGAATGGATACAAATCAAGACCCATCTATATGCTGTCTACAAGAGACCTACTTCAGACCTAGGGACACATACAGACTGAAAGTAAGGGGATGGAGAAAGATATTCCACGCAAATGGAAATCAAAAGAAAGCTGGAGTAGCAATACTCATATCAGATAAAATAGACTTTAAAACAAAGAATGTTACAAGAGGCAAGAAAGGACACTACATAATGATCAAGGGATCAATCCCAGAAGAAGATATAACTATTATAAATATATATGCACATGACATAGGAGCACATCAATACATAAGGCAACTGCCAACAACTGTAAAAGAGGAAATCGACAGTACCACAATAATACTGGGGGAGTTTAACACCTCACTTACACCAATGGACAGATCACCCAAAATGAAAATAAATAAGGAAAAAGAAGCTTTAAATGACACAGTAGACCAGGTACATTTAATTGATATTTATAGGACATTCCATCCAGAAACAGCAGATTACACTTTCTTCTCAAGTGCACATGGAACATTCTACAGGATAGATCACATCTTGGGTCACAAATCAAGCCACAGTAAAGTTAAGAAAATTGAAATCATTTCAAGCATCTTTTCTGACCACAACACTATGAAATTAGAAATGAATTACAGAGGAAAAAAACGTAAAAAACACAAACACATGGAGGCTAAACAATATGATACTAAATAACCAAGAGATCACTGAAGAAATCAAAGTGGAAATCAAAAATTCCTAGAGACAAATGACAATGAAAACACGATGATCCAAAACCTATGGGATGCAGCAAAAGCAGTTCTAAGAGGGAGGTTTATAGCTATACAAGCCTACCTCAAGAAACAAGAAAAATATCAAATAAACAATCTAACCTTACACCTAAAGGAACTAGAGAAAGAAGAACAAACAAAACCCAAAGTTAGCAGAAAAAAAGAAATCATAAAGATCAGAGCAGAAATAAATGAAATAGAAAAAATAAAACAATAGCAAGGATCAATACAACTAAAAGCTGGTTCTTTGAGAAGATAAAAAAAATTGATAAACCTTTAGCCAGACTCATCAAGAAAAAGAGGGAGAGGATTCAAATCAATAAAATTAGAAATGAAAAAGAAGATGTTACAACAGACACTGCAGAAATAGAAAGAATCCTAAGAGACTACTACAAGCAACTCTATGCCAATAAAATGGACAACCTGGAAGAAATGGACAGATTCTTAGAAAGGTATAACCTTCCAAGACTGAACCAGGAAAAAATAGAAAATATGAACAAACCAATCACAAGTAATGATATTGAAACTGTGATTAAAAATCTTCCAACAAACAAAAGTCCAGGACCAGATGGCTTCACAGGTGAATTCTATCAAACATTTTGAGAAGAGCTAACACCCATCCTTCTCAAACTCTTCCAAAAAATTGTAGAGGAAGGAACACTCCCAAACTCATTCTATGAAGCCACCATCATTCTGATACCAAAACCAGACAAAGATACCATAAAAAAAGAAAATTACAGACCAATATCACTGATGAATATAGATGCAAAAATCCTCAACAAAATACTAGCAAACAGAATCCAACAACACATTAAAAGGATCATACACCATGATCAAGTGGGATTTATCCCAGGGATGCAAGGATTCTTCAATATACGTAAATCAATCAATGTGATAAACCATATTAACAAATTGAAGAATAAAAACCATATGATCAGGCTTCCCTGGTGGCGCAGTGGTTGAGAGTCTGCCTGCTGATGTAGGGGACGCAGGTTTGTGCCCCAGTCTGGGAAGATCCCACATGCGGTGGAGCGGCTGAGCCTGTGAGCCATGGCCGCTGAGCCTGCGCATCCGGAGCCTGTGCTCTGCAACGGGAGAGGCCACAACGGTGAGAGGCCCGCATGCCGCAAAAACAAAACAAAACAAAAAAAATATGATCATCTCAATAGATGCAGAAACAACTTTTGACAAAATTCAACAACTATTTATGATAAAAATTCTCCAGAAATTGGGCATAGAGGGAACCTACCTCAACATAATAAAGGCCATATACGACAAACCCACAGCAAACATCATTCTCAATGGTGAAAAACTGAAAGCATTTCCTCTAAGATCAGGAACAAGACAAGGATGTCCACTCTCACCACTATTATTCAACATAGTTCTGGAAGTCCTAGCCATGGTAATCAGAGAAGAAAAAGAAATTTAAAAAAATATGAATTGGAAAAGAAGAAGTAAAACTGTCACTGTTTGCAGATGACATGATACTATACATAGAGAACCCTAAAGATGCCACCAGAAAACTACTAGAGCTAATCAAAGAATTTGATAAAGTTGCAGGATACAATATTATTGCACAGAAGTCTCTTGCATTTCTATACACTAATGATGAAAATCTGAAAGAGAAATTAAGGAAACACTCCCATTTACCATTGCAACAAAAAGAATAAAATAATTAGGAATAAACCTACCTAGGGAGACAAAAAACCTGTATGCAGAAAACTATAAGACACAGCTGAAGGAAATTAAAGGTGATACCAACAGATGGAGAGATATACCATGTTCTATGGATTGGAAGAATCAATACTGTGAAAATGACTATACTACCCAATCTACAGATTCAATGCAATCCCTATCAAATTACAAATGGCATATTTTTCAGAACTAGAACAAAAAGTCTTAAAATTTGTTTGGAGACACAAAAGACCCCATATAGCCAAAGCAGTCTTGAGGGAAAAAAATGGAGCTGGAGGAATCAGACTCCCTGACTTCAGACTATACTACAAAGCTACAGTAATCAAGACAATATGGTACTGGCACAAAAACAGAAACATAGATCAATGGAACAAGATAGAAAGCCCAAAGATAAACCCATGCACCTATGGTCAACTAATCAATGCAAAGGAGGCATGGATATGCAATGGAGAACAGACAGTCTCTTCGATAAGTGGTGCTGGGAAAAGTGG
Source organism: Hyperoodon ampullatus (assembly GCF_949752795.1). Lineage (NCBI taxonomy): Eukaryota > Metazoa > Chordata > Mammalia > Artiodactyla > Ziphiidae > Hyperoodon > Hyperoodon ampullatus. The sequence continues at coordinate 206,435,380 of NC_136914.1, forward strand.
ACATCTACATGTAAAAGAATGAAATTAGAACACTGCATAACACTATACACAAAAATAAACTCAAAATGGATTAGAGACCTAAATGTAAGACCAGATGCTATAAAACTCTTAGAGGAAAACATAGGAAGAACACTCTTTGACATAAATCACAGCAAGATCCTTTTTGATCCACCTCCTAGAGTAATGGAAATAAAAACAAAAATAAACAAATGGGACTTAATGAAACTTCAAAGCTTTTGCACAGCAAAGGAAACCATAAACAAGACGAAAAGAAAACCCTCAGAATGGGAGAAAATATTTGCAAACGAATCAACAAAGGGTTCATCTCCAAAATATATAAACAGCTCATGCAGCTCAATATTAAAGAAACAAACAACCCAATCCAAAAATGGGCAGAAGACCTAAATAGACATTTCTCCAAAGAAGACGTACAGATGGCCAAGAAGCACATGAAAAGCTGCTCAACATCACTAATTATTAGAGAAATGCAAATCAAAACTACGAAGAGGTATCACCTCACACCAGTTAGAATGGGCATCATCAGAAAATGTACAAACAACAAATGCTGGAGAGGGTGTGGAGAAAAGGGAACCCTCTTGCACTGTTAGTGGGAATGTAAATTGATACAACCACTATGGAGAACAGTATGGAGGTTCCCTCAAAAATTAAAAATTGAATTAGCATATGATCCAGCAATCCCACTACTGGGCACATACCCAGAGAAAACTGTAATTCAAAAAGACACATGCACCCCAGTGTTCACTGCACTGCTATTTACAATAGCCAGTTCATGGAAGCCATCTAAATGCCCATCTACAGATAAATGGATAAAGAAGATGTGGTACATATATACAATGGAATATTACTCAGACATTAAAAAGGAATGAAATTGGGTCATTTGTAGAGACGTGGATGGATCTAGAGACTTTCATACAGAGTGAAGTAAGTCAGAAAAAGAAAAACAAATACCATATGTTAGCACATATATGTGGAACCTATAAAAATGGTACAGATGAACCGGTTTGCAGGGAAGAGATTGAGACACAGATGTAGAGAAGAAACGTATGGACACCAAGGGGGGAAAGCGGTGGGGGCTGGGGGTGGGGGTGTGATGAATTGGGAGATGGGGATTGACAGGTATACACTGATGTGTATAGAATTGATGATTAATAAGGACCTGCTGTATAAAAAAATTTCAAAAAAATTTTCCTTCCACAAAATAAAAAAAAAGAATACTCCACCTAACAGGCCACAGTGATCATTAGTTCAGGGATGGGCAAGTGGCCCAGGAAAGGCTAATGACTGTAATCCCCATGTACTTTAACTGAAGCTATCAGAAATAAGGTCCATGAGAATTATGTAAGCCTAGAGTTGTCAGTGCCCCTCTTTACATGTAAAGAAAGGAAACAACATGCCTATAAAGGAAACAACCTTGAGGAGAACAAACCCAAAATCTGGAAACTACACTGTGATGATAACATTTGAATTCTAGTGTAGTGAGCTGTACCTTTTGACTTTACAGGCATGGGAGCCAATACAAATCCTCTTGGTTTAAACTTGAGTTCCTGACACATGCAAACAACATAGTCCTGATACATACACCCAGTAAACACAAATAAGTCTAGATTTAGAGCACTGGTTTTCAAACCTTAGTTGCATCAGAATCACCTGTAAGCCTTGATAAAACACAAAGTCCTGGTCATCAGAATTTCTAATTCAATAGATTTAGGGTAAATCTTGAGAATTTCATTTCTTTCAAGTTCACAGGTGACACGAAAGCATTCGATGCTGATGCTCTGAGAACTACACTTTGAGAAGTACTGTTTTAGAGAGATTATTTAGGTGGCAGCTTGGTGGATGGAATAATACAGCAGAACTGAGAAGTAAAATACTTTCACTGTTCTTATCAGTTTTAAAATTACAATTGATTCAATGAAAATGTTATTTGACATCTGGCATCTTATAAGCACTTCTCTTTTTAGATGACGTCCAAAACAAAACCAAGTCCCAAGCTCTAGGGCTTCATCTAATTTCCATGCAAATGACTAGATCTGTGGGTTGTTTTCTCAATATCAGAAACCATTTGCACACCTCTTTTAGAGTAGCACTTCATCACTACTAGACTGATGAAATTTTCCATGGCATAATTCAAGCCACAACAAATCCCTTGAGGCTAAAGGGATTTATTATTACCTAGCATCAACAAGGACCAAAAAAAATGTAATCACATGCTTCCTGTTCATGTATGATGGATTAGTTTTGACACCAGGCACTCACCTATGACCTCCCTAATGTGAAATAATTCCTACAGGGGTATTCATTTAGATGGCAACCTCCCTTGAACCTGAATAAGGTCCAAGTGTATGTTCAATAACTGAATGCATTTCCAAATTCAAAGTGTTCAGGCTGTCAGGGAAGACAGGACAGAATGTAAATGGCAGAGACTCCAAATTCAAATAGCCCTAATACTCAGTGGCATGACCTCAAGAGACTAAGGTCTAGGGGCATAATACTGGCCTAGGAATCTAGAGACCTGGGTTTCAGTAATGGTTTTGGCAACACTGGGATGATTACCTTGGAAAGTTATTTAGCTAATCTGAAAAGATAATAAATTTAACTACTTGAATGCTACATTTGATTTTATCTTTTTGTCTTCGGCTCATGTATAGTTTTTTAAATTAAAAAAATTTTTTATTGAAGTATAGTTGATTTACAGCATTGTGTTAGTTTTAGGTGTACAACATAGTGATTCAGTTTGTTTTTAATGCAGATTATATTCCATTATAGGTTATTACAAGATTTTGGATATAATTCCCTGTGAAACAAAAATAGACTCACAGACATAGGAAACAAATGTATGGTTACCAAAAGGGAGACAAAGCGGGGGAAGGACAAATTTGGTATATGGGATTAACAGATATAAACTACTATACATAAAATAGATATGCTCATGTATTCCAACTGGGGAGGTGACATTCTGACTTGGAATTCCATTACATAAAAGGCAAGCAGGGTAAGAGCTCAGGAAAAAACCCAAATCAACTTTGGATTCAGACACAATTGGTTAAGAATCCTGGCTCTGCCACAAAGTAACTGTATAACCCCAGACAGCTTTACTAAATGACTCTGAGTTGTAAATTCCTCATCAGTAAAAATGAAGTAAAAATCCTTACCTTGAGAGTTCTTATGAGATTAGAGATGATATATGCAAAGCACCATGCATCAGTTCTCAACCAAGGGTGGTAGAAATCACTTGCTATCTTAAAGAATTTCTGGAAGTAGAAGCTTTTGAATGTGGAACAGATGAAAATAGCAAGTGAAAATATAATCCTGCAGCATCAGGGCCTGGACCAGCAGAATTCTGTCTCAGGGCTGTTTCTTTGCTCCTGATAAAATATCTGATGCATGCTGGGTTTTGATCCACAATTGCTTTCTAGCTTTGCCCTGAATCACTTTTATTCTTCAGCTCTGGTTTGACCTTGGCTTTATTCTTGCTTGCCTGAAATGCTATCACCTGGCTCTACTCTACTCTTTCCAGATTTGGACTCCTTCAAATGAGTATTTTGATGTCAGCTTCTGGCATATGACATGGTCACTATATCCCCGAATTCTGCTCCTGCTTTAATTCGAGTAAGCTTATCCTGATAAGGGTTTATGTAATCAGTATTCCTAATAAAAATGAACTAAAATGAAACATTGTGTTTGCAGCTTACTGATTCCTTGGTACCACTATGAATGTAAAAGAGCAAAAGCGCTGTTACAACAGCAGCAACAGATAATGGAAATAATCAGAACAATCAAAGCAAGGCTGAAAGGGAGTTTTAAAGGCAAAGGCACTGGTACCATAATCGGACAGCAATGTGGGCAATTCTCCATTTCTAAATTTAATGGTGGGAGACAGAGACATATATCTCAGGGGAAAAAATTAACTCCTACAAATAACAAGAGACTGGCATTCCCACACCCTGGTAACCAAGACAAGGACAGATTCTGCAAAATAATGCTAAAGCTGGTAGGACACTGAATGTAGCAGTCACCCTGGAATCACCAAAACTAATGTTGCATTTCTGATAGCTATAAACAAATTAAATTTATTCAGCAGGGCAGTCCGAATGTCTGGGCCACTCCTAAATTGGCCTAGAGGCAGGAGGATGATCTTAATGAGGTATGACAAGACTTGCATTACAAAATGATTTCAATTACTGGACACATTAAAAAGCCACTTTGCAGCTGTTAGAAAAATTTACAAATAGACTTTAAATACATCTAATGAAAAACAGCCTTTAATCTTCCTGTTTCAATTCTAACTTTACTCTAACCTGTGGAAACAAGCTAGGGAACAGATCCAGGGATGCTCTGGGGTAAACTGGGATGAAATAAAGCAAGGAAAGCCTTCTTCCAACTAGAAGATACTTCCTTATCGGAGTGGCATCATGGACCAAAATGAAGATGCCTTATTACTTATGTTATTTCAAATTGCACTAAAATCCTTATTCGACTTTAAAACCTCACTATATGAGCAACTAGAACATTCCTTAAAGACCCAAGATCCCACCAGAGAATTCTCACCAGGCTCCTCAGACTGGTATTGGAGACTCTCTTTGAACTGGCTCCACTCTGCCTGTGCAACCTTCAAAAGCACATGCTCTGCAGTAAGACATGTCACTTATTACTCTGCCACCTATAAGTTGGGCAAGTTACACAGCTAAACAAATCATTAATTTTCTGGACCATAAACTGGAAATAAGGCCTTCTAATGTAGGTTGGTTTTGATATTTGACAAAACTACATTCTTCAAATGACTAACTTGGCACTTTCTGATAAGAATAACTCATATTATTAAGGGGCACCTTCTGCTCCAATCACATTGGCTTCATTGTTCTCCAAAGGCACCAAGGTTTTGCTGTTTGCCCCTCACCAAAAAGTCTCTTGAACCTTCTCCAGCCATACCTAGCCTACCTAACCTTTAAGATCTTTCAAGTCTCCAATCCTCCACAAATTCTTCTCTGCACACCCCAAACCATATTCATCTATCTCTTTTCTGAACCATCAAATTCAGTGGTACCTCTCATTTTGACAACTAAACAAAGCTGTTACCCCCACTCAACTGCTTCCCATAAGCAATCCTATCTTCCCAACCAGAAATGAAAGTCTAGGATGACAAGCCCTGGTTTTTAAACTTCTATGTTATGGTCTTCAATATCTAATGTTATGATATCCACAAAGTAGTATAAAAAGATAATTCACAATAATGTATCCATACTCAGTAAGTATTTTCTCTCTACTCAGTACTCTCAAAAATATAGTGTGACACGGCCACATTACCATAAATACAACTACAAATACAATTGGAAATCAATACAAGTTCATATATATTGTGACATCAAAATGAGCAGGACATTAAATGTTTTCCTCGAGTCCAATGTACAAGGGAAGGCAGAGACGACGACAACAAAAATATCAGGAAACAGGAAAATGAACCCTAAGTTGAACATTTCAAGAGAAGCACTTTCAATACCAGATAACAGAAAACCTGAATCAAAATGGAAACTTACTAGTCCCCGTAATGAACAGAGCCAGGAATGGGGCCAGCTGGATAACACGACATGATCTCTCTCTATCCACTGGGACTGTTCAACTGCACACTCACTCTTTGGGGTGGCAGATCCAGCCCCCATTCTGTCATGACAAAGATGAGAAAAACAGAAAGAGTGCTTCTCTCTCAGCAATCCCAATAAAAGTCCCATTTCAATTTGACTCATTATCTGCATAGCATCGAACCTACTACTATAGTCATGAGTGTGTGATATTCTGATTGGCCACAAAAAGAAACCTACCAACTCTCTAGCTGGCAACTTAGCTGACTCCAAAGAACACCTGTAACCTGAAAGTGAGATAACAGGGTGGTTTCCCAGGAGAGAGCTGAAATATTATCAGAAGAAAAGTGAATAATGTCTGGGCAACATAAACAACATGTCTCTGCTACAGCTGGAAAATAACTAGTTGGTTGATATTTAAATCTATAGATATGGAAATAATCTAATTCTCCCACATTATACACATATTTTTTAATTCCTGAAAGAAGCAGCCATGAGCACATTGTGTAAAAGAAAGAACAGTTCTTTGGAGGACCATAGTTCACGGTCTGAGTTTCCCATGTGGCCTGTTGACTTCCCTAGATCATTTGGTGTTATGACTGGAACTCCCAAAGTCCACCTGTCTGGGCTACTATTAGGGTCAGACATGAGACAAAAGCACAAAATACCAGTCTGGTTTCAATCTTCCCACAAAGAACATAGCACAGAGCTTTGGAAGTTGGTGGAGTGTAAAACAATAATCTTCCAGTATAAAAAAAATGTTATTTTCAATAAGATGTAAAAACAGGACCCTGAGAACTACAATCATTATGGATTCTCATCCCTACCCCATTTTCTCAAAAACAGATTTATTCCACTTTGGTTAAGTACATGCTGTCTCTGAAAATATTCAGTTTAACATTGTCTTCTGTTTGCTTTATTTTCAGTTGCACTTCTCTATCATGTCTTAATTACTATAATTCAAATCAAATTGGATGTTGCTTTTTATTTCTTTAAAAAACAAACTAAACAAATCCATGGCCTACAAAAAGTCAATAGCGTTGTGCAAAAATAGCAACAACAAATATTTATTGAGCATATACCATAAAACAGATGCTGTTTCAGTCTCAAAAGATAAGTGATGTGCAGGTAATGAAAATAGAGCAACATGTTAGAAAGGGATTGGATGGTCAAAGGAGGCTTTTTTCAGAAGGCAATAGTAATGTAGAAATCTAAATGACAAGAAAGGTAGCTAAGCATGAATAAAGGGGAAGAGCATTCCAGAACACCTAGTGCAAAGACCCTGCTATGGCCTGAATGTTTGTGTCCTCCCAAAATTCACATGTTGAAGCCCTAGTCCCTAAAGTGATGGTATTTAGAGGTGAGACCTTTGGAAGGTAATTAGGTCATGATGGTGGGCTCTCATGAATAAGATGAGTGCTCTTGTAAGAAGAGGCCAAAGAGCTAGCTCTCTTTCCACCATGTGAGGATGCAATAAGAAGTCAGCTATGCTCAAGCCAGGAAGTAGGCTCTCACCAGACACCATGCCTACTGTCACCTTGATGCTGGACTTTCCTGCCTCCAGAATTGTAAGAAATCATTATTGTTTAAGCTACTCAGTCTGTATTTTTTTTTTAAGAAGCTGGAACTGACTAAGACCAGAAATGTGAGTAAGGTTGGTGTATTGAAAACAGAAAGAAAACATTGTGTGTGTGTGTGTGTGTGTGTGTGTGTGTTGTTTTTCTTGACTGAACAATAAACTTGGGGAAGACTGGTAGGAAATAATTTCAGAGATTTAATCAGAGGCTTAGTCATGCAGAACTTTGTAAACCAGAATAATGGGTTAGATTAAACTTCAAATTTCCACTGGAGGGTTTTATTTTCAGCAGAGGGAGTCAAGTTATGTGTAAGTTTTTTAAAAAGACAACATGGAAAGTACATACACAAAAGATTTGTACTGAAAAAAAAAATTGAAAGACAAGTACTTATTAAAGAAGTCCAGGCAAGATAGGATGGTGACGTGGATGAGAACTATAGCAACAGACAGGGAAGTGGGTTCATACTTGATTAACTGTTTCAAAAGTATAGTCAAAACAATTGTGGAGTGGCTATGGTAAGAAGAGTGAAATACAAGGTTAAACATTGCTCTTAGATTATTGGCATAAGCAACCAAGTGGGTGTTTTTAATATTTATTTGTGTGAGCTAGACTACAGGATGAGTAGAGGGAAGATGATCAGCAATCAAGAATTCTAGTTCCTATCTCTTCTGTTTGAGATGTCTTTTAGAAATCTCAGTAGTATAGTAAGTAAGTAGTTACATACACTGGTGTAGGGTAGTGGGAAGAGCTCACTCTGTAAGTAATGAATTTGAAGGTGAAGGGCATATAGATAGTTCATAGGCAAAAAGTTCACCCAGAAAGAATGAGTAGTTAGGGAAGAGAATGGGGTCCAGGACTGAGCCAGGGATCAATGCAACACTGAAAATTTGAGCAGAGGAGGATCAGTTAGCTAAGTAGGGCAGGAACAAGGAACCATCAAAGTAAGAGAAAAGACAGGAGAGTTTTCTGTCACAGAAGCCAAAATAAGAATATTCAAATAACCATGGAATAATCAGCCATATTTAGTGCTTCCGAGAGCTTAAGAACAGAGAAATAATCATTCAATTAGCAATGTGGACGTCATTGATAACTTTGACAAAATGGTCTCGGTGGAGTGGGAGGGACAGAAACACAATTGTGGGTTGACAAAAAAAAATGCAAGGTAGTAAGTGGGAACAGCAACTATACACCACACTTTTAAGAATCTCATAACAAAGGAAAATAGAAAAATATGTTATTGGCAAGAGGAAGTTCGGCAGAGTCCACTGAAAGCATTTTAAGATAGGAAAAATTTGCTACTCGATGCTCTGTGGTGACCTAAATGGGAAGGAAATCCAAAAAAGAGAGGATATATGTATATGTATAGCTGATTCACTTTGCTATACAGTAGAAACTAGACAACATTGTAAGGCAACTATACTCCAATAAAAATTAATTAAAAAAACAAAAAATAAACAAACAGAAAAAGATAGGAAAAATTTGGACAGACTTTTACTGTGATAGGGGAATTATCCAACAGAGAGGGAGAAACTGATGATGCTGGAGAGAGTGTGTATAAAGCAGGAGAGAGGCTTTTGAGCAGAAGAGGAGAGATTCAGGAGTTCAAATGGAAGTGCCAAACTTATCCAAGATCAATACCACATCCAGCCATTTTAAGATATGGCCATTCAGAATGAGTAGAAATGTGGATGGTTGGTAACTATGATGTTGGAAAGATGAGGAAGTACCTACTGATTATTTCTATTAGCTCGATAACTTATGAGGTGAGTTATCAGCTGAAGGTAAGGGGCTGCTGAAATGGAGAAGGCTTGAGGAGAGTCAACTAGGCTGTATATAGTCTTTGGAGAATGGGAAAATATACATAATTAACATGTGTAGTAGGATTGCTGGAGAGAGCTATATCTCCTTTTGAGACAGGAAATAAACATAGTAAACAACCTCACTGTGTTTCTTTATTCTCCATCAATCCTTGGCATTTGCCTGTAAACAGGGGGGAAAAATATTCATGTGAAGTAGGTCCATTATTTGTGTAACAGAGAGATACTGGCCATGAACAACCAAAGAACGTTTGTTCAACAAAAAACACAAGCGATGTAAATATTGACCATGCAGAACCCGAAGATACAGATAAGGGAACACTGAACATTCAGAGCAGAGAGAAAGGTAGGAAGCTGGATTGTACACATAGAGCAAAGCCTTTCCGCATAAGTACATAGCGACATGCAGGATTAAATATTTGCAGGATATTACAGCAAAGCCTCCTTGCAAATCTACTGATACGTTTACCAGCAGGGGCACTTTCTGCAGTGTCTGCCTGGCCTCCAAATTCCCTCCTGTGAACCTTTCCTCTGCTCAGCCTAAGCAATGGGCTATAGACCGTTTGCTCTATGGTCTTCTCCCCATGGTCGTTGCTGATTCATGCAGAGATGGCTATCTCATCCAAGTGGTTTGATCCACTTCGTCTTGTTTATTTAAATCGGATCAATTGCTGCCAATTTGTCTCTGCTGGTCATTTGAGCTAAATCAGTAAAATCAGGAGTTGAAGAATGAAGGAGAAATGCTGAAAAAAAGCTGTGATATAATTGTTTGTCTAGAAAGACAGACCTTTCTTTAAATCTGCTTTGATCCTTGAGAGCTTTACAGCCTCAGATATTAGATCTCCCCGAGACTTGATTCTACTCCCTAAACAGGGTTCTGGAAGAAAGTCCTATATCCTTATAGCAAAGTCTGTTCTCTGGCCTAAGTATTTTGAGTGGATTTTTGTAGTTTGTAAATAAAGACATTCCCAAGGCTAACAGTGAACTTAAGTATATGATTAAGCAACGGCAAATCATAAGACAACATGAGGAAGTAAATGTTCAGTGTGGGCTGCCATGTGCTTAGTCATAGGCCATGAGGAAGAAATGAAGCAGAAATTCAGGTTCTATCAAAACAGGGACTCTTTCCTCAGCTATCCCCAGCTAAGAAATTTCATCAGCTACTGAGTTCGGGAGAATAAAAATGTAGTATCCCTCTGTAAAACATGCAGAGTTGCCATATTTAATCATGCTAATGTAAATTATGTAGCACAGTGTATTTATTCAACTGTGTATTCATTCAATCTCAATCTTTCTGTTATTTTCATGAAGTTCTAAACCTCAGATCCCTTCCAGATAGGGTTAAAGATAAATAACTCAATGACACTGGTACACCCTACCTGGCTATTTTTAGACATAGTTCTTGTGGTCAGAGTGGGTAAAACAAGGTAAGCAATATGTGTCTGTGTGTGTGTGTATATCTGATATATATATATATATCAGAAAAAAATGTTGCTTTAACAACACCAATGTAGTAGGTGCATTACAATTACATTATAATTAAATATCATGATGAACCCTGGCACCTTGGAAGAGACATGGGGAAAAAAGGACTCAAGCAGTATTGCTGCCAAGATCTACTGTTAATTGAAACTTGCCCTGTGATGTCAGGGTGGATGCCTTGAGGAATGCATAAGGATACACAGTATCCTCATTACGAGGTTCCCCTCCCCCCGCAGCATGCTGCCTTTCCAGGAACAAGAGACAAGACAGACTCATGGAAAAACTTCAAAACATGTATGAATGAAACATAATTTTTTATTTCAACATTGCCAACACTTCATTCTTTGGCCTTAGTCCGCTAAGAGTCTGTAAGGACTTTGGGAATTCTGTTAGCTTTTCTTAGCTGCAGTTTATCTCTAATTGGATTTAGCTAATCTCTAGTATTCACTGCTTTTACAGTTTATGATATTAAAGTCAATGTAGATTTTCAATTTCCTTAACTCAAAATTGGCAATAAAAATAGTTCCTTGGTACTGACCTCAAAGGGTTGCTACTTATGTAAGCTACCAAGGTGACTCTTCCCAGCAAGGATTCACATTAAACCAAAAGCTGTATTTCTTTTTTAAAACTATTTTAACTCTTTGTATGTACCTGAAAAGATGGATTATTTAATCTTTAGGTCAGTTTAAAAATCAGTACAAGCAAATGAGTAATAAATGTGAATGGCTCTATATTGATTCAATGCAATTTGACAAACATTTATTGAAGAATTATTATATGCTGATCCCTTCAATAGGTACAGATTGGGACATGGTCCCAGATCTTGAAGTGTTTACAATCTTGAAGGGAGAGTTTTCATAAGAAAAACATACACAGAAAATATACTGAGTAATTCAAAATAATAAATTAGTATCTGAATATGTGTGTGTTTACATGGGTATATGGTATATGCATGTAAAGTTTCAGGTGAAGATAAAGAAAGGTAACAAGCAGATGGGTAACGAGCAGAGGAGGTGGCTATTCTGCCTATGTTAGTCAGATAAGGATTCTCTGAGGAGCTAACATTTTTAAAAGTTGTAAATGAAGGGAGAGGGTGAGCCACATGAAGATGGAGTGGAATATTGTTCAAGGCAAGAAAATAGCTCAGGTGAAGAAAAGGTTGGCTTGCTTAGGAAACCATGAGATGGCCAGTGTGTCTGAAGCAACATGAATGGGGGAGAGGAAGGGAGATGTGGTCAAGGAGGGAATCCATGACCGCTATGAGTCTTGTCCAGTCATGGAAAGAATTATATTCTGAATGTGATGGAAACCATTAAACAGTTTTGAGCAGGTAAGTGACATGATCTATTTTTTAAATGTTATCCTGATGGCTACATGGAGAACTGACATGTGGAAGGCCAGGGAAGAAACAGAGACCAGCTTAGAGACCAACATGGCCATCCAGGTCAGGGAGAATGTCAGCTTGGATTAGGCTGGTTAACAGTAGAACTGTGCAGTCTGGGGATATGTTTTAAAAATAAAGCTTGTAGAACTTGATGATTGGAAATGTGAAGAATCAAGGACATACTGGTTTTTTTATTTGAATGAATCATTGAAAAGTGGTGCTTGAAATTTTACAGAAAGAGGAAGTTTGTAAAAAAAAAATGGTGAGGTATGTTTGTCAGGATTGTATCAGTTCTGTTTGAGACATGTTACTGTCATGATGGATATTAAACACTGAATACAAGATGTCAAGTATACAACAGGATTTTCACATATGGAGTTCAAGGGAGGTCAGAGCTAGAAATTCAGTTGGGAACTCATCAGCACATAGATGGTATTTAAAATCATGAGACTGAATGAATCACCTTGGGAATGAGTGTAGACTGAAAATTAAAAATAATGAGTAATGAGGATTAAATTACATATGTATAAAGCAGAGCTAGTAAAAGCTCAAAGATGACTTTAGGAATGTTGGCATAGACAAAGTTATGACCTACAAGTTTTAATAATATTATAAATGATGGAAGATACACACACACACATACAGATATACACACCAAAAATTCCCTGTAACCTCACCAGTACAAAATAGTTAATATTAACTATTTTTATATTGTCTTTTGTTCTTTGTACATTTGTATTTTTTGCAGAATTATAATGATACTTTATATGACCTTATATTACTCAAGTATATATCATAAGCACATTATAGGCAACTGTAAATGTGACCCATATTGAATGAAGGACACAAGAAGGGGATCACTCAAGACTAAAATTTCCATGTGATGAAAAGGACTACAGAGAGGAGCTCACTAAGTATTTGCTGAAATAGTGAATGAATAGATAGCTTCCATGCCCAGTCTCTGAGTCAGAAATTACTAAATTTACAGATCACTAAGGCAAAAGAGGTCAGAATTGCCCCTACACTTATTCAAGCCCCTTAGGAGTATTATTGGGATGGTATTTCCTCTTTTTTGGAGAGAATGTGCCACAGAGTCATACAAGGGCAGGAAGGCTGTGCATTTTCCTACTAGGTTCCCATGACCCATTTCATTTCAATAATAACATAGCATTGTAATGGAACTTCACCAATATTTTAAGGCTTTACACTTAATATTCAAAAATTAGTTCCAGTGTCAACTAGCCATAAATGATGAGAATGGGTTTTGTTTCAGTGTTATTTTCAAAAGCATCTTTCTATTAAAAAATAATAAACTGGAGGGATTGAAGGGGAAAGGATGGGGCTTACTCATTCATGTTAATGGTAGTTTACCCACCAGCTAATTCCATTTTTCTTATCTCTGTGGAAAAATAGAGCTACACTTCACACTAGGGTTTTTCTTACTATAACTGGACAACCCAACAGAGACTCCCTTCAATACTAATAATATAATGGTAGATGCCATTTAACAAAGATCTACATGCTAGGTTTATAGCAGGCTTAATATAGTATTCCATGTAATCCTCATGGCAATTCTATAATATAGGTTTATATGTAATATATAATATATGTGTGCATGTAGGCATATGCATGCTTATATACACACACCCAAAGTCATAAAAGTTATAGGTGACAGAGCTGGTACTTGAACTACAATCTCTCTGATGCCAAAGTTGCAATCTTAAGCACTATGCTACACAAAAGTTCCCAGAGGTTTCCCACAGTGGCCCCTGGGAGACACAGTGATATAGTGTAAGATGCATGAATTGCAGAATTAAATGGTCCGTAATTGAAATACCAGATATTAAACCTCTCTCAGCCTCTCATTGCTCGTGTGTAAAAACTGAGATAATAATTTGTTTTTTTCAAGACTATTATGAGGATTAAGTGAGAAAATTTATGCTAAGTCACATAGTATTATGTTTGGTATTACTGGACTCCAATTCCCTTGAAAATCTGTCTTTATTTTTATTCCAAGCTTCTAGCCCAGTATCTGTGAAAAAAGCTAAATGCACAAATGTTGAATGAATTGCACATAGTAGGCAACCTACGAAATATCTAGCTGCTTCATTTGCCTCGGGCATCCTCAGAACAGTCCATGGATTGTCTCTTTACTTTGGATAAAAGAGGGAATTAAGAAAGGTAAGAGTTTACTACTTAAACTCTGAAAGAACAACCTCCTATTTCAGATATTTTTCTTTGAACCCATATCACTGGGTGCTGCCTATGGAGATCACAAGTGCCCCAGAGTAGTGGAAATCAGTCCATTTTAGGCTGAAACATTTTCCAGGTAATAGATGAACATACTCAGCACACAGCCTCACTGACATTGCTTCTGGTAAGTTGCTTTTACTAGAGGAAATTAAATAGGGCTCTCCTGGGGGCACTATTTTAGACAAGGACGTCCCCTGAGCCATGAGGACACAGAGAAATCCATGGTGCTGACTGATGTCATTCCATTTTGATAACAGATCATTTTCTCAGGTAACCCAGAGTAGAAAGGCTGTGTGTGTGTGTGTGTGTGTGTGTGTGTGTGTGTGTGTGTGTGTGTAAAACAGCTGACACAAACCAAAAGAATGAGAATCAAACACAGCAATAACAAGAGCCAACTACCTTCCCAGTTTGGTGGAACCTCAGGTCTGACAGCAAAATAAGGGAGTCCTAGGGACACCCAGTGAGCATAGCTAAATGCACAATGAATCAGGACAACAGGGAACATAATGAAAGGGACATGCCAAACATAACATATAGTGGAAGAGGTGTTATACACAGAGGAGAGGACACAAAAAGTCCCCAAAGAGCAACAGGGTAGAGGCCAAATTTTCAGCAGAGACTTAGTAGTTTAGATCAGGGGCATCAGAGAGACTTGGGTGTGAGCCCAGCTCTGTCATGTACTAGCTGAGTGACCTTGGGCAAGCAATTTCTGTTCTAAGCTTCCGTTTGCTCATCTAGAAAGGGGAACAGTAACAGTACCTAGTTTATGGGGCTGTTACAGAAGGTTTATAGTGAGAATGTAGCACAATTGCTGACATTTATTAAAAACCCAATAAATGTTGATGGAAGTGGTGGTAGCATTCAGTGCTCAATAAATGTTCCTTGTTACTACAGTCTAGGAACTGGGCTAACTGCACTTAATCCTCCTAATAACCCAATGAAGTGAGTGCAATTATTTTCCTCCTGTAACAAATGAAAAGACTGAGGCATAGAAGACTAAAGAACTTGACTACGCCATACAGCTGATTCGTAAGATAGCTAAAACTGAAACCAAGGCAGGATGGCTCTCAAGTTGGGGCTCATAACAGGGCAGTGGGGATGGTGGTGGTAGCAGCAAAATTGTATAAATGTAGTAGTTTATTAAAAGGCACTAATGTCATCCACCTTTAAAAAGGCACTGAATAATTCATTTATTTATTCATAAAAAAAGAAATGAGTATTTGCTTCCTGTCAGATGTTCTGTGAGATTTAGAAAACAGTGACTAGCTTCATGGGAGCCTGAAGAAATGCATGTAACACACACACTCTGGGATTTAAATTCAAGCCCTGTTGGTGCTGGGTGACGTGGGGACTGCTACTTAACTCGCCCAGCTTCAATTTCCGCTTTGGTGAAACTTCACGTGATTGCTATGAAGATGAAATTAAAGAGAATCATCATATAATGCACCTAGCATATCATAGAGCACTTGATAAATGTTAACTAAACCTGTCGTCTCTCTTTGCTTTAAACTACTTGGGTAGATTTTCATTTACATATGAAAAGTTAAACCCAAAAATGAAAGTTCAGTGACACCTAACACAATGTGTGCAATATCAAATTCCTTTCTTCCTTCTGTCTTTCCCTCTGTGCATCTTCCTTCCTTTCTACTTTCCTTCCTTCCATCATGCACCAGGTACTGTATGTCTACTGCATGCCAGGCCATATGCATAGCACTAGGGATACAACAAAAGCAGACAGTAAATATAGGATCAAGTGCCTTCCTTAGTGTTCCAGAGAGAGAGATCACTCTGTAATGAAGTGACCAGAGACAGTCTTGCACATAAGATAAAACTGAAGTTAGCCCTTAAGGGCAGAGAACCTGGACAGGGAGCAATCATCTAAGAGCAGGGAAAGGATAGAACCAAAATGTAAGAAGTCCTAATGTGTGAGATCTTTGCTCATCAGTAATGGGTATCATTTGCCTAAATAAACTAATCATAGACAACAGCCATTATAATTAATTTCCCCAACTCCCCTTTGGAAAGTTTTCCTTAATAATAACCTTGCAATGAAACCCAATGTATAAACCAGAAAACACTGAAGTATTCTGAGTGAAGCTGGGGAAAGAAGTCCAGAAACTTTTCCAGGAATATGCCTTTTGCTCCAGGGCATCTACGGAGATCCCACAGAACTTCTGGAATGAAACGTAAAGCAGAAAAACCCCTCAAAAGCCCTCTTAAGAGAGTAGTGAAAGTTTAAACATTCATCTGGGAACAGCCTAAGGAGAATGCTGAGTACAAGTCTGAGTTAGCCTATACCTAAAGAAACTGAATGAAGAATTTGAACAGGAAAATAATATAAGGAAAGTATGCTGAGGAAAAATCATCTTAGATAAATAGTCTGATTTGGAGGACTAAAATAATACCTGCAAATTGATTAAATGGGTATTACTACAGTTTAATTTTAATGCACTCCAAAGATTCTTGTAGAGAAATCAATATGGCCTGAATTGTAATAAGGATCTAACCACACATTTACATATAGCTCTGAGTACCTCCTTTAAAAAAGAAGGAAGCGGGACCCCACTATTTTTAGAAGTGTAAACACTTTTGTGTATGAAATAAAATGCATAAATATTCTTCTGACCTTCAGAACTGTAAGGTAATACATTTGTGTTGTTTTAAGTCACCGAGAGTGTGGTAGTTTGTTACAGCAGCAACAGGAAACTAATACAAAACAGTCTCAATAACTTGAAAGATAGAGAACTATACAGAACATTTTGAAGGTCAAAGAGATTCATTGATCCATTCCTAGAGTTCATTCTTAGAACATCTCTTTTCTGGCCACTTTGCTTTTCCTTAAAATTTCCTAGCGATTATCTAGGCCCTCAAGTTTTCAAATCATCTTGAAAACAATACAAGATGATTGTATCACTTCCACAGTGATTTCCTCCATGTAGATCCATTACAATGTGAACCTGCATCAGTAGCTTACATTTTTATCTATAATCCAGAATCCCAAACAAGGGCAAAATTGTACTCAGTAAATTAGCATTTGATCTTACTCAAAACACACCTCATTGAACAAATTTAACATTATGTTACTTTGGATTAAGGGTGCTCGTTGACTTACTTCTTGAGAGATGTCAAACAAAGCATCTAAGATGTTTCCCTAACCTCTTTCTATTCTTTATATGGACCATGTAGTAGGTAGAACAATGATCCTCCCCAAAGATACCCATATTTTAATCCCTGGAACCTGTGAATATGTGAACTTACAGAGCAACAGGGATTGTTTAACTGTTGTTTAGCCAAAAATCTTGAGGTGGGAGATTATTCTGGATTATCTGAGTGGGCCCAGTGCAATTAGAAGAGTCCTTCTAAGTTAAAGAGGGAAGAAGAGTCAGAGAAAGAGATGTTATGAAGGAAGCTAGAGTCAGAGTGATGCTACGTTGAGATCAACTGGCTATTGCTGTTTTTGAAGACGGAAAGGAGATCAAGAGCCAAAGAATGTGGGTGACCTCTAGAAGCTGGAAAAGACAAGGCAACAGATTCTCTTCTAGAGTCTCCAGAAGGAACACAGCCCTGTCAACACTTAAATTTTAGCCTAGTGAAACCCATTTTGTTCTTCTGACCTTCAGAACTGTAAGGTAATACATTTGTGTTGTTTTAAGTCACCAAGAGTATGAGTTTGTTATAGCAGCAACAGGAAACTAATACAAAACAGTCTCAATAACTTGAAAGATAGAGAACTAAACAGAGTATTCTGAAGGTCAAAGAGATTCACTGACCCATTCTTAGAGTTCATTCTTAGAACATCTCTTTTCTGGCCACTTGGATTTTCCTTAAAATTTCCTAGTGATTATCTAGGCCCTCAAGGTTTCAAATCATCTTGAAAACAATACTCTAAGTCACTAATCAGTTGTGTATTCATGGAATGTTAATAATCCTCTTTATGTCTCAGTTTCAATCTATTTAAAACAAGATCAATAAAAGCACCTAATCATAAATTTGGGGGGAGGGAAGGGGGACTGAAAATTAAACAAGAATTGTATAGCTTAGTATGTTCACTCATTTAAGAAAATCTGTTTGCAGGAAGCGTAACTACTCTGTACTAGTCATTTTATTAAACTCTACAAACATAGTTTCTACCTTCAAGGACCTTACAGTCTTATATACAGCAGGCACTCTATAAGTATTGACTCTACCCTGTTGGCATATATAGTAAGTGCTCATAATGATGACATTTAGTTGTTATGATGTTGGCATACAGTAAATGTCAGTTTGTCAATATGTTTTTCTATAAAGACATAGTGGGCCATTCAATACTTCTAAACAGTGCTACATATCTCATACACATGCAAGGATGATATGTAAATACACAAAAATTTTTCCATAACTATACACAATTCATCCAACTTATTATTGGAAATTTGCTACAAGATGGCCTGTGTCATGCGTTAGTTGATAGTAAATCCTACCATGATAGTTATTCGATGCTTAAACCCCTGTGGAAGAACTCCTTTGTAGTTGTGGTATACTATGAATTGTCTTTTCTGGTCCATGATGTTATGGAGAGGTATGAATGTATAATCAATGCACTAATGTTCTATCTAATGAGCTGTGACAGCATGTCTTATATGTCAAACTGACACAGGACATTTAGCAAATGCAAGGAAGTTTCCAAGAAAGACTCACTTCTGAATTTTTCCAATGTCCCCATCTCCCACAACAGCAACATGCATTCCTTTCGAGCTGCCAAATGAAAACAGGAATACAGATAGAGTGGTACACTGTCACTTAAGTAAATCACACCAGCCTTGAAGCCTGGGGAAGGTGGCAGGCCAGCTTGGACTTTCTTGAAGACAAGATTAAAGTGCAGCTCAGGCAAAAGTCACTGAAATAAATACTTCATATTCGAAGGCAACATATATTTACAGAAAATGAAATCTTGGTTAAAACGTTTTTGAATCATGTGTAAGTGTTCATTATAAACTAGAAAGATTTTGCTGATTTACTTTGTTCAATTTCTAGGCTTTTTCCCTTTATGTGCTAATGGCAAGGTATCAATCATCAAAGCTGTAATCAGATTTTGCAGAAGGTCACTGGCATCATTTTCAATCATTTAAACTTTGCCAGCCTGCCTCCCTTCTTTATGAATCAAAGAGAGTAATGTGAAAGGAATTCTTTAATGCATTTTAGAAAAATTAGCAAATTATGATTGTTCTTTAATTCCTAGCTGACCATTTCACCAGGCATTATGCATAGTGGCTCCTAACAGCTTTATTGCTCAGAGGAAGACAAATGGTGAAGGCATCCTGTACTTAACACTGGAGTGGCTCTTTGGACAGATAATGCATACATTCAAAGTAGAAAGCTTTAGACAAAAGTGCTTTCATAGTTATATCTTTTATCCCCCAAGTTATTTTCCTGAATAAATATCTCCTAAAGTAGGCTATGGTCAAACAGCAATAAAAAAAATTACGTAAATTTTGTTTTCAAGCTGCTCAACTTTTGAAATTCTTCATAGTTCCTTCAGGTGCAAGATTTTTGCTTCAATTTAGACATTTTTAGATTTTCAACCACGAAATTCTTTTGAAACTTTTTCCAATCCATTGAAATCAGATTTATTATGCTTCCTGTTTATATAAACCCCGCATGCTCATTTTTAAATGACACATGAAAGAATAAAGTATAGCAGATAAAGTAAAAATGACCTAAAATCCCATCAGCCTGAGGTAGCAACCATTCATTTTAAGACAATTCTTACATACATGTAGATTTAACACCTTCATTCTTCTTTCTCACCCTTCTCTTTCTCTCATTCTTTCTTTTGCATATATCTTCCCCCTTTTTGCCTCACACTACAATACTCTTAGTCCCTCTGTAATTCCTCCTCAAAAGCGCAGCCCTAAATGTAAAATGCAAAACTATAAAACTTACAGGAGATAACATCAGAGAAAACCTACATGACCTTGGGTATGGCAAAGATTTTTTAAATACAACACCAAAGGTACAATCCTTGAAATAAATAATTGAATAATTGGATTTCATTCAAATGAAAAAATTCTCTCTGTGAGAGACAATGTCAAAAGAACAACACAACCACTGAATGGGAGAAAATATTTGCAAGAGACACATCTGAGAAAGGACTGTTATCTAAAATAGACATGAACCCTTAAAATTCAATAGTAAGGAAGCAAACAGCCAGAGTAAAAAATGGGCCAAAGATATTAACTGACTCCTTACCAAAGATATACAGATGACAAGTATATGTAAAGATGCTCCAAATCCTATGTCATCAGGGAAATGCAAATTCAAATAACAATGAGATACCACTACACACCTATTAGACTGGCCAAAATCTGCAACACTGACAACACCAAAAGCTGGTGAGGATTTGGAGCAACAGGAATTCTCACTCATCATTGGTGGGAATATAAAAATGGTACAGACACTTTGGAAGACAGTTTGGCAGTTTCCTACAGAACTAAATATACTCTTACTATATGAAGCAGCAATCATGCTCCTTGGTGTTTACCCAAAGGAGTTGATAACTTATGGCCCCACAAAAACCTGCACACTGAAGTTTATAGCAGCTTTATCTATAGTTGTCAAAACTTGGAAGCAACCAAGATGTCCTTCCGTAGGTAAATAGATAAATAAATTGTGATACATCCAGACAATGGAATATTATTCAGTACTAAAAACAAATGAACCATCAAACCATTAAAAGACTTAAATGCATTTTACTAAGTGTAAGAAGGCAATCTGAAAAGGCTACATACTGTCTGATTCAACTATATGACATTTTGGATCACTTAAAATTACAGAGAGTTGAACAGAGGGAGAAAATGTGAAGCCACATAAAGAAAAAAAAAAAAAAAGCCAGTGGATTAGAGGCTCTTATCAGTGCAAACGCCTTGTCAAATTGGTAGTGACATTGGTACTCTTATCTGCTCTCTCCTCTTTCCCAAGCAAAAACTTCTCTGATGTTTTTCTAGCAAAAGTCTCTCTGAAGCTCTTTACATGTTTTAATTGGCATTGGTTTTAGGTTAATTTTCTTTCATTTTTATGTACTGATTGATTTGCACAGGAAAGAAAGAAAAACAAAACAACATAATAGCTAACTTGGTGAAACCAGCTGGCTTTCAGTGTGAAACAGACTTTAAAGTTTTATCCATCTGGTGCTACTTAATCTAGTTCACCATTCCTCACCATCAAGGATCAGATCAGGTTTCTTTTCCTCCAATCCCACTTTTAGAGTGTGTGTGTGTGTGTGTGTGTGTGTGTGTGTGTGTAGAATTCATTCATTTAGTTAAAAACAGTGTCTGTCATCTGCTTAGTAATGATGGTGGGTAAGAAGTAGCAAGCAGTGTCACTTTTTTTTTTTTTTTTGAAGGTTCTTCATTTCAGAAATACAGAGAGGGCTTTATCTCCTAAAATGATAGCAAAAACATTTGCCCAGCTAAGTCCCATGGATTGTCTTAACTCTTATGCCTGTATCGATGCTACAACCCCCCTCTGCTCCTTCTCTAGATGTATCTTGTCCTTCCAAGTCCAGTTCATACCCCATCTACCTCAAGAAACTTTTCTTGTTTTACATTTTCTCCCCTATGATCACCTTATCAGCACCATACATTCATTCAAACACCCTGTTTCCTATCACTTATTTTGCTTTGTCTTCCAATCATTTTTCCTGTTCCCTGAGGCTGGGAATAACGCAGCATGGTACTCACAGGAAAACCATGATGCTGAGCACATAGCAAGAGACTAAAGTATACTAACTGGATTTTTATTCATTCAGAAAATAATCACTGAGCATCTATTATATCATAGAAGTACCACGTGTACAGCTGTCAACAAGACTCATAATATGGTAGAAAAAGAAAACATTAAATTAAAAATTATTTGCAAAATTGTATTTACAATTACCATGTGTGTTAGGAAGAAGAAATGAGACTGTATGAATTAGCTATACCTGGAGAAGCCATTCTAGTCCTCCCGGGTTAATACTTAAGCTTCCTAAGGGCAGGGATATTGGAGTGTAGTCTATGAACCAAGTTAGGAGACTAGGAGGTAAAGAACAGTCTGCTATTAGGGAATCTGGCAAGTGGGACTATTCTAACCGGTTGTGGGATGAGATTGTCCCAGAGAATGGCAACTATCCAGGGACCACAGTTCGTTGAAGACCACAAACTAAACAGGGTTGGTACCTACCATGGATTCATACCCTAGCAGTTCCCTGGTATAAGTAGCCTATTGCAGGCATTCTAAAAAAGTCTTTTCAGCATTCTTAACTGAATCTCAAGTTTAGGTAGTTATCTCCTTTTGAGTGTTTATAACAAATCTTCATTTTTCACCTCTTGTGCAGTGTTATGGGCTCAAATGTGCCACTTACCCAAAATTAATCTGTTGAGGCCCTAACCCCCAGTACCTCAGAATGTGACTGTATTTAGAAGTAGGGTCTTTAAAGACCTGATTAAGTTAAATTAAAATGAGGCCATTATGCTGGGGCGTGATCCAATATGAATGTTCTCATAAGAAGAGGTAGAGACACCAGGGAGGCACCTGATAAAGGAAAGGTCATGTGAAGACACAGCAAGAAGGTGGCCATCTGCAAGCCAAGGATAGAGACCTCAGAAGAAACCAACCTGCCAACACCTTGATCTCGGATTTGTGATCTCCAGAACTGTAAGAAAATAAATGTCTCTTGTTTAAATCACCAAGTCAGTGGTATTCCCTATGGGGCATTCTGGAGACAGACCCCTCCCCATATCCTCTGCTTTAGCTAGTCTCTGAAAAATCTAGGTAACAGGATCAGCACATTTCCTGAGCTGTTTTACAGATGCTAAAACTCCCACCAAATGGAAGGCTGTGGTTAACTACTTGATGACCTTGAGCACATAGGCCTACTACAGCCTGAGGATTGACAATGTTAACCCCTGTGACACTGCACTGTTACCTCACCATCAACCAATCAGAACTGTGCACAACCTGATCACAGACCATGCACTTCCCCTCCCTCACCTTGCCTTTAAAAATGCCTTCCTGAGACACAGCACTCCCACTACTGGGCATATACCCTGAGAAAACCATAATTCAAAAAAAGTCATGTACCAAAATGTTCATTGCAGCTCTATTTACAATAGCCAGGATATGAAAGCAACCTAAGTGTCCATCAACAGATGAATGGATAAAGAAGATGTGGCACATATATACAATGGAATATTACTCAGCCATAAAAAGGAACGAAACTGAGTTACTTGTAGTGAGGTGGATGGACCTAGAGTCTGTCATACAGAATGAAGTAAGTCAGAAAGAGAAAAACAAATACCATATGCTGACACATAGATATGGAATCTAAAAAAAAAGAAAGAAAAAGAAAATGGTGAGAAGAACCTAGAGGCAAGACAGGAATAAAGATGCAGACTTACTAAAGAATGGACTTGAGGATATGGGGAGGGGGAAGGGTAAGCTGGGACAAAGTGAGAGAGTGGCATGGACATATATACACTACCAAAATAGAGAGCTAGTGGGAAGCAGCCACATAGAACAGGGAGATCAACTCGGTGCTTTGTGACCACCTAGAGGGGTGGGATAGGGAGGGTGGGAGGGAGGGAGATGCAAGAGGGAAGAGATATGGGAACATATGTATATGTATAACTGATTCACTTTGATATAAAGCAGAAACTGACATACCATTGTAAGGCAATTATACTCTAATAAAGATGTTAAAACAAAACAAACAAAAAATAAATAAAAATTAAAATGCCTTCCTGAGACCCATGATAGTTCGGGCTTTTTGAGCACTAGCTATCCCTGATTCCTTATCTGGCACCTTATAATAAACCCTGCACTTTCTTTCATCATATCCTGGTGTCAGTATATTGGCTTTACTGTGCACTGGCAAGTGGACCCACGTTTGGTTCAGTAAAAATGGCAGCCCCAGCAAACTAATACATAAAGTCACTTGGCCTTTCTGTTTCTGTAAGTTCCCATCCTAACTAATCAAAGTTTCTGCCTCTGATGAGTAGAGTCCTTACCTCTTCCTCACAACCCACTAAAACATAATTCTCTTTTTTCCTTAACATTAAGATGGTATATTATTCTGTCTGGCACCTGCCACAGAAGAACTTCAAGCCTAACTAAATGCTCTTCACATTGAACCTGATGAGTCCAGGTGTGGATGGTACTGCAGACACAGAAAATTCATTTGTTACTACCAATGCCCTGCTCTCTCTCTTAATTTATTCTGCCATCCCTAAGTTGCCAGGATACAGAACTCCTTTCCTCAGTCAATACCTCCTCAAAAAATATTTTTATATAAAGAGGAAAATGCATAACCCTCACTCATATTTTAGCCAGCTAGATCCTAGTCTGTACCTGACTTTCTTGACTTATATCCTCCCTATATTTGCAGAGCTCTCCTTTGAAATACTATTTCTTGAGTATCATGACTTGAGTTGGCAAAATTTCTGCAGAGCAGCTAGATAAACTTTATATACTTGAGGGTCTTTGATTTATTATTTTTCTAGTTTCAAGGGGCTTCTCACAGGCCATTTTAAATTGGGTATTAGAATTAAGGGTGCCTTTGGAAAAGTCACTTTTATACACGGGTATATCTTCTGTCCTTGTTCTGAAGCAATATTGTATAAGCATAAAATAATCCTCATCGAATTCTCTTAGCCCATATAACACTCTAGAAAACTGAAAAGACTCTTTCCTGGAATTAGATATGGAACACTGCAGAACATTCCTGGCTCTCTTTGGTTGCAGGGGTACCTTATGTGCTAGAGCCAACACTTTCAACACTCAGGAAGGTCATGATCTGAATCATCTGGAGTTAGTTGTTTAAACATTTCAGAGGAGAAATAAATTGAGGGAAAAATGTGGTACAGAAGTGAGTATGCAGGGGCTTATCTAAGACATTGATAGTCTCCAATGCTCATTGGTTTTAAAGATACATCTAATATGTTACAAATTGAAATCCAGTGCTTTTAACAGAGTAGATGCTGACAATCTAATAACTAAGTGGAACAAACCACCTTCAATAAATTCATCAGTCAATGGTCATTCTTTCCTTTTATCATCATATTCCAAGAAATATAGTTGAATTTAATTCAGGGAACTTCAGGAATCTGTTGTGAACAGAACAAGAGCAGCAAGAACCTGATTTTGCAAGGTACATTATTCACTGTTAAAAAATCCTGAATTATTCAATACTCAAACATTGAATTTCACCTCAAAACTAGGCACTTGATGAAACTATAAAGAAAAAAATTATATCTTTCTCTTTGTTCATATATTTACTTTTTTAATAAGAAAAAGAAAATATTGGCAATAATTTAAAAATGCTCTTTTGGGTGGATTTTTAGTTGGAGAGTTTATTTTGAAGGCTAGAATCTAGTTGGATTCATGCACAATTTTTACTTTCTCCTTAATCTGGAGAAGTCATCCAGAAAGGAGAGGATTTTAGGGGGACATTAGAGGTCATATGTGGTAGAACCAAGGATTTTTCTACCACGTCCACTTTGACAAATTGCCACCTTCTCTACTATTACTAAGGATAAGCTAGTAACCCCCAATAGGTGGAGTTCCTTCCCTCAATACTTCCTCCTCAAATGAAAGTTAATCCAAACAGCTCAATTCTTTTGAAATGTGAGTTAATCAGAGGGTCATCTCTTTCATAATTTAATCAGGCTTGTGATGAGCTAGCATCCCAAATGGGTCCTCAATGTCATTTATCCAACCCCACTGTTTTGCTCATAAAAAACTTGAAGCCCACGGGTATTTGAAAAGTCACACAGTTTGTGATCTAACTGCAATGGAACACTTGGTTCCCCTCTTGGACCAAGACTCTCTACAACTCAGCACACATCTTTCCAGCTTGAGCTAGACCAGATAAAAAATCCCATGCTAAGCCTTCTTTTACACATTGCCCATCCTCAAATTTGATCTGGTTTTGAGAAACTATGCTGTTTAGAGAGATATTCATGGGCAAAAAAGATAGAAACAGATTAACTAGCTCTGCTTTACTGTCATACATGGCATTTCTCCTAAAGATTGTTCTCTATATCACCATCAGATTCAAATACAGTTCAGAAATAATTTTCAGAAATTACTTGTTTGTAGATCCTCTGAGTCCAGTCAATGAACTGGGATTCTGAAGACTCAGGAGGAATAATTCATTTCAGCCTCATCCCTCAGAGCATCATACTTTGGGAAAAAAAAGGATAATTATGAATTTTCCAATATACTGAAGAATAGCTACTGACTCTGTGTTACCTGTCAACATATCTTGGGGGGTATTGAGATGGAATCAAATACGTCATACCATGACATTTAAATGTTCACAAACCTAAGTGATATTCTTGGAAAAAATGTACTTTACCATTCCTATTCATTTTCATGCAATGTTTAATTATACCAGAGACAGAAGAGAGTATAATGTGAGAGGAAGGAATCATCCATGCAGTACTCTTGAGAGAATGAAACTTATGGAAGATTTTTATTATAATAACAATGAGATGACATGAACATTCCTGCTCTGTAAAAGCAACAAAGTTGTCTTTGACCTCTCTGAGACTAAAGTAGAATGTATAATTTCTTCTTCCCTTTGTCATTAACACAAGACTATTGTCTAAATATTGAGTCCAAGGCCACAATTTGGAAATATGTAGATGTGGCTCTCACTTTAAGTTAACAGGAAGAAATTTAATTCAAAAACAGAGGTATCCCAAACGGCCGCACTTTATTCTTCAATATTAAAGAATAAACATATCCTCACCACTCTACTACAGATCTGTTGGCTGTGGCTGATTAATTCATTAAAGTCAACAAATATGTATTGAGTCTCCACCATGCCCCAGGCATTGTTCTTCCCATATTCTAGTGGGAAAAGACAAAAAAATATGGAACAAATACATCATGTCAGATCATGGTACATGGGAAGCAAAATGAAGGAGGGAAATGGACATGGAGAGTAAGGCAACACATGGTTGTTATTTTATATAAAGTCATGGAGAGATAAGTCTCTAATAAGGTGATATTTGGGTTGAGACTGGAAGGAAATGAAGCATGAGTCATGGGTATGCCTGGAAGAAGAGCATTCTAGGAAAGGGAAAGGCAAGTGCAAAGGCCCTGAGGCAGGAGTGGACTTAGCATGCTAGAGAAAAACAAAGGAGGCCAGAGGAGGAGAAGAGGAATGATTGAGAGGGCAAGCTATAGCGGATGAGGTAGGAAAGGTGGTGGGGGTTAGGTCATATCGGACTTTGGCTTTTACTCTTTGTGAGATAGAAAAATATCTCACTGGTTTTGGAAGGTTTTGAGCACATAGTTAATAAACATTGCCTGATATATGGAGAACAGACAATAAGGGGATAAAAGTGGAAACAGGGAAAACCAGTCAGGAGTCTATTGTAATGATCCATATGAGAAACATGACAGTTCACACCATGTAATAGCTGATGAACATGTGGTTTCTTCTTTCTCAGTTCCTGGGCATATCTAATGGGCCTTCCCTAACCTAGTAGACCCTACCCACTCAGAAACCTTCCCTCTGCTGAATCTACCATCAAGAATGTCTGGAGCCTGCCATATTCTCTTACTACCCTCTAGCCTAGGCTGTCACCACTACTGTGATGAGTGTGATGAGCATCAAAGCAGATCTACTGGCTCTCAAATCTGTATTCAAATATATGGAGGCCTAGGGAGGCTCATGAGTGCCAACTATTAAATCCAGTCTTCTCACTATGCAATACCCCTCCCCACCTTAGCTCTGCTTGGGTCTCACGTTAGGTGGAGAAGCTATGCAGAATGGTTTCTCCCTGAGTGTGGAAGAAAGCACCTGTGTTTCCCTCCACTCATACCTAAAGAGGCAGACAGGATTCATGTGGGAGCATCTCTCTTCCTATTGCTTTCTTCTCCCCTCCTTCATTTTAATCCCTTCTGGGATAAAAAGGATTAACTTTTCTTTAATGCCCTTGTGGCAATATTATCTAGTATTTAGCAAGAAGATTTTGCCTAGCTATCCTAGGTAAAGGGATAAGTCTTTTCTAAGATAAGAGAAATGTGAAAACTGAGTCTGGGCTTTGTTCTTTACTGACAAATGTAATTTGGAAATATCTGTCTGGTTGTCTTACTAAGGACACCGATTGTTTTGCTAAAGAAGGCAAATACCTACTTTCTCCTTATTTGGGGTAAAAGACCTGATAGTTAGGCCTCTAAGATGGAAAGCTACAAGAGATCATGATTTATGATTAAAATATACTAGTTTGTCACTTGCTAAATATTACCCCTGGAAGAGTCATGATAAATGCCAAATATCAAATCAGTAAGTAAAATGATGAATTATTCAATAAATAGTGTATATTAGTTTCCTACTGCTTTTTAAACAAATAACCATAAATTTCATGGCTTAAAAGAACACAAATTTATTTTCTTACAGTTCTGGAGGTTAGAAGTCCACAATCAGTCTCAGTAGGCTAAAATCAAGGTGTCTGCAGGGCAATGTGCCTTCTGAAGGCTCCAGGAATCCATTTATTATCCTTTACCAGTTTCTAGATTGTTCCTGCATTACTTAGCTCATGGCCCGTACTTCCATCTTTTAAGTGTATTTCTCCAACTTGTGTTTCTGTCATCGTATTACCATCTCCGACTTTGACCATTTTGCCTCCCTTTTGTCTGGTCTTTTGGGATTATCTTGGACCCATCTTTATAATCCCGATTTCAAGATCCTTAACAACGTCATATGTGAAACATTCTTTTTGCCATGTAAGATACCATATTCACTAGTTCAGGAGATTAGTATATGAACATCATTGGGTGGCATTTATTCTGTTTACTAGATAAATTGCCTAACCATTTAAAAATATAAAATTATACTTAAGCCTAACATTATCCACCTTAGTAAATTACACACAGATTAAAAATATAAATGTTAATCATGAGAGCAGTACTTTAAAAATCTTTATTCAGGGCTTCCCTGGTGGCACAGTGGTTGGGAGTCTGCCTGCTAATGCAGGGATACGGGTTTGAGCCCTGTTCTGGGAGGATCCCACATGCTGCAGAGCAACTACGCCCATGAGCCACAACTGCTGAGCCTGCGCATCTGGAGCCTGTGCTCTGTAACAAGAGAGGCCACGATAGTGAGAGGCCTGCACACCGTGATGAAGAAGTGGCCCCCGCTTGCCACAACTAGAGAAAGCCCTCTCACAGAAACGAAGACCCAACATGGCAAAAGTAAATAAATAAATTAATAAACTCCTACCCCCAACATCTTCTTTAAAATAAAAAAATCTTTGTTCAAAGAAGGGATCTTACTATGCATGACAGAAAAGTCAGGAACAATACAGACATCAATGAAAGCTAATTTTACTTGTCAACTTGCTTGGGCCATAGTGTCCAGATGAGTGCTCAGACACTCTGGATGTTTCTGGGAGGGTGTTTTTTGGATGAGATTACCATTTAAACCAGTGGACTTTGAGTAAAGCAGATTGCCCTTCATAATGTGGGTGAGTCTCATCCCAATAGTTGAAAGTTTGAACAGAACAAAAGACTGACACCCCTTGAGATACAGGGAATTCTGCCAGCAGATGGCCTTCAGACTTGAACTTCAACATCAGATATTCCTGGGTGTTCAGCTTGCCAGCCCACCCTGCAGATTTTCCATAGTCACATGAGCCTCCATAGTCACATGAGCCAATTCCTTAAAATAACTATCTTACTATATATCTACACATATTCTGTTGTTTCTATTTCTCTGGAGAACCCCAAACTAATACACCATTTTAATAGCCAAACAAACTACAATATATAAAGCAAAAAGGTTAAATATCCTAAACATATAAAAAGTTCTTGCAAATCAATAGAAAAATAACACCCATTAACATAAACACAAAAATAATGGGGAGAAACAAACATTAAAAAAAATAAAAACAAGTTCATGTGCTCTAGTTTTTAAAGAGAAGTTCTTTAAATGAGAATAAAAAGACCGGCAAAGATCAAAGGTAATGCTAAGACGCAGTAACCTACTGCTTGGAATGCAAATTGCTAAGTTATATCCTAGAAATTTAGTTATATGTATCAAAAGTCTAATAAAAGGCACTTGGATCCATTAATTCCAGCTCTGTGAATCTGTCACTAAAAATAAATGATCAAATAAGAAAATATATATTTAGCTCATTTATTGTCATGATGTTAATGGTAGGGTTTAATTTAAGCAGCCTAATATCAAATAGCTTGGATAAATCCAAATATTTATTCTTTAAATTATAGTTGGCAGTCTAAATGAGTAAGAGATAACCATTAAAAATGGAAACATATGTCCCATATGGAATATACTTTAAATTTTAAGCAGTAATAATGAGGTACAGTATAATGTATTTTGACAAATATTTCTTTATACATACTAATATATTTAACATATCTGCATGTGTATTTACATGAGGAAATCTGGAAATATATAACAAAGTTTTAGAAGTGATTATTTCTTCATGGTAAAATCTAAGTTGGTTTAATTTTTTCCCTTTATATATCTGTATTTTTTTTCTTTCTATCTATCCATTTATTATTTATGACTTGTATATTTTAAATTTCCAAAAATAGGTTAACCTGCAACAACAACGTTTTTAAAAATGTCTTTTGCATAAGAAAGGTAATGTTGTGTGGTTTGTTAGCTAGGTTAAGTAAATTGTTAATAAATAAACAATGGAGCGGGATTATGGGAGTGAAGTGGAAGTTACCTGCTTCAGGAGTAGAGGCAGAAAAGAACACTAATGATGCTCTCTGAGATAAGATGCCATTTGTAGCTAGCACTTTATCTTCCTCAGTGTGTAGATAAAAGGAGAGCAATTGAAGTTCCATTTTCAGTTCAGACCTCTTAGCTAGGTTGGTTTCTCTCTTTCTAAGATCATTTAAGCAAATACTGAGATACAGACAGCCTAAGAGACGGTTTGACATTGTCACAAACTAAAAATAAAGAGTTCACAAATGTCATTCAAGAATTTATGGGAAGGTAATATACCCACTCAAACTTCTCTCACTCTCTATCTCAAAATGATCATCTCTAGGCTAAACTATCATTATTTAATACAGTTTGTGGAAAAATCATAAACAGCTTGTGAAAGCTTAAATGAAAATCTCCATTTAATGGTGCAAATGTCAGCAAAACTGGTAGAGTAAGGACCAAATTCAAACCAAATTATCTCCTCCATAAAAGCAAAAAGAACGTTGGCAAAAATAGTCAGAATCAAAACTCCTTTAGGACTGTGGAAATTAACCAAAGGTTTGCAGCAATCTGAGGAATGTTTATTCAGGAAAAACAGCTGATTATCAGTAAGGACTCCAAGATTTGTGACAATTTAACTTGCACTATTCCCAGGTTCCCCCTCCTTGGATTTGCAGTATCCTTGAAAACTGATAGTCCACAGTCAGTTAAAACAAAAAACAAAAAAAACACCTGGAGGGTTTCCCTGGTGGCACAGTGGTTGAGAGTCAGCCTGCTGATGCAGGGGACACGGGTTCGTGCCCCGGTCCGGGAGGATCCCCCATGCTGTGGAGCGGCTGGGCCCATGAGCCATGGCTGCTGAGCCTGCGCGTCCAGAGCCTGTGCTCCGCAACGGGAAAGGCCGCAACAGTGAGAGGTCTGCGTACCGCAAAAAACAAAGCAAAACAAAAAAAACACCTGGAAGAGGCAGAACTGGGTTAGAGCTCCCTCAAAGCCCAACCTCCAGGGAATGCTCACTATTTGACCTGTCTGTTAGCTCCCTAAAAGTCCACATTAACAAGGCTGATGTGATTTGACTTGACTCAGCACGCACAGTACAAAAAGTCTCTTCCCCAAGGCATTTATTGAAAACCAGAGATGACTGCCAAACACTGCAGCTGCCTGAAGTGTTGTATAACAGGTCAAATAATAGGCTAACCAAAAAGCTTAATAAGAAAACTGGGGAATGAGATATTCATAAGTGGATCTGAAAAGTTCAAAATATTTCTGGGAAACTAGAAGTCCATGCATAGGGCAGTGCTTATGCTCAGGAAAGACCTTCAAAGGCCCTAACCTCTTAACTTCTGGCTAACCTTGAGTCTCTGTACGAGCAGAAACTGAAGGCTAACATGGAGTTGTAGACTGCCTGGCTGAGTGGTGAAA
Organism: Hyperoodon ampullatus; assembly: GCF_949752795.1. Taxonomy (NCBI): domain Eukaryota; kingdom Metazoa; phylum Chordata; class Mammalia; order Artiodactyla; family Ziphiidae; genus Hyperoodon; species Hyperoodon ampullatus. The sequence goes on from NC_136914.1 coordinate 206,467,620, forward strand.
ATACCAAACACCCTCATGAAGTCTTCAACAAAGACTGGGAGACTTACAGGTTCCAGGGATCAAAAGAAATATCTGTCCAATTCTTAATTGACTGCTAAGCTAACTGAGCATAGAATTAGTGGCCAAATGGGAAAGAGTCCAGAATTTACATAATTAATTCAGAAAACTCACTAAACAAACAATAACAACAAACAACAATACTGGAAAATGGGAAGAATCTTATTTCTACAGTTGTCACATTATTTAAAATGTCCATTTTTCAGGCTTCCCTGGTGGCGCAGTGGTTGAGAGTTTGCCTGCCAATGCAGGCGACATGGGTTCGTGCCCCAGTCTGGGAAGATCCCCCATGCCGTGGAGTGGCTGGGCCTATAAGTCATGGCCGCTGAGCCTGCGCGTCTGGAGCCTGTGCTCCGCGACGGAAGAGGCCACAGCACTGAGAGGCCCACGTATGGCCAAAAAAAAAAAAAAAGTCCATTTTTCAAAAACTGTCCATCATGTACAGAAATAAGAATGTATGATCCACAGAGAAAAAAATAAAGCAATCAATAGAAGCTGAACTTGCAGAAGCCCAGACACTGGATTCACTAAACAAAAACTTTAAATCAGGTATATCAAACATGTTGAAAGCCCTAAATGAAACCATGTCTAAAGAACTAAAGGGAAATATGAAAATAACATCTAACCAAATAGAGAATGTGAAAATAGTCAGAAATTATTTTTAGAAGAACCAAATGTAAATTATGGAGTTAAAATATCAGATGAATAACATTAATCTACAAGCCAAAAAGTTCAACAAATTCCAAGTAGGGTAACTCAAAGATATCCACACCTAGACACAACATAATCAAACTGTCAAAGAGAAAGAAATAATCTTGAAGGCAGCAAAAGACAGGCATCTTCTCATTTATAAGGGCTTGTCAGTAAGGTTAACAACTGATTTAGTATTGGAAGTCATGGAGCTCAGTGAGGTGACATAGTCAAACTGCTAAAAAATAAAAATTGAAAGGAAGATTGTTAACCAAGAATTCTGTATCAAGCATAACTATCCTTTAAATATGAAAGTCAAATTAAGATATTCTCAAGTAAACAAACCTAAGAAGACTTGCCCATAGTAGATCTGCCACAACAAAATGTCTAAGGGGCCTCTTAAGGCTGAAATGAAATACTAGACATTAAAATAAACTCACATAAAGAATTAAAGAGTACCATTAAAAGTAATTATATGGGTAAATGTAAAAGACCAATAATAAATATATTTTTGATTGTAACAATTTCTTCTCCTATTTTATTAAAGACAGCTGCATAAAGTACTAATTATGAATCTGGACTGAGGCACATGCAATGTATAAATATGCAATTTGTAAGGCAATAACAGCAGAAAGGAGAGAAGAGGGAATGAGGCTATAAAGGAATAAAGTTTTGACATATTATTGTAATTATGTTGGTATTAATCCAAAGAAGATTGTTAAAATTATGATGTTCATTATAAATCCTAGAACAACCACTAAAAATTAGTTTTTAAAATATAGCAAAAAAAATGAAAAAGGAATTAAAATGATACACTAGAACATATTTCTTTAATACAAAATAAGGCATTAATGGAGAAAAAGGCTAATAAAATATTTATGACAAGTAGAAAACAATCAATGGCACAGGTAACTATTACCTTATAGGTATTTATATTACACTTAAATTAATTAAATATCATAATTAAAATTAAAAGATAAATAGAAAAAATTTTAATTATTTAACTATATACTGATTCAAAGACACAAATAGGTTGAAAGTTAGAGCATGAAAACTATATATACCATGAAACAGTAACAAAAGAAAACCCAGGGTGGGCATTCTAATATTAGACAAATAGAGTTTAAGAAAAAATTGTTTACCAGAGACAAAGAACAGCATTTTATAATGATAAATCTAGCAACCTGTTAAGAAGATATAACAAATATAAACATATAAGCTTCTAACAATACAGTCCCAAAATACATGAAGCAAAAACAGGTAGAAATGCAGAACTGAAGGGAGAACTGAGTGATTCAATAACAATAGTTGAAGACTTGAGTACTAAAATTCAATAATATATTGAACAGTAACACAGAAGATTGGCAAGGAAAGAGAGGACTTTAATAATAATATAAACGAACTAGACCTAATGGATATCTATAGAATAGGCCACTCAAAAGCAGAATACAAATTGTTCCCAAGTGTATATATAGCATTTTACAGGATAGAGTAGATATTTGTCCATAAAGCAAGTCTCAATATATTTAAAAGATCTGAAATTATACAAAGTATGTTCTCTGACAATGGAATGAAATAAAATGAATAACAAAAAGAAATGTGGGATAGTTGCAAAAATATGGAAATTAAACAATATATTCATAACTAATGGCTAAAAAAGAAATCACCATGAAATCAGAAAATACTTTGAGATGAATGAAAACAAAAACACAAAATACTCAAACTTATTAGATGAAACAAAAGCAGTCTTCAAGGAAAAATTATAAATACCACATCAGAAAAAAAGAAAGATCTTAAATCATACCTAGTTCTCCACCTAAGGGAACTAGCAAAAGAGCAGACTAATGCCAAATCAAGCAGAGGTAGGAATTGATATTACAGAGGAAATAAATTCTAGAGAAAAATCAACAAATCAAAGACTTTTTAAAAAAATATTAACAAAATTGGAAAACTTTTGGCTATATTATCCAGGCAAAGAGAAAAATGTAACTTACTAAAATCAGGCATAAAAAGGAGATAGTAAGACTGATCTTACAGAAATAAAAAAGGATTTTATGTAATTACTATGAACAATTACATACCAATAAATAACTTAGATAAAACAAAATTTCTAGAAATACACAAAATTATTAAAACTGATTTTTAAAAATCAAACTTCTAGTGAGACATATAATAAGAAATTTAGTTTATAATTTAAAAATATATGTATGTGTATAATATACATTTATTTATTCTCACAGGAAAAGTCTAGTACCAGGTAGCCAAACTGGTGAATTCTATCATGCGTTTAAAAATGAATTAACACCAATCCCTTACAAACACTGCCAAAAATTAGACAAGGAGAAAATACTTCCCAGCTTATGCTATGATGCCAGTATTACCCTGATAACAACACTAGGCAAAACATTAAAAGTAAAACAAAACTGTAAAACTAAAGACCAATATTCCTCATGAATACTTCCACAAAATCCTCAACAAAATAAGATGCTAAATCCAGAAACTTATGAAAAATATACACCATGACCACGTGGAATTTACTTTAGGAATCCCGGGTTGATTCAACATATGAATATCAGTATAATACACTATATTAATAGGATAGGAAAAACTACACATTTAATAGAATAAAGAACAAAATCTAATCTCAGTAGATACAAATATAAACATATAAGCCTCTAACAATAGAGTCTCAAAATACATGAAGCAAAAACAGGTAGAAATGCAGAACTGAAGGGAGAACTGAGTGATTCAATAACAATAGTTGAAGACTATTGAAAAATCACTTTACAAAGTCCAACATACTTTCATCAGAAGATCACTCAACAAGCTAGGAATAGAACAGAACTTCCTCAAAATGATAAAGTTATCTATGAAAATGCACAGGAACTTCATACTAAAGAATGACAGACTGAAATCTTTCCCTCTACGATCAAGAACAAGCCATGGACATCCATATTCATAACTTGTGCTTGGTACTGTACTGCAGGCCAGGAAATTAGGCAAGAAAAAAAAAAAGAAACATATCCATCTTAAAAGTAAAATGGAAAATTATCTCTATTTGCAAATGATATGAACTGAAAATCCTAAGATATCCATTAAAAAAAAACGTATTAAATGAGTTTAGCAAGTTTAAGGATAAAAGATGCATACACAAAATTCAGTTGCATTTCTAAGCACCAGTGAACAATCTGATAATAAAATTAAGAAAACAACCTCAACTGAAATAGTATCAGCAATAATAAAATACTTAGGAATAAATTCTTGCAAGAGAAGTGTAAGACTTGCACACTGAAAACTACAAAACATTGTTGAAAGAAAATAATGAAGGCCTTGATAAACAGAGATATCCTGTCAACATGAATCACAAGAAAATGTTACAGCTTAGATAGCCTCATCCACCAAAGGGCAGACAGCAGAAGCAAGAACTATAATCCTGCAGCCTGTGGAACAAAAACCACATTCACAGAAAGATAGACAAGATGAAAAGGCAGAGGGCTATATACCAGTTGAAGGAACAAGATAAAACCCCAGAAAAACAACTAAATGAAGTGATAGTGAAGATGATCCAGGACCTGGGAACAAGAATGGAGGCAAAGATGGAGAAGATGCAAGAAATGTTTTTAAAAGGCCTAGAAGAATTAAAGAACAAACAAACAGAAATGAACAATGCAATAACTGAAATGAACACTACACTAGAAGGAATCAATAGCAGAATAACTGAGGCAAAAGAATGGATAAGTGACCTGGAAGACAGGATGGTGGAATTCACTGCTGTGGAAAAGAATAAAGAAAAAAGAATGAAAAGAAATGAAGACAGCCTAAGAGACCTCTGGGACAACATTAAACTCAACAACATTCACATTATAGGGGGTCCCAGAAGGAGAAGAGAGAGAGAAAGGACCAGAGAAAATACTTGAAGAGATTAGAGTCAAAAACTTCCCTAACATCGGAAAGGAAATAGCCAACCAAGTCCAGGAAGAGCAGCGAGTCCCATACAGTATAAGCCCAAGGAGAAACGCACTGAGACACATAGTAACCAATTTGCAAAAACTAAAGACGAAGAAAAATTATTGAAAGCACCAAGGGAATAATGACAAATAACATACAAGGGAACTTGCATAAGGTTAACAGCTGATTTCTCAGCAGAAACTCTACAAGCCAAAAGGGAGTGGCATGATATACTTAAAGTGATGAAAGGGAAGAACCTAAAACCAAGATTACTCTAGCCGGCAAGGATCTCATTCAGATTCGAAGGAGAAATCAAAAGCTTTACAGACAAGCAAAAGCTAAGAGAATTCGCACCACAAAACCAGCTCTACCACAAATGCTAAAGGAACTGCTCTAAGTGGGAAACACAAGAGAAGTAAAGGACCTACAGAAACAAACCCAAAACAATTAAGAAAATGGTCAGAGGAACACATATCTATAATTACCTTACTTGTGAATGGACTAAAGGCCCCAACCAAAAGACACAGGCTTGCTGAATGGATACAAACACAAGACCCATATATATACTTTCTACAAGAGATGCACTTCAGACTTAGGGACACATACAGACTGAAAGTGAGGGGATGGAAAAAGATATTCCATGCCAATGGAAATCAAAAGAAAGCTGGAGTAGCTATACTCATATCAGATAAAATAGACTTTAAAAATAGAATATTACAAGAGACAAGGAAGAAAACTACATAATGATCAAGGGATCAATCCAAGAAGAAGATATAACAATCATATATGCACACAACATAGGAACACCTCAGTACATAAGGTAACTTCTAATAACTATAAAAGAAGATATCGACAGTAACACAATAATAGTGGGGGTCTTTAACACCTCACTTACACCAATAGACAGATCATCCAAAATGAAAATAAATAAGGATACAGAAGCTTTAAATAACACAATAGACCAGATAGATTTAATTGATATTTATAGGACATTCCATCCAGAAACAGCAGATTACACTTGCTTCTCAAGTGCACACAGAACATTCTCCAGGATAGATCACATCTTGGGTCACAAATCAAGCCACAGTAAATTTAAGAAAACTGAAATTATTTCAAGCACCTTTTCTGACCACAACACTATGAGATTAGAAATGCATTATAGGGAAAAAAAACATAAAAAACACAAACACATGGAGGCTAAACAATATGTTACTAAATAACCAAGAGATCACTGAAGAAATCAAAGTGGAAATCAAAAATACCTAGAGACAAATGACAATGAAAACATGATGATCCAAAACCTATGGGATGCAGCAAAAGCAGTTCTAAGAGGGATGTTTATAGCTATACAAGCCTACCTCAAGAAACAAGAAAAATCTCAAGTAAATAATCTAACTTTACACCTAAAGGAACTAGAAAAAGAAAAACAAACAAAATCCAAAGTTAGCAAAAGGGAAAGAAATCATAAAGATCAGAGCAGAAATAAATGAAATAGAAACAAAGAAAACAATAGCAAAGATGAATAAAACTAAAAGCTGGTTCTTTAAGAAGATAAACAAAATTGATAAACCATTAGCCAGACTCATCAAATCAATAAAATTAGAAATGAAAAAGGAGAAGTTAAACCAGACAATGCAGAAATACAAAGCCTCCTAAGAGACTACTGCAAGCAACTCTATGCCAATAAAATGGACAACCTGGAAGAAATGGACAAATTCTTAGAAAGGTATAACCTTCCAAGACTGAACCAAGAAGAAACAGAAAATATGAACAGACCAATCACAAGTAATGAAATTGAAACTGTGATTTAAAGTCTTCCAACAAACAAAAGTCCAGGACCAGATGGCTTCACAGGTGAATGCCATCAAACATTTAGAGAAGAGCTAACACCCATTATTCTCAAACTCTTCCAAAAAATTTCAGAGGATGGAACACTCCCAAGCTCATACTATGAGGCCACCATCACCCTGATACCAAAACCAGACAAAGATACTACAAAAAAAGAAAATTACAGACCAATATTACTGATGAATATAGATGCAAAAATCCTCAACAAATTACTAGCAAACAGAATCCAACAACCCATTAAAAGGATCATACACCACGATCAAGTGGGATTTATCCCAGGATGCAAGGATTCTTCAATATACACAAATCAGTGTGATACAGCATATTAAAAAATTGAAGAATAAAAACCATATGATAATCTCAATAGATGCAGAAAAAGCTTTTGACAAAATCAACACCCATTTATGATAAAAACTCTCCAGAAAGTGGGCATAGAGGGAACCTACCTCAACATAATAAAGGCCATATATGACAAACCCACAGCAAACATCATTGTCGATGGTGAAAAACTGAAACCATTTCCTCTAAGATCAGGATCGAGACAAGGATATCCACTCTCACCACTATTATTCAACATAGTTTTGGAAGTCCTAGCCATGGCAATCATAGAAGAAAAAGAAAAGGAATAAAAATTGGAAAAGAAGAAGTAAATCTGTCACTGTTTGCAGATGACATGATACTATACATGGAGAATCCTAAAGATGCCACCAGAAAACTACTAGAGGTAATCAATGAATTTGGTAATGTTGCAGGATACAAAATTAATGCACAGAAATCTCTTGCATTCCTATACACTAATGATAAAAATCTGAAAGAGTAATTATGGAAACACTCCCATTTACCACTGCAACAAAAAAAATAAAATACCTAGGAATAAACCTACCTAGGGAGACAAAAGACCTGTATGCAGAAAACTATAAGACACTGATAAAAGAAATTAAAAATGATACCAACAGATGGAGAGATATACCATGTTCTATGGATTGGAAGAATCAATATTGTGAAAATGACTATACTCCCCAAAGCAATCTACAGATTCAATGCAATCCATATCAAATTACCAATAGCATTTTTTACGGAACCAGAACAAATCATCTTAAAATTTGTATGGAGACACAAGACCCCAAATAGCCAAAGCAGTCTTGAGGGAAAAAAATGGAGCTGGAGGAATCAGACTCCATGACTTCAGACTATACTACAAAGCTACAGTAATCAAGACAATATGTTACTGACACAAATACAGAAACATAGATAAATGGAACAAGATAGAAAGCCCAGAGGTAAACCCACACACGTATGGTCAACTAATCTATGACAAAGGAGGCAGAGATATACAATGGAGAAAAGACGGTCTCTTCAATAAGTGGTGCTGGGCAAACTGAATAGCTACATGTAAAAGAATGAAATTAGAACACTCCCTAACACCATACACAAAAATAAACTCAAAATGGATTAGAGACCTAAATATAAGACCAGATACTATAAAACTCTGAGAGAAAAACATAGGAAGAACACTCTTTGACATAAATCACAGCAAGATCTTTTTTGACCCACTTCCTAGAGTAATGGAAATAAATACAAAAATAAACAAATGGGACCTAATGAAACTTCAAAGCTTTTGCATGGCAAAGGAAACCATAAACAAGATGAAAAGACAATCCTAAGAATGGGAGAAAATATTTGCAAACAAATCAATGGACAAAGGATTAATCTCCAAAATATATAAACAGCTTATGCAGCTCAATATTAAAGAAACAAACAACCCAATCCAAAAATGGCCAGAAGACCTTAATAGACATTTCTCCAAAGAAGACATACAGATGGCCAAGAAGCACATGAAAAACTGCTCAACATCACTAATTATCAGAGAAATGCAAATCAAAACTACAATGAGGTATCACCTCACACCGGTTAGAATGGGCATCATCAGAAAATCTACAAACAACAAGTGCTGGAGAGGGTGTGGAGAACAGGGAACCCTCTTGCACTGTTGGTGGGAATGTAAATTGATACAGCCACTATGGAGAACAGTATGGAGGTTCCTTAAAAAACTAAACACAGAATTACCATATGACCCAGCAATCCCACTACTGGGCATATACCTAGAGAAAACCATAATTCAAAAAGACACATGTGGGCTTCCCTGGTGGTGCAGTGGTTCAGAGTCCACCTGCCAATGCAGGGGACATGGGTTCCTGCTCCAGTCCGGGAAGATCCCACATGCCGTGGACTGGCTGGGCCCGTGAGCCATGGCTGCTGAGCCTCCGCGTCTGGAGCTTGTGCTCCGCAACGGGAGAGGCCACAACAGTGAGAGGCCCGCATACCTCAAAAAAAAAAAAAAGACACATGCACCCCAATGTTCATTGCAGCACTATTTACAATAGCCAGGTCATGGAAGCAACCTAAATGCCCATCAACAGATGAATGGATAAAGAAGATGTGGTACATATATACAATGGAATATTACTCAGCCATAAAAAGGAATGAAATTGAGTCATTTGTTGAGATGTGGATGGATCTAGAGACTGTCATACAGCGTGAAGTAAGTCAGAAAGAGAAAAACAAATATCGTATATTAACGTATGTATGTGGAACCTAGAAAAATGGTACAGATGAACCAGTTTGCAGGGCAGAAGTTGAGACACAGAAGTAGAGAACAAACGTATGGACACCAAGCAGGGAAACCTGCGGTGGGGTGGGGATGGTGGTGTGCTGAATTGGGCGATTGGGATTGACATGTATATACTGATGTGTATAAAACTGATGACTGATAAGTACCTGCAGTACAAAAAAAAACAACAAAAAGTACAACTAATACTAAACTTTCTTTGGCTTATTTTTATGGAAATATGTTAATATAAATGTTTCAGACATTACATGAAATTTCTAAAAATCTTATATGTTCTGGTATAATGTTATAAGTCATAATTCTAGTTATTACTTTAAAATGTATATCTCAGAAATAAAAAAAAAAGAAGACAATGTTACAAAAAGGGCAGTACTCCCTAAATTGATTATTAAAATTCCAACTGCCTTTTTTGGAGAAACTGACTAGCTGGTTCTAAAATTCATTTGGAAGTAGAAAGGAATAGCCAGAACTTTATAAAGAACAAAGCTAGAGGAATCTCTTCCCAATTTCAAAAGTTACTACTGATACAAAACTATAGTAATTTATAAAACAGTAGTACCAGCATAAGGAGAGTTGTATAGATCAATAGAATAAAACTGAGAGTTTAGATAGATAGATGCATACATACACAGTTAGATACATAGTTTATAGATATACACAGATCCATTATCTCATACATATATGTATATATCTGAATCTATATATGCTAGTAATATGTAGCATGGTCAGTTTTTTTTTTTTTACTATATTATTACTTCTGAAAACAGATTTAGGCTATGACTGAAGAACAATGGTCACCTGATGGAAGAATAGCTAAATTTCAATATTAGTTATTTTATATAAAAGGGAAGCAGCCCTACCAAAGGATATAAGGGCTTCTATGCACTTGGTAAAAAGCAACCTAGATGTTGGTCCAACTAGAATTGTTTGTGAAACTACATTTTTTTCTTAGTATAATCTGACAGTTTTAAATGTTTTATTAACTTTTCTGCAATTATATCCCAGATGATTATAAAAAATAAAATTAGTACTATCCTAGTAAATATATAGAGAAAAAGTAAATTACATTTTTAAGAATGACAAAACTAACAGAAAAATATGATTGGGCAGAGAAAGTAATGATGTAATGTCTTTCTAACAACTGGGCAATTTACTTCTAAATGCAATAATGCAGACCTTAGTCTTTACCAACCAACGTGCCTAACTGAATTATACATTATGTGGGCTGCAACCTTCCCTCTAGCCACTGATTGGAAATGTATTATATCACTGTCCTCTTTTAAAGATCAAGTCACCTGCCTTGAACTAGTATAACAATTGAACAGTGACTAACAAGGCAAATTATCCAGCCCCAGAAGCCCAGCTACTTAAAAAAAAAAAAAAAAAAAAAAAAAAAAAAAAAAAAAAAGTCCTTTGTTACTTTTCAAAAATGACCCTTGGGAAATGCCAAATGGGAAACAATACTTTCATTGGTGAGAAATAAAGATTATTCTCTGTTCCCTATGATTGAAATTTATGAGAATAGCAAAAAGGAATCACATAATACCAATGTGTTACAGTGAGAACAGGTAAGAACCTAACAGAAAAACTGTGTTTTTACTGAAAGCTTCGTGTCTGATAGAAATGAGTGAAAGTTCTCCACTTTAATAATGGTCACTGTCAATTCAGAAGATAATGATGTTGTGGATTAAAAATGTCATTTCTTCATTACATGGTTCAGGTAAGTAAATGCCAGCTAGGATATTTCATTACCTTAAAAGCCTCCAGGGGACACTTTGTATATTACTCTTCAATTGCTGCCTAATAAATTACTACAATTTTAGTAATTTGTAGTTATTTATTACTACACATTTATTCTTTTTCACAGTTTCTATAGGTCAGAAGTCTGGACTTGGCTTAGCTCAGGCCTCTGCTTTTGGTCTCACAAGGCTACCATCAACAGGTTAGATGGTCTGCATTCTCATCTGAAGGCTTGACTGGGGAAGAATCAACTTCAAACTCATTTAGGCTGTTGGAAAATTCATTTCATTATGGCTGTATGTCTGATGGGTCTAAGCTTTTTGCTGATTGTCAGCTGGAAGCCACCCTTAAGTTCTGGAGGCCACTCACAGTTCCTAAAGGCCCCCTGAAGTTCCTTGCCACCTGGGCTTTTCCAACATGGCCATTTACTTCATGAAACCTAGAGCTCAATATGCTGAAATGAAGTCTCACATAACAATGTAAAAGGCGAGTAACATCCCATCATTTCTGCCATAGTCTATTGGTTAGAAGAAAGCCAGAGTTCCTGCCTACACTCAGGGGGAGGGGATCACACAAGGGTGTGTACACCAGAAGGTGGGGATGGTGGGGTGTGACCCTAGGGTCTGTCCAACACACCACTCTCTGGCTATTTACAAATTCAAAAATTCATTCTAAATGTCTGAAAGTTTAAAAACCTATATAAAAAAGGAGATATCAAAATAAACCTCAAAATAAAGGAGACATTTTCTGGGACACATTTTGTGCTGCAATAACTAATATGTATTGCTCTTTCAGGAATATCACTGCAATAACAACCAGTTAATTGGTGCCAACATGCTGAAACTAATTTCCTTACCAGCATCCCATTGGTCATATCCATGACCTTTGCACCAAAAGCCCCTGCAACAGGAATACAAATGTGACCCACAATTTGATAGAGCAACTACAAGCTGCATTGTAATCTCACATGGATGGATGTTGTATGCATCCTTATGCTTTTGTATTCTGGGCATAACTTTCTACTGCTTCTAAAACTAGTAGGCTCAGACCTTGGAGCCTTGAGGACCCAATTAACTGAAGGCCAAAATAGAACATTCTGTCTCCCTTTCTTTTTTTCAACTGCAGTTATCTGAAGCTGAAAACACATGTACCCGTGCTCTACTGGGGATGAGTGGAATCATACCTGTCAACCGTACATATCTGTAAGGAGGCAAAGATCCAGAAATCCCCCTAGGTACCTGGCTCACTTAAAAAATAATAGATATACTAGTATACTTTATTCTCTTTCATCTTGAAAGGTTAAAGTGTGCATAACACTTATGTCTCAAATTGATGGCAAAATGATTCAAAAGCAAATAGTTGTTGCTGCTTTTGACCTAGCATTGAAACATTTCCAAAGCCAAATCTCAATTCTGGCAAAAGTGATGAATTCTTAGAAAAGAAAGCATGAAGATCTCAGGTGGAAAAAAAGCATTTGTATAAATAGACTGATGGGGCAAGACACCTTGGGTTGCCAATAAATAGGCAACATGACCCATAAGTATTTGTTTCCTGGTTTGATTCTCAAAACTACTTTCTACGCTGACCTACTTGAGATATGAACAAAGAAATATTTCTTACTATTATTTAAGCACAGGCAGTTAGTTATCTTGGTAATAAAAATCTTTTTAAAATGCTTTTTATTAAGCACGTTTGCTCATTATGAAGATAGAGAAGGTGCTGTAAAAACCTCACAATCCACTTCCCTCCCACCCCGCAGGCAGTCTTCAGAGGTAACTCATTCTACTAGGCATTTTCATCAAATGTAAATTCTTAAAAACTAACTGGGGGAAAAATAACTCCAGCTAAGAAGAATCTGATGGTTTGGGTGGGAGGTGGAGTGGGATAAGAGAAAGGAAAGAAAATGCATGGGAAATGAAATTAGAGGGCAGAGTGGTACATTTCAAGTGGTTTTGATGAATGGAATTTAAAAAGGATGTCCGTTCAGTGGTTTCCAATCCTGGTTACACATTAGATCTACCCAGGGAGCTTCTGAAAATGCTAATACCAGGGCCTAATCCAATTACACCCACATCTCTAGAGGTGACGCCCCAGCATGGGTTTAATTTGAAAACATCCCAGGTGATTGCAATGTGTAGCTATGGTAGAAAACCTCTGCCTAAAGCCAGAAAATATCAATTTTATATGAATACAAATGCCTTCCTCAGTTCTAACCCTCTTGGGCTATACTTGTGAATTTTGGGACACAACCATAAATCAGAATCAAACCCTCTGGGGTGGTGCTTTGAATATTTTAAACTCTCAAAATGATTATGATGCAACCCTCTCGGCTGATCCATGACTCATTGGCTTTTAGAAACAACTGCTCTAGGCTGATGATTTTGCTTCTTTTTTTCTTGTTAGCTAACAAACCAGTTGGGGTTTAAGATGCAACATTGTGTCTTGGGGGAACAAATGTCTATTGTTTACTAGACTCACAAACATTTATATCAGATCTACTTTGGGCTTCTGTATACAAAGGTACATTATACTTGGTTCTTGTCCACATATTGCCAGCAGTCTGAAAAGCCTCATATTTATTGGTATGAGATACATGAGGGATTCAGAAAGAAGAAGTAGTCATGGGAAGTTTGTGAAGGCAGAAAAATCTTCCCTAAGGTGTACCCACATAAGGAGTAGCTCTAAGGGGTACCCAAAAGGGGTAGCTAGGATCAGAACTACTAATGAAAGAAGGGAGTATAGAGGGAGGTATTTATAGAACTGATAAACAGAGGAATAAAAGGTTAAGTCATATTTGAAAAATACTAAACAAACTTTATGTTGAGGAATGGTATTAACTGATACTGAAAATGGAGGCCGAGAGAATTGAATGCCAGCATTTAGTGTTTCATTCTAGAGACAACAGATCATAGTGTTAGATAACAAATTTATGAAGACATTTTTATGTTTATTAAGGTAGACAACAGCAACAACTCTCAACACAAATAGGTGTATTTTATGACCAATTGCTGATGGGGATATTAGCCAAAGGTGAAATCATATCTATAGATTCAGTGTGAGTAAACTTGACATTTATCCGGTGTCCAGGGTTTGTCTATTTGTTAGCATTTCCCGTCCTCCTCTACTGTCATATTTTTGCAAAGCAAATACATACACACATAAATGTGAACACGCATATACAGGAACACACATGCTCATTGTGAAGTGAAAAAAAAAGTCTTTCTATATGTTGCTTGTTCTCTACAGAGGATCATGCTAAGAGGGTACAACAAAGATATTCAAAGCTCAATAGAGACATTGAGATTTAGGGGACAGATGACTGGGATTTTAGTTTCTTTTTGCTACTAATTAGCAATGGGACCTTGGTAAAATTGCTTCCAACCCAAGGAGTAAATTTCTACAGAGATAGAGATAGAGGTGATAGAGATAGAGGTGATAGAGATATTATATACATACATACATACAGAGAGAATTAGGTCCTTAATATTTGCATAATTACATAGCACAAGTCATGTTTTTATACATTAGATGTAGTTGGACATTTTTCAAAGAATAAACCTTACCTTCTGCCAACAGTAAGTAGTAAAATATTTATTTTCAAGTGAGTTATTAGAATATATTTGGCATCAATTGGCTGACATCAATGACAACTTGCAATTTGCCAAAAATTCAGCCTTTCCTCTCACCGTGGTCATATCCTCCCTAACACTCTGCAAAGCATCTCAGTTTCAAAAAAAAGAGAGACAGAAAGAAAAAAATACCAAATAGCCATAATTTATCATAGCACATTCCCTACGGCAGTCACACCCTATTTCCAAATTAAGACAAAGCTACTGGGCTTCCCTGGTGGCGCAGTAGTTGAGAGTCCGCCTGCCGATGCAGGGGACACGGGTTCGTGCCCCGGTCCGGGAAGATCCCGCGTGCCGCGGAGCGGCTGGGCCCGTGAGCCATGGCCGCTGGGCCTGCGCGTCCGGAGCCTGTGCTCCGCAACGGGAGAGGTCACAACACTGAGAGGCCCGCGTACCGCAAAAAAAAAAAAAAAAAAAAAAAAAAAAAGACAAAGCTACTGTCATAACATTAAGGGCTTCTATATATAAATATATCTTTTCTATAGATTTACCTTGGGTTTAAGCAGCTGTCACTACTCTTTCAAAAATTGCATAAAGCAATTTTTAAAAAATTGTCTACCACAGAGGAAATTCTCAGAGAAAAGGGCTTTATTCCATATACAGACATATATATACACAAATATAGTTAAACACAGATGAATAAGAAAGAGAGAAAGTTAAAAGATCCACCCTACCCCAACCAAATTGATGTCTGATTTTCAAAACATAACTTAAGGCTCATAAAACAAAAGCTTTTATTACATCCATTTTCATGAACTTTTTCAATGGATTATGAGTCAGTTGGTAGACCAGTGCTATGGATGTTTGAGACAAAAATGTTTCTGATGAAATGGTTCAAAACTAATCAAATCAAACATTTACCAGAGACTAACCTTCCCTTAGCCCTCAGAAATCATCTTAAATGTGAGCAGTGTATTTCTTTCTACACATCTAAAACCATTTAGGACATAAACTTCCACAACATCAGAGTTAAGAATGAAGCTCAGAGTATATCTGCACGACACTCCCTGAAATCCATGGCAGTGACTTTTCAAGTTCCCCTAATTCTTCTTCTATTTTCTTTCATATATATGTCTCTTAAACTTTAAAAAAACATTTTTTCTTCTAAAATGTGTAAAATATATACAGAATTAGGATAGTGTAATAAACTCCCCAAATCCATCACCTACTTCTACAATTATTAACACATGGTCAGTCCTGTTTTATGCAAACTTCCTATCACCCCCTTCCTCCCTCCAAACTGGGTTATCATATCATTTCCTCTGTGACCACTTCTGCATAAAGTTCTTAAAAGTGGAATTTGATTTTTACTAATAAAATTCAAAATAACTCTGCAATATCAAATATCCAGTCACTATTTAAATTTCCCCTTTTTATTTTTATTTTTTTCATATAGTTGGTTTATTTACATCACAGTCCAGAGAGGTACCACATATTTAGTATAAATATCTTTGACTGCCTTTTAAAATTTTTTAGGAAACTTTATTTTTGAACAGTTTTAGATGCATAGAAAATTTGAGGCAATAGTACAAATGTTCCCATATATGTCACACCCAGTTTCCACTATCATTAACATTCTGCATTACTATGGTACATTTGTTATGATTAATAAACCAATATTGATATATTATTATTAGCTAGAGTGCATACTTTACTTAGATTTTGTTTGTTTGTTCTTAATGTCTCTTTCTCTCCCAGGATCCCATGTGAAATACCACATTACATTTAGTCATCAGGTCTCCTTTGACTCTTCTTGGCTATGACAGTTCTTCACTTTCCTTGTTATTGATGACCTTGACAGTTTTGAGGAGTACTAGTCAGGCATTTTGTAGAATGTCCCTCTACTGGGACTTGTCTGATAGTTTCTCATGATTAAATGTGGTTATGAGTTTGGGGGAGAAGATCACAGAGATAAGGTGCTATTTTCATCCCATCATACCAAAGGTCTATACTATCTCCATGGCTTATCACTGTTAATGTTGACTTTGATCACCTTGCTGAGGTAGTGTTTGTCAGGTTTCTCCACTATGAAGTTACTCTCCCCTTGCCCCCAGCTTTTTCCATACTGCATTCTTTGGAAGGGAAGCACTTATGTGCAGCCCACACTTAAGGACTGGGCAATTATTCTCCATCTTCTTCAGGGCAGAATATCCACGTAACTATTTGGAATTCTTTTGCATGGCACAATTTTCATTTCTCCTCCATTTATGTATGCATTCAATTGTTTATTTATACAAGTATGAACTCATGAATGTTTTGTTGTGTGTTTATAATTCAATACAACTTCATTTTGTTGCTCAAAGTTTTCTAGGTATAGCCTTTGGAGTAGCTCTTTCAACAGCCTTCTGTGTTCCTGTGACATGCCCTCAATTAGTGTAATTTATTTATAAGATTTTTAAGTACTTACTTTCAGGCAATGTAAGATCTCTAGCCTTATCATGTATATTTCTTACTGCAGTCCTAGAATCAGCAATTCTCTAAGGATCTTGGTTCCTTTTATTGGAGAATGGTATTAGAAACCAAAATCTGGGTACTAGGTGTGCTCACTGTAACTAGGATATCATTTTTAAAGCCTCCTCAGCTGACAGAGCAAACAAAACATACTTGTGTATATTACTCATGTACATTCACATATCTATTTATCTATATTTTCTATGTAAACATTTGTATCTATATTAAGCTAAATATAAGTTCATATTGATGTCTCCAACTCTAATTCATTACCACATGAATCATTCTAGCCATCTCCCTTTACTTATCTGTAAACTCACTCCAGCAGCGAGAAACCTGGCTCACTTTATCTGCCAGCTATTTATTTAATTATTCATTTCCAGTGTACATGTATTGTAGTATAAGATTTGTTAACCTGTATCCCTATGGGAAACAACTTTATCAACTGGCATATAGTTCTACAGTATGGGCTTTCTTGCTTTGTTTTTACAAACTCCATTAATTTCAAAAGTTACTTATGTTAGCATCTTTTTTTCCCTACCCTCTTCAGTGAGTTGTTCATATATTTGTAATAAAGTTAGATTGGTCTGTCACATCTTGCATTTCATCATGGAATTCTCCCACTTCTTAAATGATTTGCTTAATTTGTGTACATTAAAATTTATTCTTTGTGACACAAAGTTCAATGAGATTTGACAAATGCATACTGTCATAGGCCTGTATATGGTATCATACAGAACATTTTAACCAACCTAAAATGTCCTCAGCATTTCACCTATTGTCTTCCTTCCTCCTCCCAAATTCCTGACAACCACTGATTGTTTTTAAACTGTATACACAGTTTTGTCTTTTCCAAGATGTCAGATAATTATAATCATATGGTATGTAATTTTACACTGTCTTCTTTCATTTAGAAATATGCATCTATGTTCATCCATGTCACTACAAAAATAAATGAGCTATTAAGTTATATCACTGAAAACTTCATTGTATGGATGTACCAAAGTTTGTTTATGCATTCAACTACTGAAAGGCATCTTAATTAACTTCAGTTTTTGGCAATCACAACTAAAGCTGTTATTAACATTGCATGCAGTTTTATGTGTGCAGATATTTTCAAATCAGTTGGGTAAATGCCTGTTAGCACAATTACTGCATCATATAGTAAGACTTTATTTAGCTTTGTAAGAAAATGGCAAGCTGTCTTCCAAAATGGACATAACATTTTGAATTCCACCAGCAATTAATGAAGAGTTCCTGTTGCTTCACATTCTAAACAGCAATTAACATTTTCCTTCTAACTTGTCTTTTAATCAATATGTCTCTCTTCCTGCTTTTTATTTCCTTGCAATTGATATATTAAAGAAGCTGGATTTTTGTTCTCTGTTATTTTGTGGAGTTTTCTTATTTGCATCTCCATGTTCCTTTGTTTCCTATATTTCTTGGAACTGAATGTTAAATCTAGAAGCATGATCAGATTCAAGTTTGATTTTTTTTGGCAAGAACACTTCATAGTTGGTTAAGTATGTTTACCTATTACATTTCAACCAGTGACACATAATTTCTGATTGACTCTCTTTTTGTGACCTTAAGCCTGATAAATAGCCCTAGGTATAATCAGTCTGAGGCATCATTTATAATGGTCCCTATCAGGTTATCGTCTAATGAATTTAGCATCCATTGCTTTGATCCATTATTAAGAACAATCTCCCATTTTTAATTCATGCCCCAATGAAAATTACTCTGATTTCTGTATTTTCACACCTGTTCTTAGGATTTCTCCAGCTTCTCTTGCTATTACAAAATGAAAGCTTTGCTGACAAGTATTAATTATAAAATACCAAATATTTGGTATTTTTGGCCCTCATTAGAATCAGATACGAGTCCACAGTGGAATATATTTTATGCTTCACTATCCTGTTATAATTCAGTGCCTTCCACCAATTTTACCTGCTCTATACACTTTAAATAATTGTGTCATTTTCTGTCCTTACTTTATCTCTTTTTGACCACACTTATGGCTGACAGAACTCTCTATAAACTCTGTCTCACATCATAAATCAGTACCTGAAGCTCATTAATCATTCTCCTCTTTTCTAAACTGTCTTTGATTTATTCATTTGGTGTCTTTCAATCAATGTGTTATCCAAGACCCAAAGCCATATTGCAAAGGGACAATTAGAACTGACAACTATCTCAAAAGATTGTTTTAAAGATTAAAGGAAATAATGTACATAAAGCTCCTATCACATACTACTTAAAAATTGCATGCTCTTAACTCCCCTAGTTTTATGTCCTATTCCAAGGAAACTTTATTTGTACACATAAAATTATGTTTTTTCAGAAGGTTGATTAATGCCATATTGCATTTTTATTGTGGAAAATTTGAAAAAGTCAGCACACACAAAAAATAGAGATCATTAATAGTCCTAACACACAGTAATGATTATAATTTTAAGGTACTTCCTGAACATTTTTCTGCATACTGTTTACATAGCTAAGTACATGCTATATACAAAACTTTCATTTCCATTTTTATTAATTTATCTTATAATTTTATAATGTCTTTTAAAATACATGGTAAATATTATTCTTAATGCTATACTATCTTTTATGCAATACTTTTGACACAATTCTTTCTCAATTCTAATTCTTCAGGTCTTTGATCCTATTTCATTTTTCTTCTATCCAAATCCTTAATTTGCAACAGTATATTTCATATCTTCTCAAACTTAAAAACCTCTTTCCTCTCTGTTGGAGAAAATAGTCCCAAGGGAACCACTCTTAAAAATCAAACACCCTAAAATAAGGAAATATCTTTTAAAAATATGTCTTTTTTAAAGAGATATGGGGAGGGGGAAGGGTAAGCTGTGACAAAGCGAGAGAGAGGCATGGACATATATACA
Source organism: Hyperoodon ampullatus (assembly GCF_949752795.1). Classification (NCBI taxonomy): domain Eukaryota; kingdom Metazoa; phylum Chordata; class Mammalia; order Artiodactyla; family Ziphiidae; genus Hyperoodon; species Hyperoodon ampullatus. The sequence goes on from NC_136914.1 coordinate 206,487,518, forward strand.
CTACCAAACGTAAGGTAGATAGTTAGTGGGAAGCAGCCGCATAGCACAGGGAGATCAGCTCGGTGCTTTGTGACCGCCTGGAGCGGTGGGATAGGGAGGGTGGGAGGGAGATGCAAGAGGGAGGGGATATAGAAACGTATGTATATGTATAACTGATTCATTATGTTATAAAGCAGAAACAAACACACCATTGTTAAGCAATTATACTCCAATAAAGATGTAAAAAAAAAAAAAAAGAATGCCAGGGATGGCCAGTCCTGGTTTCTGAGTGATTCCCTGGGCCCAGCTCAGGGACCAACTTTCCAGAGCCCTGAAGACAAGGGGTAACACCTCAAAATATGGACTCATTTTCCACTCTACCTTCATTGGCCGAGCAGGTGCCAAGAACAAAGGCCGCATCTCCCGATACCTGGCAAACAAATGCAATATCGCCTCACGAATTGATTGCTTCTCTGAGGTACCTACCAGTGTATTTGGGGAGAAGCTTCAAGAACAAGTTGAGGAGCGGCTGTCCTTCTATGAGACTGGAGAGATTCCATGAAAGAATTTGGATGTCATGAAGGAGGCAATGGTTCAGGCGGAGGAAGCGGCTGCTGAGATTACTAGGAAGCTGGAGAAACAGGAGAAGAAACGTTTGAAGAAGGAAAAGAAAAGGCTGGCTGCGATTGCCCCGGCATCTTCAGAAAACAGCAGTAGTACCCCGGAGGAATGTGAGGAGACAAGTGAAAGACCCAAAAAGAAGAAAAAGCAAAAGCCCCAGGAGGCTCCTCAGGAGAATGGAATGGAAGACCCATCTGTTTCCTCCAAACCCCCCCAAAAAAGAAATCTTTTTCCAAGGAGGAGCTGGTTAGTAGTGATCTTGAAGAGACAGCTGGCAGTGGAAGTCTTACCAAGAGGCAGAAATCTTTCCCCAAAGAGGAGCCAGATAGTGACCCTGAAGTCAGGAAACAAGAGGGTCCCCAAGAAAAAGAGGAAATTCTCTTCCAAGGAGCCTCTCAGCAGTGGACCTGAAGAGACTGCTGCCAGCAAGAGCAGCCACTACAAGAAAAAGAAAAAGCTCCAAAAGCTATCCCAGGAAAATTAGAATGGACATTTCCCTAGTAGGGCATAACTTACAGAGATATTTCCCAACCCATCCCCTATAGCCCAATAAAAATAAAAACAAATTCACGAGTCAAAAAAAAAAAGAATGCCATGGAAAGAGGCTTCTTAAAGAAATCAAACTGAGAAAACTGGAGATGGGAAGGATTGAGTGACAGAGAGCAGAGACACCTTTCTGTGACATTAGACCTGAAGTATTTGTCCAGGTAAACAAGAAACTAACTCAAGATTTCTGAAGTGGAGAATCTAGCAAATGCTTCTGTACTGAAGTATTTGCCCAGGTAAACAAGAAACTAGCTCAAGATTTCTGAAGTGGAGAATCTAGCAAATGCTTCTGTATTGAGTTTCTAGTGACTTGGAGATAGGAGGTGAGATCTGTAGTAAAGAAATACATGGGAAAATTCCAGTAGGTTCATTGAATCTGGTTGATTTAGTGGTTGAGGGATAGATTCACCTTGAACTTTTGTATTCCCACACTTATCTTGGTGCATGGCATTCAATATACACTTAATATATTGTTTTATAAATGAAATTTTAAAAAATAAATAATTTTTTTTTTAAAAAAGGAAGGAAAACAAACATTAGAGAGCCTCTTAGACTGAATATAGTATTCAGAGCTGAATTGAAGCCCAAGTTCAAATCATGTGTCTTATTACCTTTAGATACTAGATCACTTTACTTTCAAATTCTATCACCTTCCTACTTTTCTTTAAATTAAAAAAAAATAATAAAAGGAAAAATGGCCATTGTTTGCTGGTCTCATTGGTATACATAAACGTGTTACATTTTTCATTCTTCTAAACTGATAAAAGTTTCTACCAACAAAATTGTCTCTTGGAGATCTCAAATGAGTTATTAAAATTCAGCTTCACTTTAAACCCAAATGGATCAGAATATCCTACTCATTCCCAAACTAGATACTTTGCTGTTGATTTTTTACTGTTTGAGATCTTAAGTAGTTTTCAACCCACAAGGCACTACTCATTTTCCAGAAAATATGAATTGATGTAAATTTCACTAGAGACTATCACATATAATAAAATAAAAACATTACCAGCACTTCCTTTCCATAGTCTATTAATTTGGTAATCCTATCAAAAAGCTGTTAAATCCCATCTGTCACAATTTTTTTCCTTATAAACCAATTCTATTTATTGTTCATGATTGTTACCTTTGAGAGGTTTTTTACAGGTTCTTCTTTTTAATAGTTGACTCATTATTGAAGGATTTAAGTTACATTCACTGAACCATAATTACCATGATAGCGATTCTTTCTGTCCTGGAAAATTGATGCAATATTGGCATTCAATTCTGTCATTTCCCAGTTCTCAGTAAATTTTCATAAATAACCATCAGCAGTGGTTCAGTAAGTTTTTCAACAAAATCCATTAACACCTTAGACAGTAGATCATTCAGACTTTGCACACTTATTTTACCCAAGTGTACCCTTACCTGTTTTTAATCAACAGCTATTTTTGAAAGTATTATGTTACATTGAAATCCTAGAGTGAAAATAATGATTTTGTGTAAAGTAATTTTTTTGCATGAAATACAATTCCCATATTCTCTCTGTACCATAAGAGTGGCAATATTCTGAGGAAATACACATAGGAGCTGATAACACACAGTGTGAGGTCTGTGTTTAGAGAGCATATCTTCCCTACTGTGAATGCTCCATCTTGTACCTTTCCCCCTTGGTTGTATGGAAGACATCCTGTTCTCATTCCAGGACTTCTCCTATAGCTTCTTAATGTGAAAATGAATCACCTAAATATTAATAACCTAGATGTAAATAACCAAATGTATGATGCACATTGAATGAGTTGAGCAGTGATCCCCCTGAAAGTTATGCCCACATCCTAACCTCCAAAACCTACAAATGCAATTTTGTTTGGAAAAAGTATCTTTGCAGATGTTATTATGTTAAGGATCTTGGGTTGAGATCATCCTCATTTAGGTGTCTTTATAAAAGAAAGGCAGGGCTTCCCTGGTGGCACAGTGGTTAAGAATCGCCTGCCAATGCAGGGGACATGGGTTCGATCCCTTGTCCAGGAAGATCCCACATGCCGCGGAGCAATCAAACCCGTGTGCCACAACTACTGAGCCTGTGCTCTAGAGCCCGTGAGCCACAACTACTGAGCCCACATGCCACAACTACTGAAGCCTGCACGCCTAGAGCCTGTGCTCTGCAACAAGAGAAGTGACTGCAATGAGAAGCGCATGCACCGCAACAAAGAGTAGCCCCCCGCCGCAACTAGAGAAAGCCCGCGAGCAGCAACAAAGACCCAATGCAGCCAAAAATAATTTTTTTTTAAAAAGTAAAAAAATTTTTAAAAAGAAAGGCAGAGGGCAACTTGAGACAGGGATATACCAAGGGCAAGGTCATGTGAAGATAGAGGCAGAAGTTATGCTGCTACAACACAAGGAATACCAAGGATTGCTGGCCACCATCATAGGATACAGGCATGGAACAGACAGTCCTTCAGAGACTCCAGAAAGAACCAATCCTTCTGATACATTGATCCTGGACTTCTGGCCTCAAAAACTTTGAGATAATAAATTTCTGTTGTTTTTAAGCTCTCCAGTTTGTGGTAAATTCTTTCAGCAGCCATAGGAAACAAATACAGACACTTTGAGGAGAAATGGTAAAACTGTGGTCAATAATATTTAAATACACTAATTCACTATTTTTTATCCATTTGTATTCAAGTAAAATAAAAGTGTGAGATTATTGTTTAACTAGGATCTTTACAAAGCTGGTATTTTGTGTGATGATAGGTTTTAATTTCTAATTTCTTTCTTTCACAGTCTTATATTTACAATCCAACAGATTCATCTAGAGGGTGAGTTGGAAAGGTGGATCTTTCCCTGAAATCGGCTAACCTTCCTGGTGTTCAGAGTCAACTATGTTAACCATTGGAAAGTTTCTGGGATTTATGAGTTTAGCTATTTGTTCCCCTTGCTAAATATTTGTACAATTCTGATCCCTAGTCCATAGACTTTAATAGGGTTTGAGTACAAATGAAAAAAATACTTGTAAAACTTAAAAAGTGAGTTGATGGGGAAAAAAATAAAGGCCTCAGTTGAATGTAATTGCCCTATGAAGAAACTAAAATATCCATAGGTCACAAGTTGCACGTGTTTTACTGCAAAGTAATAAAGTAACTCATGCAAAACTACTCTTCTAGGACTTCACAACAAGATGGATACAATCCTTTCTAAGCTGTGTCCTTGATTTATCACAGTTCATTTGTAGTGCTGTGACAGGGAAAGTCATCTAACTGGATTCAAAGTCAAGGCACTTCCTCTGAGTAAACTCTTCCTCTTCTCACTTATGAGTGAGGAATCTGGGAAACCATGTTAAACTTGTGTAGACTATCAAATAAGCCAAAATTATAGTAGTCTATGACAAAGGCAAAGGCCCAAGTAGAGAATGGAGGAGATGAAAAGGGAGCTGCCAAAGCTAAATGAGAGAACAAGGAATATATTTTAAATGATTTGTGATGAAGAGCTAATTGTTATGGATGATAAGACATAATACCACCATTCATAAATAAGTGAAGGAAACAGAGGGAAGCAATAACAGATACCTATAAAAATTGCAAACAAATTCATGAAGTTAATGGTAGTGATGCCTATCATCACATATCAAATATAATAAAATTAAGACATAGAAAAACAAATTAGTATAAGGATGTAATTGGAATTAGGTCAGGTAGATAACAAAAAAACCTAAAACCATCGTACTTTAAGTAAAATAACAGTGTATTATGTTAAAAACTTATAGTTTGTCAATCCAAGCCTGGTATGTGATTTTGTTTCACAAAGTTTTCAGGGACCCACATTTCCTCTGGTTTTCTACTCCACTATCATAAAAGACTGACTTTAATTCTCACAATCCGAGATGGGATTCCAGCAATCATATGTATATTCCAAGCTGTAAAATGGAAAAACTGAGAAAAACAGATCAGCAATGACTGACATCTCTCTCTCTGAAGAAAGTTCCTAGAAGATGATAGATGACCTGCTTACATCGTATTGGCCAGAACTTCATCATATAGCTGCATGGAGGCTAAACACATTTTCTTTTCTCTAAGAAGCCCTGGGCCTGTCAAAAACTTCTATTATTAAAAAAAGGGGAAAATGGGGGGCTTCCATGGTGGTGCAGTGGTTGAGAGTCTGCCTGCCGATGCAGGGGACACGGGTTCATGCCCCGGTCCGGGAAGATCCCACATGTTGTGGAGCGGCTGGGCCTGTGAGCCATGGCCGCTGAGCCTGCGCATCCGGAACCTGTGCTCCTCAACGGGAGAGGCCACAACAGTGAGAGGCCCACGTACCGCAAAAAAAAGGGGGGAAATGGACAAATAGTAGCTTCTGCTAAATATATAAATACTGATAAGAGAATATTGTTTCAAATATCTGTGAAACATGTACTAAAATTAACCACACATTTTTCAAAAAATAAAACATTAACAGATTTTCCAAAATAGAAATAGAAATGGCATTCTCAAAATAATATTCAATATAATTAAAACTGAATATTGAATGATAGAAAAACAAAATTTCTAATTTTAATAAATAAAAACTAATTACAATAATAAAAACACAATGTCTCTGAACAGTTAAAGCAGAAATCAATGAAAGAAACATAGCCTCAAATATTTACATTATAAATAGTAAATGAGAAAAATAAACGGTAAAATGTAAAGGAGACAGCTAGAGTAGCTATAATGATATCAGACAAGGTAGGTTTTAGAACAAAGGAAATTAAATGAGATAAAGAGAAACACTGCATAATAATAAAAATGTTGGTTCTCCAAAAAGACAACAATGTCACCTAATAAGAGTTTCAAAAATTGAAAGAACTGAAGGGAAAAATAGACAAATCTATAATTATAGTTGGGAGACTTCAACACTTGTCTCCCAATAATCAATAGAACTAATAGATAGAAAGTCAGCACACATATGGGATTTCCCTGGTGGTGCAGTGGTTAAGAATCTTCCACCAGTGCAGGGGACGCAGGTTCGATCCCTGGCCCAGGAAGATCCCACATGCCATGGAGCAACTAAGCCCACGAGCCACAACTACTGAGCCTGCATGCCACAACTACTGAAGCCCATGCACCTAGAGTCCACAACCACAAGAGGAGCCACCGCAATTAGAAACCTCCACTCGCAGCAACTAGAGAAAGCCTGTGTGCAGCAACAAAGACCTAATGCAGCCAAAAATTAAAAAAAAAAAAAAAAAAAGTCAGCAAACATAGAATTGAGCAACATCAAACAACTGGATCGAATTGGTATTTATGGAACACCCCAACCAATGATGGTAGAATATACATTGTTTCCAAGTGTACATGAAACATTCACCAAAATAGACTATATTCTGGTCCATAAAATAAAATTTAACAAGTGTAAAAAACTTGAAATTATACAATACGTTTTCTGACTATAACAGAATTCATCTAGTCATCAAAAAATAAAAGGAAAATCTGAAAACACTTAGAAATTAAGCAACATACATCTCAAAAACCCATAGGTAAATGAGAAAATCAAGGAATATTAGAAAATAGTTTTAACTGAAAAAATAGGAAAGCACAACACAAAATTTTGTGGGATGCTGCTAAAGCAGTGCACTGGAGAAATTTATAGCAATAAAGTTTATATTTAAATAGAGGTGGGGGAAATGGGGAGGTGTAGGCCAAATGGTACACAGTTTCGGTTACACAAGATGAAGGAGTTCTAGGGTACTAATGTGCAGCATGGTGACTATAGTTAATAATGTATTGTATAACTGAAATTTGACGAGAGTGTAAATCTTAAGTGTTCTCAACACACAAAAAAGGCAACTATTTGAGGTGATGGATATGTTAACTAGTTTAATTATGGTGATCATTTCACAATGTATACATATATCAAAACATCAGGTTGTGCAACTTGAATACATACAATTTCTATTGTTAATTATACCCCAGTAAAGCTAGGGGAACCAAAAACTGTTTTGTTTTGTTGTTTTTTTTTTGCGGTACGTGGGTCTCTCACTGTTGTGGCCTCTCCCGTTGCAGAGCACAGGCTCTGGACGTGCAGGCCCAGCAGCCATGGCTCACAGGCCTAGCCACTCCGTGGCATGTGGGATCTTCCTGGACTGGGGCACGAATCTGTGTCCCCTGCATCGGCAGGCAGACTCTCAACCACTGCGCCACCAGGGAAGCCCCCAAAAACTGTTTTGAAAGAAAAGCCTCGGATTCCACTTTAAGAAATAAGAAAAACAAAAGAGCAAAATAAACCCAAAACAATCAGAAGAAAATAAATGATAAAGAGTAGAAGCTAATGAAATTGAAAATTGAAAAATAATAGAGATTCTTGAAAAAGCCAACAAAATTGGTAAACCTCAAGCAAGACTGACCAAGCGAAAAAAATATATTAAAATTACTCTGGATTGAAAGAGTGACTATTACTACAGACTCTGTAAGTATTAAAACCATATAGTTGACAATTTAGATCCAATGCCTTGAAAATCACAAATTGCCCTCAAACGCAATAAAATAACCTGTATAGTCCTTTAATTATTAAATATACTGAATTCACAGTTAAAATCCTTCTGAAATAGAAATCTTCAGGCCCAGATTGTTTAACTGGTGAATTCTACCAATCACTAAATAAGAAATTACATCTATTCTACATAAACTCTTCCAGAAAATCTAAAAGGAACAATTCCCTACTCATATAATGAGGCCATAATTAATGATACTAAAACCAGACAAAACAGGACAAGAAAATAAAAATACAGGAAAATGTATTTAATGAAAATAGATGCCAAAGTCCTCAATCAAACATAAGTGAATCAAATTTAGCAACGATAAAAAATAATAATACATGACAACCAAGGAGGTTTTATCCAAAAATGCAAGACTTATTCAACATTTGAAAAATCAATGTAATCCATCATATTAATGATCTAAAGGAGAAAAAACACATGACCATGTCAACTGATTCATTAAAAGCATTCAACAAAATTCAATATCTGTGATAAAAATTTTCAGCAAACTATAAATCAAATTCCTAAAAAAATGAAAAAGGGCATCTGTGCAAAAATGAAAATTATAGCTAACATCATACTTGATTCTTAATGCTTTTCTTTAGTATCAATATCAAGGCAAGAATGTCTCCTCTCACTATTCCTAATCAACTTCATATTAGAAATTCTAGCTTAACAATAAGTCAAGAAAAATAAATAAAACTATATACAATATAGTATTGTTTAATGTAAATTAACAAAAAAAAAAATACAAATTGGGAAGGAAGAAATGTGTCCCTATTCACAGATGACATTATTCCCTACCTAGAAAATCCCAATAAATCTACCAAAAAGAAATTCCTCGAACTAATAAGTAAGATTAGCAAGGTCAGAAGTTGCAACGTCAACATACAAAATCAATCACATCTCTACATACTATCAATGCATGATTATATACTTATATTTAATAAATGATATCAGTTAAAATAGCTTTAAAATATTTTGTTATATATCTAAGAAAACATATACAGAACTAGTATGCTGAAAACTACAAAATTCTGATAAAATAAATCAAAGATGATCAAAATAAAAGCATATACTGTGTTCATGGGTTTGAAGATTCAACATCGTACAAAATCTTGCCGAAATCTTTAAATAATAGTCCTGTAAACAGTATCAGATGTATGATGCTGTTTCTCATACTCTTTCTGCCTTTAGTCCAAACTCAAGTCCTGGTCATCCAAAGAAGGCAAGAGAAAACAGAGTCAGCTGGAGTGAAATGTTCTAAACTGCATGTGATCACTGACAAATGTGAAATGGTTGGCCTTAGTTGAAGAAGGTCAAGTTAAGAGCTTTGGAAGCAATTGTGAAACAAGAAAATCGATAGTTTTGTGTATTTAATGGCTCCTCTGCAAGCAAAGTCACAGAAGAAAAACAACGCCACTTTGTGTGCAGTGTTCTACAGGAGATAAATCCTTTCAAATGATCTGAGTTGGAGGTATATATTATCTGAAAATTGGCAATTTAGCGCAAGCTGATAAATCATTTCACTTGACCTAAAAACATGTAGAGAAGATGTGATAAAATGGCATCCAATGCACACTTTCTTGACATGCATATTTTACATAGATGACCGATGGCTTTTTTCATTCCTTCTCTGTAACATAAATTTAATGTACTGTTTCAGATATGGGAAGCAGATTTTTTTTTTCTTATTCACAATTCAACCACATTGAAAATCTTAAATGTCAACAAGTTTTGTTGTTGTTTTAGTTAGTTTGTTAACAGTAATGCATTTCCAGTGTGGTAGTTCCACACCCAAGTAAAATGTCCATGCACATCTATGCACATTCACTCCAAGACTTAATTTAACATGCAAGTAGAGATCTAAATTATTTATGTAAATAGATACAATTTACAAATCTTATTTAGTCTCCCTTCCCAATATAACTCACATTTACATTCCAACCCTCACTATCTTAACTTAGGTCCTTCATGCTCCTTTCTTATCCTAATACTAGCCCCTTAAGGGGTATTCCTAGTCTATTTTTCCCAACTCCAGGACAATTTATATACAAATACCAGATTCTTCTTTTTTTAGTTTTTTTTTCCTCTTAAAACCCTGTTCTATTAACAGTCTTCCTTCTTCAAAATCAATTAATGATTCTCTATTATTTTTTTTAATCCATCATGAACACCAACACCAGCATTTAAATCCTTCTGTAATCTGGCCCATGCCTATCCTATACATATGTATACTCTAAATCCAGCCACAGTATCACTTCCTGAACATACAGGGCACATTTTCATAAATTTCTCCTTATCTATAAAATTCTTTCCCTTCGGGGCTTCCCTGGTGGCGCAGTGGTTGAGAGTCCGCCTGCCGATGCAGGGGACACGGGTTTGTACCCCAGTCCGGGAAGATCCCACATGCTGCAGAGCGGCTGAGCCCGTGAGCCATGGCCGCTGAGCCTGTGCTCCACAACGGGAGAGGCCACAACAGTGAGAGGCCCGTGTACCGCAAAAAAAAAAAAAAAAGAAAACAAAAAAAATTATTTCCCTTCTACTTTAACCCCTTTCTACTTAGATCCTTCCATTCATTAAGCAAATTCCAAACACAACCTTTGCCTTGAAGCCTTTTCCCATCATTTTTGCAGCTAAAGGGGATCTTCTAAGTCTTAGTACTTCCATAATTCTCACCATTTAAGTTTTGTGATAACCACTGGCCAAATACCAAACAGAATCTGAGTCTTGCCGATTTTCTCTATCCCTTAGTAATTACAAAGGGCACAGTCTTCTTTCTAGAATTATAGAGTGCTTAGTCCATACCTGGTACACAGAAGGTATTTAATAAAAACATGCTGAATGATGGAATAAAAGATCAGCCATGGTCTAACCCAGATTAATAGCACATATGATTTCTTTCCTATAACACCTAAAATACTTACATTTAATAATTATATCTTTGTTTTAACAAATTTTCTCACAGAAAACCCATTTCAAAGTACAGATATCTCTGAGAGAAAGAATTAAGTTTCTGCTATTTTATACTTATAAGACTCCTCTCTTTTTGATAAAAATTGAGAGCTGGAGAGCTCTAGAGGTGTGTGACCAGAATTGACACAAAGTGAAGGGTAGTCCCTGAATGTCTCCTGACTTCGACACTAATGAGAGGTGTGGTGAACAATAACATTCCATCCCTCCCGTGTTGTCCCCACTCAATTTACATAATGTCTGTTGATTAATCTATGAAGGTAGTAGCGGAAGTAAGCCTTAAATTCTAAGGATGGTCCATAAAGGGAGTATCATGTTAAAAATACCATCGAGCCCTTGAAACAAATCATCTTTCCCAGTGATAGTAGGAAATGGAAATTTAAAGAGAGCTAATGTTTACCAAGTTTCACCATGAGTTATGCACTTACATTCAGTATTTTATTTGAGCCCCATGGAAGATAGATATCACCACCCTCCTTGGATAGAGACAAGCAGTGAAGTTTATGTACTTCTGAAGACACATGTAGTTATAAAGGATGTAACAAGGATTTGAAGCCAGATCTGTTTGATATTATTCCTGTGCTCATTTTATTACATCATAATGTTCCAGCAGAGGTTATTTTCCCACAGTAGCTTACTTTAGTCATGACCAAATTTTCACACATTACATAGTTACTCCCTCCTAATCCTAGAGTAGTTGATCATAGTACTCTGTGTCCAGATTCTGCATCAGCATCCTTCTCAACACAGTGATCTGAGAGGCCATTAGAAATCAGATTTTCTTCATATAAGTTAAACATTTTAGACCTTACTAATACTGGCAACTTTTCTAGCAGTAATGAAGTGAGCAGTATGACCTCTGAGACTGTTTCTGGCTTAGAGATTCTGTCAACAGTAACAACAACGAGCTAACCAAACAAAAATTCAAACTCTTTACTTCCTAAATGTCAATTTTTAATAGAGACATCTAGAGAAATATAGTATTGGAAGCAAAGGTTTTTTTTCCTTACATACATACTTCAAAACTATCAAAAATTCAGCACACTCTAAGTACTGAGCCCTGTCCAGAATTTTAAAACATATTGTCCCTAACAAAATTGAAAAAGTCTGATTACAATGTTTGCCACTCCCTAATTTCCAGATAACCAAAGTTCCTTTGACAGATCATTCTGACCTCAAAAGCATTTACCTTCTCTCCAGTTTGTCTCTTTGTTTTCTTCCAAATCTGTACAATTGGTTGAAGAAGAGGACCTTCCCCAAAGGAGGATAGTTCTTTGGTCAAAGCTGCATGCTGTCCACCGGAAATTCCCATATAGGTTCTTTAAGTCCATTTGTAAGAACTCAAACTAGCAGCCCACAGCAACCTGTACAGGTCCTGGAAGCAACTATGACCCCATCCCAGAATAGTTGTTTGGCAACTACAGAATATACGGCAACAAAAAATTGAGCCCATTAGTTGTCTAATCAGTCTCTCCTTGATCTTTCTTTTCTTTGGCGTGTAAATCAGACTAATCAATTCACATTGCTTAAAATCTTTGAATGGATTCCTAGTTCTCTTAGAATATCTAAAATACAGAATGCTTTCCTGGTCTAGCCTCAGCCAACTTCTTCCATCTTATCTGCACCACTTTCCCTATTGCTCACACCATCCTCATTTTATTATTAAATCTCTGCTGCCATCCCATTCACTATGTGTCTTCACTTATTCTCTCTGCCTAGAACACTGTTTCATCAGTGCTTCTCATTGCTGTCTTATTCTTCCCTTTTAGGTCTCAGATCAAACGACAGCAGCCCTGCCTGTCAATTACTCTCATCACCCAGATTAGCACCTTCAGAGACTGTATCATAACATACCTTTTGTGGGTTTTTTAAAACTAGCTTATTGTATTTCTCACACTACCAACATATTGTGTTTCTCTCACAATAGAATTATCTTTCTTCCTTTCATTATGTCATTAAATATTTATTGAGCACCTATTATGTGTCAGGCACTGTTCTAAGCACTGGCTATACAATAGTGAACATTAAGTTCTTGTTCTCATAAGTTTGTTTTATTGGAGAAATTAAAAAATAGAAAAACAAAATGCAATCAATTGTCATTATTCACAGTAGTTATGTTTTATAAAGTCACTACTTTATAAACACTGAATTAGTGAATACAGAACCACTAATCCTAAAGGAAATAGAGGTTAGGTACCTGCAAGCCCCTGGTCACAACATTTTCATCAAACAAGTAATACGCAGCATTGCTTTATGTGTGTTTCTATTTAAAGGTACCTTATTTAACATATATTGCTGATTCATTAACATTGAACTCAGGGCCAACACTTTAACTTACACCTGAACAAAGTTTACCTAATAGAGGTATTTCCTCTGTAAAGCATATCACAGCCTTCTTGCACTTAGGAACACTAAGACCCACCTAAACTGGTTTACACAGTAAAATCAATAACAAAAAGAAAATGAGAAAATACGTGGCCCTAACAGACTGCAAAAAGGACACGTGTACATCACATGAGAGCTGAAGGAAGAGGGCAGAGCATCACCTTGTTCGACCTCAGGGAGGAATGTCTGCATCGGGCTTTTTCACCACTTTGCACAAGTCTGTGAATGGCCGTGAAAGTGCTCCAAGTACTGATTCTGGGGTCACAAATACATTTTAGCAAGTAGGAGAATCTACAAATACTGAATGCTGGAATAATGGAGGATCAACCGTAATTACAGATGATTAGAAGTATGAGAAATGTTAAAAAAAAATTTTTTTTAAAGATTTAAAAGCAGAGTACAGAGGGGGAATGTGTTGTTCTTGAGAGCTGGGTCAGGGAAGGCCACTCTGACAAAGTGAAATTTAAAGAGTTAAATAAAATGAAAGAAGAGTTATGCAAGTGTCTGTGGGGGAAGAACACACCAATCAAATGAAGACCAAATGCAAAATCTGGGGGAGAAAAGAATGAAAGGATGTGGACAGCAAACAAAATGTTATGATAGAGTTGGGGGGTGGGGATATGGGCAGGCCATGTAGGTCATTATTAGGGCTTTGATTTTTAACCTAGAATGAGACAGATAATCACTAAAGGGTTTTGAGCAGGACAGTATCAAGATCTAACATTTTTTAAATGTCCCATCTGACTGCTCTATAGAAAATATAAGATCAACAATGTGACCACCTAGAGGGGTGGGATAGGGAGGGTGGGAGGGAGGGAGACGCAAGAGGGAAGAGATATGGGAACATATGTATATGTATAACTGATTCACTTTGTTATAAAACATATGTATATGTATAACTGATTCACTTTGTGATAATATATTCACTCTACCATTGTAAAGCAATTATACTCCAATAAAGATGTAAAAAAAAAAAAAGATCAACATTGGAAGCTGAGACCGATTGGTAGTGATTACAATATTCTGGAAAAGGAAACTTGCTGGCTTAGTATAGCATAATAGTAGACATGATATTTAGAAGCCATGGAACCAGGAATATATTTCAGGGTTATCATTATAGAATACGTTGTAGAGTGGGTATAAGTAAATTCGAGAGAGAGAAAGAGAGAGAATATAAATAAATTGTTGCATATGACTACAAGCTTTTTAGCAAGATCAAGCAGAAGAATGAAGTTAGCATTTTGTGGCTGAAGAAAAGAGGAAGAATAGATTGACAGAGACATTGGTGGTAAGAGAAGAACAAAAGTTCCATTTTAGAGAGTTTGAGGTACCAAATTATCATTCCAGTAAAGCTGTCCATCAGGGAGTTAGATACATGAATCTGAAGTCCAAGGGACAGGTCCAGACTAACGACATTTTGGGAGTCAATACTTTATACTTGATATTAAAGCCTTGAGACTGATGAGATTGACTAGGGAGTAACTAGAGGGGGAGATGTGAAGAGATTTGATGTTAATGGATGTAAGTTTCAAGGGTGCAGGGATCATATCTCTCTTGTTGACCCTTATTAACCTATTACCATTTTCAGTGTCTCCTCCAAAATATCCTCAGTAAATAACGAATTATTTTTGAGAATATAATATTTTTATACTGGTGAAAAGATGTACAACTTATTTTTATTTTGCTCTTTCAAACAATTTTTAATATGTTTTTAGTATGTGTCTATGGAGCCAGAAATAATTTTGCAGTAGCTAAATACTCTGAATGAGTTTTGCTTTTTTATTTTAACAGCGTTCATATTTTTTGGACCTCGCTTATGATTTCAGAGATATTTTTGTGTAAATCTAGGCTGATAAGGGTAATAAAGAATTACCTCCAAGATGTCAATCAAAAAGAGGAAGTTCATTCTCCTGTTTGACTTTCCACACCCACACAGAGACTAACAGCTTTCTGAAATACATGATAATTACTGTTTTTGTTACCAATATTGTGAGCTGGTACAGAGGCAATACTTAAATGTTGATTCCTGTGTTGGCTCATCAGCATTTCATATTTCTTTTTCAAAGGTTATCATATCCTCCTAACTGAGCAGCCTTCTCAGGACAATGAGCCCATCTGATTCATCTTTACAATACAGTCTCAGAGACAACAAAAGGAAAAATAAAAGAGACAAGGTGGCTCATGGCTGTTTTCCCTACTGCATTGTCCATATCAGAGATCTAAATTTTCAAACATGAAAGTGTGTGTTGTCTTGAAGATTTTGAACCAAACTGAAATTATAAATTTTCCTGCCCTGGTCTCTGCCTTGCTTGGGCAGCTGGGGACTTTTCACCACAATGCAGACTTTCAACTAATAACTGCATTTTCCATTCAGATCTGACATCACTGAATTACTTCTCCAGACCCACTCGCTTTGAAGAAAGGTCCTCACTCAGTGCCTGAGACTTAATCGAAAGGTCTACTCGTTTACATATGGCAGTAGCAATGCAGCTCTTTTTTTTCAGTCGTGTGTAGTTATTGCTGTATTATGTGAAGGCTCACTTATAAGCTCTATCTGAACACTTCTACCTCTAAATCTTACATCACAACCCTCCTAAAATGTTTGTGGAATGGATGTATTCTCAAACTGCCCATGTCATTGTATCACTTTGACACTTCTGATTTCTCAAAGAGAGAGAGTAGCCTGGTTACCACGCCAATACGTTCTATTTAATCAATCGTCTCTGAAGAGATCACAAGAAGCTAACAACTTGAGATAACTTATTTCAATGAGTACATGAAATAGCACCTTGACAAAGTCACTTTTCCTGATGGCAGATGGAAGATTTGGGTTAAGAGATCACATTGGTCTTGCTATATATCAGATGTCAGCGTCCCGAGACACGAGTGCCTCTGAATCACTCACAATGACTGTATTTCTTCATTGATTCTTCAACAAAATCAATTATGCAGCATGTTCATGCTTGGGATGGTATCTGTGCAAGGGCTTTGTCATAGGCATTATTATTTCACACTGAGGGTCTCTCTAACCTGTGGCACTATGATTAGAAAGCATGCAACAGAGGCCCCTCACTGTGTACAGGGGATAGTGCCAGCGGATCTGAGTTATTAATACATCTTTTATACTCAGCTAAGAAAGAGGGCATCCCTTTGACTACGAAACTGAAATGGAGCTGAAGGACTCCAAGTGTGCAATAAAGTTGAAAGTAAATAAATGTTTATGCTCAAATGAGTTAGAGGTAAAATGAACAACTGACAGACTTTTAGGTGCAGGAAATAAGCTGTGAGCTGTCTCCCAGGGAAATTTACTTGGAGGGAAAGAATTCCAAGAATGACCTGGTAAAACTGTTCTAAGTCTGAAGCCTAGATTGTATGTACTTATGGTAGCAGCAGGCTCTTTTGCTGCGTAAGCTTAACTAACTGTAGGAGTCTTTTTTTTTAATGTCTTTTCTGTTGTTGCTTGGTATTTAAAAGAATTCTTTTTGAAGATGCCAGCCTCTTGTGGGTGTGCTAGTAGAAGGATAGCAAAGGGTATAGTGATGGGGAATAAAAATTCAGGGGAGGATAACCCTGTACCTGCCTGGGTGCTTGTTACAAATTCATATTCCTGGACCTCCCTCCAAACCTACTAAATCAGAATTCATGGAGGAGAGAACCCAGAAATCATTATTTTTAAAGTGTCCCAAGTGATTCTTCAGGTCAACAAAGCTTAATCATTATGCCCAAGGGGAAGTTAAAACTCAAGAGTGGTTTTCCCTAGTGGCGCAAGGGGCTTCCCTGGTGGCGCAGTGGTTGAGAGTCCACCTGCCGAGGCCGGGGACACGGGTTCGTGCCCCGGTCCAGGAGGATCTCACATGCTGCGGAGCGGCTAGGCCCGTGAGCCATGGCTGCTGAGCCTGCGCGTCCGGAGCCTGTGCTCTGCAACGGGAGAGGCCACAGCAGTGAGAGGCCCACGTACCTCAAAAAAAAAAAAAAAAAAGGTTGGTTGAAAACAAACATTCATGCATGAATAAATGCATGAAAATATGATTCTGAGAGGTGCATTGAACTAAGCAAGCCTGAAGCTGCAATTTTAGGAACTAGTTTCACTTTCTAGTTGACACTTAAAGACATGGACTCATCTGGTAAACAGTTCAGGTTATCTGAGTTGTACAACCTTGAGAAAATAAAAAATCTAATAGTTATCTTGCCACAGCATCTATTTCCCAAAGCAACTAAAGGGAGAAATCAAACCCATTATTCTTTGCTCTGGTTCGAAGGTAACTAATGGCCTGAATGTTTCACCACCAACAACTGATAGATGTTTTTACACTAAAACGGGTTTCCCATTTGCTATGCAATGTGCATGTTGGAAAATACAATTAACCAACTAAAAACTAGAGCACAATAAAAGAAGAACCCAAGGCACCAGGGAAAGAGACCTAGAATTATTATTCTTCCACAGGATTCCTGTGCTCTTAGAGTATGGTGTCTTGCCAAGATAGAGAGATTTTTCCCAACAAAGTGAAGCAGATGTCATAGTCACAGCCATATCTACTGCAGCAGCACATTTAACTCTACACAGCATAGACATTTAAGAAAAACAAAGTATTTTCCCCAGTGTTAAGGGGTTTTGTTTGTTTTTACAGGTCATGGTGTTAGATGGTACTAGGAGAGCAAGTTTTCTATGGAGGGCAACTTTCTCAACTCATTTCCAATGGATGGCCTCAGAGTCACCAGCTCAACCACTAATGAGCTCTATCTAGTTGCTTTCCCACAAATCACCAATTAAGGGTAGCCTTGTGTTGGTCTAGGTACAGCAGAAGCAAACAAAACAGGTTTCCTAGCACCAGGCTGCTGAAACTAAGTGGGATATAGATTGACTCACAGTCGCTCCTTGAATAAATCCATATAGAAAGGGTGTCTGTGAAGGATCAAGATGAGAACGGCCTAAGGTAGCCACCTGGCAAAGGATTGCCCTTTTCAGACTCATTTTTCTGCTCTAATTTGACACTAGAAAAAAAAAATAGAATTTTATCCAGTGCTTAAATTAAACACTTTCAAACTATCCATAATGATTCTGGTTTTGCTAGACGGTTGCTTAATGGCAACAAACCAAGTCTTTAGAGAATATGCCTTCTTTTAACATTCTAGTTTAGAGGACAAAAAAAAATCACTTGTAAACTTGTAGCTCCAAAGCATGCATTCCTCTTCTGGGATTTCCCCCTTAAATTGAAAACTTTTACCCAAACATGGACTGGGATCACAGCTCCACATAGGAGACTTCTGTAAACCATGGAGACAGGAAACCTCTTGTTAGTGGAGAATCTCAGGAGCACCTAGAGACCCAATTCTCTAATATCTTTCTAACCTGATAGCATGAAAATAGGTGCTCTTGCAGAACTGGATTCAACCCACCGTGGATCAAAAATATTTTTTTAAATTTTCCAGAAAATTCCCCAAAACTATTTACATAGCATTTACATTGTATTAGGTACTCTAAGTGATCTAGATGGTATTAAAGTATGTGCAAAGATGTGCAGAGGTTATATGCCAATACTATGCCATTTTATATGTGGGACTTGAGCATTCCTGGATTTTGGCATCCACAGGGGGTCCTGAGACCAATCCTCTGTGGATATTGAAGGGCAACTGTGATAATAATCATGATGTTCTGGAGGGCCAGGTGCAACATTAACATATGCATATGTGTATATCTCATTTATTATTCTCTACCTACAGGACAGGAGCTATTCACACTCATTTTTTTTCTTTTAATTTTGTTTTTAATTTTAAAATATATGCAAATGATAAAATTTCAAGTGAAATAAAGAGGACTATGGTAAAATGTGACCCTTCCGGTTTATGGTATCTCAGATGACTTCCATAGAGGAAACATTATAACCAATTTCTTCATCATTCTTGCAGAAATAATCTACATAGATAAAAATATTCAATAAAATACATTATTTTTCATGCAAATGAACAGATACTGTGAACTATTTTCTACAGTTTTTTATACTTAACTGTTGATATTGGACCTCCTGCTTTATTGGCACATGAAGCTCTACTAGATTCTTTTTAATATCATAGATTAGATGTACCACAATTTATTTAATCGTCTCATCTTGATGGATGACCAGCACAGTAATAATACAGTAATAAAAACAATGGAAGTGTTTTGCATATTAGCTAATTTAACCTTCATAAGAACTCAAGGAGATAGGTACTATTATTAATTTCATTGGGTAGATGAGGAAACAGAGTCTTAAGAGAGGTTAATAATTTGTCCAAAGTCATAGAGCTAGTGTATAGAAACTGGGTCCTGAATCCCAATGCCTGTCTAGTCTTTCATTTTTCTATTTATTTTCTCTGTCTGTCCCCTTCTTACTTGCTCTTTTCATCACTTCTCCCCACTCCCCCCTCTACACACACATATCCTACTTATTTTCTCTTCCTTCTCCCTTTTCGATTGGTCAGGTGCATGGACAGAGCCCTGTTAAGTCCAGAGTGAGTGGGCTCACAAACCTCAAAGCAAGAGCCCCTCCTTGAGAATAAACTGCACTGATAAAGGTTTCATCACACCTTTCTGAGAAATTCTGCTCAAATGCCTTATTCACAGTAGAAGAAAGTCTCCATTTATACAGGGCTGGTCTCCGAACTCACTCCTCTTTCTCTTTCTCCTCCTCTTCTCCCCCTTTTCCTATTCTCGTTCTTTTACTTCTTGTTGTAACTCTCTTTAGTTATGGTCACTCCTATATAATTAGTAGATACTTTTAATTCAGGGAGAAATAAAAATATGCACCCACCATGTAAGTAGACCTTTTTCTTATCGTTATATGCTCAATTTCCCCATCCTCCATAATCAAATCATTAAGTTGTTTTGGTTTTTGTATTTGAGTTTTACTTTTGATTAGTTTGCATTCTCTGAAGATGCCATGCCTAGTGTGTTCATCTCTGAAGCCCTTGCTCTTCTCTGCTGGCCTGCCATGTCACCATTCCAACCCTACATTGGACTGGTCAATAACGGTTCCATTCTTACAGAATGCTCTGCCTATACTTTTAGTTATGAGGTATCTGCCATCACATATTGCATAGTACTTCTGGTTTTCCAGCCCTTGACTCATAGAACAAGGCCCACTCAAATAAACAATGTTGGACAGGGCAAAATCTGAGTTGAAAGCCAGGACTGTGACAAAACAGTGTTAACAACAATAAGAAAACCTAGTAATTGTAGAGAATTTACTATGTACCAGGAAGTTTATGTGTATGTAACAGTTTGCTAAGGTTGTTGTAACAAAATGCCACAGACTAGATGGCTAAACAACATAAACGTACTATCTCACAGTTCTGGAGAGTAAGATCAAGTCTAAGATCAAGGTGTCAGCAAGGTTGGTTCCCTCTGAGGGCTGTGAGGGAGAAACTGTTTCTTTCCTCTCCCTTAGCTTCTATTGGTTTGAGAGCAACTTTCAGCGTTCCTTGGCTTGAAGATACTTCACCCCAATCTCTGCCTACATTCATAGGATGTTCTCCCTTGTGTGTCTGTCTCTGTGTCCAAATCTCCCCCTTTCTATAGGACACTAGTCATAGTAGATTAAGGTCCACCCTAATGAACTCATTTGGACTTGATTACCTCTGTAAAAACTCTATTTCCAAATAAGGTCATATTCTAAAGTGATACATTCTGAGAAGGTTAAGGCTTCAATATATCTTTTGGGGGGAGGGTGGGTGGCACAATTCAACTCATTATAGCATATTATGTTATTTAATTCTCAGTACTACTGAGAAGAAGCTGTATTATCATCCACACTTTTAAAACAAATCAAGGCTTAGAGACATCAAGTCATTTACCAAAGGTCACAAAGACAGAACATGGCAGGGCTCAGATTTAACCTTGGGCATCTGACTCCATATTCTAAAGTCCCTAACCATCATGCTCTACTGTCTTTATATAGAACAGGTTCCTTTAACCTATAGACTGGGCTGTGCTGGTAGACATCATTAGTGCATACTATGATGTCTCTACACCAATTGCATGAATCTTCAGCTAAGGTAAATACCACCCATTAATGTTACCCTCTTGTTTCCAAGATGAGATTGTGAGTGATTACTGCAAAAAGTGGGTTAGCTCTTATCTACCGCAACAGGAGGAAAAATTACGTCTTGTCCCCTAAACAGCAAACTGAATTGAAGGGCAAAATGCTCAACCACTTGATACCATTGCATGGCAATTATGTGCCATCTCTGACATGAGTGTGTCTAACAAAAAGCCTCTTGTCAACCTTCTAAAGGCAAAGGTCCTAAACATAACACCCAAAGTTTTGCTTCTTTCTCTAGACTGATCTCCAGCATCACTTAATATTTATTATCTCCAAAAATATCACTTTGTCAGAAATGACTTTCCCCTATACTGTTTTCCCCCTGTTCTAGATAAAAGCTGCTCATCATGTCAGTATCACCTGTAATGTTATCTCCTTTATTTTTTTGTAATTGTAGTTGATTCACAGAATTGTATTAGTTTTAGGTGTACAGCATAGTGATTCAGTATTTTTGCAGATAGTCCTCCATGATTTTTTTGTAATTGTAGTTGATTTACAGAATTGTGTTAGTTTTAGGTGTACAGCATATTGATTCAGTATTTTTGCAGATTATCCTCCATTATAGGTTATTACAAGATAATGGGTATAATTCCCTGTGCAATGTATCCTTGTCGCATTATAGAGTAGCTTGTATCTGTTAATCTTCATACCCCTAATTTGCCCCTCCCCTCAGTCCCTCTCCCCTTTGGTAGCCACAAGTTCGTTTTCTCTGTTTCTGTTCTGCATATACATTCATTTGTTTTTTTTTTTTAGATTCCACATAAGTTGTATCATACAGTATTTGTCTTTCTCTGTCTGACTTATCTCACTAAGCATAGTATTCTCTAGGCCCATCCATGTTGCTGCAAGTAGCAGTGTTTCAGTTTCATGGCTGAGTAATATTCCACAGTATATACATACCACATCTTCTTAATCCAACCATATGTTGATAGGCACTTGGACTGCTTCCTTTTCTTGGCTATTATAAATAGTGCTTCCAAAAAATACATGTACCCCAATGTTATCTCCTTTAGAATGTAACTCCTGACCCTCCCCACATCCTTAAAGTTAGGTACATGTTCTTCCTCAAGGCCTCCTATAAGCACTTCTCACAGTTTACTGATCAGTCTCAGGTATCTGTTGCATATCTGTATCTTTTACTTGACCGAGAGCATACTGAGGGCAGCTTTCATGTCCTGGACCTTGGGACCAGACATTCTATAGCTGGCAGAAGGTCACTACTAAATAAATGTTATTATGACTAGACTGGCCTTAAGTTCCTATTGACCTCAGCAGCTCTAAATATTTAAGAATTTATTTTCAAAAGGGTAAATAATATTGCAAGTAGTGAAAGATCTGTATGTAGAAAATTGTAAGACATTGATTAAAGAAATTGAAGAATACAAAATAAATGGAAAGATAACACCTGTGCATGGACTGGAAAAAATAATGTTGTTAAAATATTCATACTACCTAATGCAATCTACAGATTCAATGCACTCCCTATTGAAATTCCAATGATATTTTTCACAGAAATAGAAAAGACAATCCTAAAATTTGTATGGAACAACAAAAGACGCCAGGTAGCCAAAGCACTCTTGAGGCAGAAGAACAAAACTGGAGGCATCACATCTCTTAATTTCAAACTGTGCAAGAAAGTAACAGTAATCAAAACAGTATGGTATTTGAATAAAAACAGACACACAGACCAATGGAACAGATAGAGGGCACAGAAATAGATCCACACGTACACAGTCAACTAATCTTTGACAAAGGTGCCAGAAATATACAATTAGGAAAAGAGAGTCTCTTCAATAAATGGTGCTGGGAAAACTGGAAATGCATATGCAAAAAAATAAAAGTGGACCCCTACCTTATACCACTTATAAAAATTAATTTGAAATAGATTAAATACTTAAATATAAGTCTTGAAACTAAAACTCTTAAAAGAAAACATAGGGAAAAACTCATTAGCATTGATCTTAGAGATGATTTTTTTGGATATGATACCACAAGAGAAAAAATCAAAATAAATAAGTGGGACTATATTAAACTGAAAAGCTTCTTTACAGCAAAGGAAACAATTAACAAAATGAAAGGCAACCTATGGAAAAGGAGAAAGTATTTGCAAACAAAATATTTGATAAATATCCAAAATATATTAAAAACTCATACAACTCAAACAAAAACAAAACCACAAATAGTACAATTTTTAAAATGGACCAAGGACTTGAATTAAAATTTTTCCAAAGATGACATACAAATCATCAAGAGGTACATTAAAAGGTGTTCAATATGACTAACCATTAGGGAAATGCAAAACTATAGCAAGATATCACCTCAAACTTTTTAAGATGGCATTTATTAAAAAAAAAAAAGACAACTGGTAAAAAGTGTTGAAGAGGATGTGGAGAAAAGGGAACGCTTGTGCACTGTTTGATGGGAATGTAAATTGGTACAGCCATTAGGGAAAACAGTATGGAGATTCCTCAAAGAAATTAAAAATAAAACTAATATGTGATCCAGTCATTTCACTTCTGGGTATATATCCAAGGAATTTATTAAAATAAATTTCAAAATTTATTTGAAAACAAATAACCAATGAGATCAATAGCTCCCACAACCCTGGTAATTAAAAATCAAGGGGGGAGAGGACTGGGGCTGGCGGCAGGAAGAGAGCCTGAAGGGGTTAGTGCACCACGGCTAGCCCGGAGGGAGTCCGGGGAAAGGGTCTGGAGCTGC
Source organism: Hyperoodon ampullatus (assembly GCF_949752795.1). NCBI lineage: Eukaryota > Metazoa > Chordata > Mammalia > Artiodactyla > Ziphiidae > Hyperoodon > Hyperoodon ampullatus. The sequence continues at coordinate 206,511,311 of NC_136914.1, forward strand.
CGAAGAGGCAAGAGGCTTTTTCTTCCCTTTTGTTTCCTGGTGCGCGAGGAGAGGGCATTAAGAGGGCTACTTTGGGAAGCGCCGGAGACGGGCGTGAGCCGCGGCTAAAGGCATGGACCCCGGAGACGGGCGTGGGACGCTGGGGCTGCTGCTGCTGCTGCCGCCGCGGTGCCCGTGTGCCAGCGCGGGTCACTGTCCGCCCGCCTTCCGGGGGGCCTGTGCACCCCGCCACTGCCGGGGTCCCGGAACCCGGGGACGGCTTTCCCGGGAAAGCGCACGGAGCACCTCAGGCTGGTGCAACGTCACGCCGACCTCTGCCGCCGCAGGCCCGCCCCACTCTGCGCGCCCCTCCCTCCCCTCTGCCTGAGTGAGCCAGAGCCCCCGCATCAGCGGCTCCTTTAAACCCGTCCTGTCTGAGCGAAGAACGGACGCCCTCCGGCGACCTACGCGCAGAGGCGGGGCCAGGTCCAAGGCTGAGACCAGGGAGCTGTGAGAGCAGAGAAGAGACAGGGAAATCTCTCTGTGCAGCCTCGGAGGCAGCGGATTAAAGCTCCACGGTCCACTTGATGTGCCCTGCGTCTGTGGAGTGCATGAATGGACAGCGAATCATCCCAAATTGAGGAAGTGGACTTTGAGGACAAGATTTAAGACTTTCCCCCCTTTTTCCTCTTTTTAAAACGAATTATCCCAAATTAAGGAGGTGGACTTAGCAAGATTTCAGACTTCTCGCCCTTTTCCTCTTTTTACAACGATATATCCCAAATCGAGGAGGTGGACTTGGAGAGCAAGATTTTTGATTTTTCCCCCTGCTCTCTTTTTGTGAATGTGTACGTGTATTCTTCTGTGTAAGATTCTCTCTGTATAGCTTTGCTTCCACCATATGTCCCAGGGTTCTATCTGTCCGTTTTTTTTCCAACAATTACTTTTTAATTTTAATAACGCTACTATATTTCATACTTTATTCTATTTTACTTTACCTGCTCTTTCTTTTTTTCCTACCTTCCCTTCCTCCCTCCCTCCCTCCGCCCCTCCTTTCCTTCTTTCTCTTTCTTCCCTTCCTCCCTCCCTCCCTTCTACTTTCACTCTTTCTTTTTCTTTCCTTCCTCCCTCCCTCCCTCCTGTCTTTCTTTCCTTCCTCCCTCCCTCCCACCCCTCTTCCTTTCACGTTATTTTTCTTTCCTTCCTCCCTCCGTCCCGTCTTTCTTTCTTTCTTTCTTTCCTTCCTCCCTCCCTCCCATCTTCCATACACACTTCCTTTTTCTTTCATTCCTCCCTCTCTCCCTCCTTTCTTTCTTTCCATCCTTCCTCCCTCCCTCCCTCCTTTCTTTCTTCCTTCCTTCCTTTCTTTCTCTCTTTCTTTCTTCTACTAATTCTTTCTTTCTACTTTTTCTCCCTTTTATTCTGAGCTGGGTAGATGAAAGGTTCTTGGTGCTGCAGCCAGGAGTCACTGCTGTGTCTCTGAAGTGGGAGAGCCAACTTCAAGACACAGGTCCACAAGAGACCTCCCAGCTCCACATAATATCAAGCAGCAAAAATCTCCCAGAGATCTCCATCTCAACACCAGCACCCAGCTTCAGTCAATGACCAGCAAACTACAGTGCTGATCACCCTATGCCAAGCAACTAGAAAGGCAGGAACACAACCCCACCCATTAACAAAGAGGCTGCCTAAAAACATAATAAGGCCACAGGCACCCCAAAACACACCACCAGACGTGGACCTGTCCACCAGAAAGACAAGATCCAGCCTCAACCACCAGAACACAGGCTCTAGTCCCCCTCACCAGGAAGCCTACACAACCTACTGAAACAACCTTAGCCACTGGGGACAGACACCAAAACCAACAGGAACTACGAATCTGCAGCCTGCAAAAAGGAGACCCCAAACACAGTAACATAAGCAAAATGAGAAGACAGAAAAAAACACAGCAGGTGAAGGAGCAAGATAAAAACCTACCAGACCTAACAAATGAAGAGGTAATAGGCAGTCTACCTGAAAAAGAATTCAGAATAATGATAGTAAAGATGATCCAAGATTCTATTTCCATGATCCAAAATCTTGGAAATAGAATAGACAATATGCAAGAAACAGTTAACAAGGATCTAGAAGAACTAAAGATGAATCAAGCATCGATTAAAAACACAATAAATGAAATGAAAAATACTCTAGATGGGATCAATAGCAGAATAACTGAGGCAGAAGAACGGATAAGTGAGGTGGAAGATAAAATAGTGGAAATAACTGCTGCAGAGCAAAATAAAGAAAAAAGAATGAAAAGAACAGAGGACAGTCTCAGACCTCTGGGACAACATTAAATGCACCAACATTCGAATTATAGGGGTTCCAGAAGAAGAAGAGAAAAAGAAAGGGACTGAGAAAATATTTGTAGAAATTATAGTTGAAAACTTCCCTAATATGGGAAAGGAAATAGTTAATCAAGTCCAGGAGGCACAGAGGGTCCCATACAGAATAAATCCAAGGAGAAATACACCAAGACACATATTAATCAAACTGTCAAAAATTAAACACAAAGAAATCATATTAAAAGCAGCAAGGGAAAAACAACAAATAACACACAAGGGAATCCCCATCAGGTTAACAGCTGATCTCTCAGCAGAAACTCTACAAGCCAGAAGGGAGTGGCAGGACATAATTAAAGTGATGAAGGAGAGAAACCTGCAAACAAGATTACTCTACCCAGCAAGGATCTCATTCAGATTTGATGGAGAAATTAAAACCTTTACAGACAAGCAAAAGCTGAGAGAGTTCAGCACCACCAAACCAGCTTTACAACAAATGCTAAAGGAACTTCTCTAGGCAAGAAACACAGCAGAAGGAATATACCTACAATAACGAACACAAAGCAATTAAGGAAATGGGGATAGGAACATACATATCAATAATTACCTTAAATGTAAATGGACTAAATGCTCCCACCAAAAGACACAGATTGGCTGAATGGATACAAAAACAAGACCCATATATATGCTGTCTACAAGAGACCCACTTCAGACCTAGAGACACATACAGATTGAAAGTAAGGTGATGGAAAAAGATATTAAATGCAAATGGAAACCAAAAGAGAGCTGGAGTAGCAATTCTTATATCAGACAAAATAGACTTTAAAATAAAGACTATTAGAAGAGACAAAGAAGGATACTACATAATGATAAAGGGATCGATCCAAGAAGAAGATATAACAATTGTAAATATTTATGCACCCAACATAGGAGCACCTCAATACATAAGGCAAATACTAACAGCCATAAAAGGGGAAATCGACAGTAACACAATCATAGTAGGGGACTTTAACACCCCACTTTCACCAATGGACAGATCATCCAAAATGAAAATAAATAAGGAAACACAAGCTTTAAATGATACATTAAACAAGATGGACTTAATTGATATTTATAGGACATTCCATCCAAAAACAACAGAATACACATTTTTCTCAAGTGCTCATGGAACATTCTCCAGGATAGATCATATCTTGGGTCACAAATCAAGCCTTGGTAAATTTAAGAAAATTGAAATTGTATCAAGTATCTTTTCCGACCACAATGCTATGAGACTAGACATCAATTACAGGAAAAGATCTGTAAAAAATACAAACACATGGAGGCTAAACAATACACTACTCAATAACGAAGTGATCACTGAAGAAATCAAAGAGGAAATTAAAAAATACCTAGAAACAAATGACAATGGAGAAACGACGACCCAAAACCTATGGGACGCAGCAAAAGCAGTTCTAAGGGGGAAGTTTATAGCAATACAATCCCACCTTAAGAAACAGGAAACATCTCGAACCAACAACCTGACCCTGCACCTAAAGCAATTAGAGAAAGAAGAACAAGAAACCCCCAAAGCTAGCAGAAGGAAAGAAATCATGAAGATCAGATCAGAAATAAATGAAAAAGAAATGAAGGAAACGATAGCAAAGATCAATAAAACTAAAAGCTGGTTCTTTGAGAAGATAAACAAAATTGACAAACCATTAGCCAGACTCATCAAGAAAAAAAGGGAGAAGACTCAAATCAATAGAATTAGAAATAAAAAAGGAGAAGTAACAACTGACACTGCAGAAATACAAAAGATCATGAGAGATTACTACAAGCAACTCTATGCCAATAAAATGGACAACCTGGAAGAAATGGACAAATTCTTAGAAATGCACAACCTGCCAAGACTGAATCAGGAAGAAATAGAAAATATGAACAGACCAATCACAAGCACTGAAAGTGAAACTGTGATTAAAAATCTTCCAACAAACAAAAGCCCAGGACCAGATGGTTTCACAGGCGAATTCTATCAAACATTTAGAGAAGAGCTAAAACCCATCCTTCTCAAACTCTTCCAAACAATTTCAGAGGAAGGAACACTCCCAAACTCATTCTATGAGGCCACCATCACCTTGATACCAAAACCAGGCAAGGATGTCACAAAGAAAGAAAACTACAGACCAATATCACTGATGAACATAGATGCAAAAATCCTCAACAAAATACTAGCAAGCAGAATCCAACAGCACATTAAAAGGATCATACACCATGATCAAGTGGGGTTTATTCCAGGAATGCAAGGATTCTTCAATACACGCAAATCAATCAATGTGATACACCATATTAACAAGTTGAAGGAGAAAAACCATATGATCATCTCAATAGATGCAGAGAAAGCTTTCAACAAAATTCAACACCCATTTATGATAAAAACCCTGCAGAAAGTAGGCATAGAGGGAACTTTCCTCAACATAATAAAGGCCATATATGACAAACCCACAGCCAACATTGTCCTCAATGGTGAAAAACTGAAACCATTTCCACTAAGATCAGGAACAAGACAAGGCTGCCCACTCTCACCACTCTTATTCAACTTAGTTTTGGAAGTTTTAGCCACAGCAATCAGAGAAGAAAAGGAAATAAAAGGAATCCAAATTGGAAAAGAAGAAGTAAAGCTGTCACTGTTTGCAGATGACATGATACTATACATAGAGAATCCTAAGGATGCTACCAGAAAACTACTAGAGCTAATCAATGAATTTGGTAAAGTAGCAGGATACAAAATTAATGCACAGAGATCTCTGGCATTCCTGTACACTAATGATGAAAAATCTGAAAATGAAATCAAGAAAACACTCACATTTACCACTGCAACAAAAAGAATAAAATATCTAGGAATAAACCTACCTAAGGAGACAAAAGACCTGTATGCAGAAAATTATAAGACACTGATGAAAGAAATTAAAGAGGATACAAATAGATGGTGAGATATACCATGCTCCTGGATTGGAAGAATCAATATTGTGAAAATGACTCTACTACCCAAAGCAATCTACAGATTCAATGCAATCCTTATCAAACTACCACTGGCATTTTTCACGGAACTAGAACAAAAAATTTCAAAATTTGTTTGGAAAAACAAAAGACCCCAAATAGCCAAAGCAATCTTGAGAACGAAAAACGGAGCTGGAGGAATCAGGCTCCCTGACTTCAGACTATACTACAAAGCTACAGTAATCAAGACAGTGTGGTACTGGCACAAAAACAGAAAGATAGATCAATGGAACAGGATAGAAAGCCCAGAGATAAACCCACGCACATATGGTCAACTCATCTTTGATAAAGGAGGCAGGAATGTACAGTGGAGAAAGGACAGCCTCTTCAATAAGCGGTGCTGGGAAAACTGGACAGGGACATGTAAAAGTATGAGATTAGATCATTCCCTAACACCATACACAAAAATAAGCTCAAAATGGATTAAAGACCTAAATGTAAGGCCAGAAACTATCAAACTCTTAGAGGAAAACATAGGCAGAACACTCTATGACATAAATCACAGCAAGATCCTTTTGGACCCACCTCCTAGAGAAATGGAACTAAAAACAAAGATAAACAAATGGGACCTAATGAAACTTCAAAGCTTTTGCACAGCAAAGGAAACCATAAACAAGACCAAAAGACAACCCTCAGAATGGGAGAAAATATTTGCAAATGAAGCAACTGACAAAGGATTAATCTCCAAAATTTATAAACAGCTCATGCAGCTCAATAGCAAAAAAACAAACAACCCAATCCAAAAATGGGCAGAAGACTTAAATAGGCATTTCTCCAAAGAAGATATACAGACTGCCAACAAACACATGAAAGAATGCTCAACATCATTAATCATTAGAGAAATGCAAATCAAAACTACAATGAGATATCATCTCACACCAGTCAGAATGGCCATCCTCAAGAAATCTAGAAACAATAAATGCTGGAGAGGGTGTGGAGAAAAGGGAACACTCTTGCACTGCTGGTGGGAATGTGAATTGGTACAGCCACTATGGAGAACAGTATGGAGGTTCCTTAAAAAACTAAAAATAGAACTACCATATGACCCAGCAATCCCACTACTGGGCATATACCCTGAGAAAACCATAATTCAAAAAGAGACATGTACCAAAATGTTCATTGCAGCTCTATTCACAATAGCCCGGAGCTGGAAACAACCTAAGTGTCCATCATCAGATGAATGGATAAAGAAGATGTGGCACATATATACAATGGAATATTACTCAGCCATAAAAAGAAACGAAACTGAGCTATTTATAATGAGGTGGATAGACCTAGAGTCTGTCATACAGAGTGAAGTAAGTCAGAAAGAGAAAGACAAATACCGTATGCTAACACATATATATGGAATTAAAAAAAAAATGTCATGAAGAACCTAGGGGTAAAACGGGAATAAAGACACAGACCTACTTGAGAATGGACTTGAGGATATGGGGAGGGGGAAGGGTAAGCTGTGACAAAGCAAAAGAGAGGCATGGACATATATACACTACCAAACGTAAGGTAGATAGATAGTGGGAAGCAGCCTCAGAGCACAGGGAGATCAGCTCGGTGCTTTGTGACCACCTGGAGGGGTGGGATGGGGAGGGTGGGAGGGAGGGAGATGCATGAGGGAAGGGATGTGGGAACAGATGTATATGTATGACTGATTCACTTTGTTATAAAGCAGAAACTGAAAAAAAAAAAAGATACAAATTAAAATTGTTAGCATTAACTTAAAGTTTAAAAAAAAAAAAAGAGAGAGACATGTGCCACAATGTTCATTGCAGCAGTATTTACAATAGTCAGGACATAGAACCAACCTAAATGTCCATTGACAGATGAATGGATAAAGATGTGGCACATATATACAATGGAATATTACTCAGCCATAAAAAGAAATGAAATTGAGTTATTTGTAGTGAGGTGGATGGACCTAGAGTCTGTCATACAGAGTGAAATAAGTCAGAAAAAGAAAAACAAATACTGTATGCTAACACATATATATGGAATCTAAAAAAAAAAAAAAAAAGGTTCTGAAGAACCTAGGGGCAGGACAGGAATAAAGACACAGATGTAGAGAATGGACTTGAGGACACGGGGAGGGGGAAGGGTAAGCTGGGATGAAGTGAGAGAGTAGCACTGACATATATACACTACCAAATGTAAAACAGATAGCTAGTGGGAAGCAGCTGCATAGCCCAGGGAGATCAGCTCAGTGCTTTGTGACCACCTAGAGGCGTGGGTTAGGGAGGGTGGGAGGGAGACACAAGGGATGGGATATGGGGATGTATGTATACATATAGCTGATTCACTTTGTTTTATAGCAGAAAGTGACACAGCATTGTGAAGCAATTATACTCCAATAAAGTTGTTCTTAAAAAATGCATATACTAAAAAAAAAAAAAAAAAAAAAATCAAGGTGGAGCACTGGATACATGGAAGGAAGGGGTAACCCCCCCCCTTCTGCCTCTCCCAGGGCCACTCAGTATATGGCACAGGTTTAGGAAGAGGTTGGGGTGGGCAGAGAACACAGGCAGAGAATGTGGACAGGCCTGGAGGAAATCTAGCCATGGGAAAAAGGGAACAAGAAGGGGGAGGGAGGGGAAACTTGAAGAGATACCTGTACTCTCATGTCCACTGCAACATTATTTACAACAGCCAAGATGTGGAAACAATCTACATGTCCAATAGATGAATGCATAAAGAAGATGTGGTATACATTTCATAATGGAATATTTTTCAATCAGTAGAAAGAAAGAAATCCTGCCCTTTGCAACATGGATGAACCTGTAAGACACTGTACTAAGTGGAATAAGCCAGATAGAGAATAATACTGTATGATCTTACTTACACATGGAATCTAAAAAAGGGGGCAAAGAGTCCAACTTGTAGAAACAGAATAGAATGGTGGTTACCAGGAACTGAGGAGTGGAAGAAATGGAGAGATGCTAGTCAAAGGGTACAAGCCTTCAGTTTTAACATGAAGAATTTCTGGGGCACAAATGTACAATATGGTGACTGTAGTTAATGCCATACTGAATACTTTAAATTTTCTAAAACAGTAGAACTTAAGCATTCTCACCACACACACACACACGCACACACACACACACAACACTATGTGAGGTGATGAGTGATTTAATTAACCTGATTGTAGTAATCATTTCACAATGTATATGTATATTAAGTCATTCCTCACTTTGTACACCTTAAATATATACAATTTTATTCGTCAATTTTATCTCAATAAAGTTTGAGGGATAAAAAAGACAGAAATGGGAGGTGACTTGGCTCCAGTTAGAGGTTTTGTAAAGGCAAACTCAGTAACAAGAAAAAAATGGGAGATATGCCGGGGGGGATATTTTATGCCAGCTTATCTCAAACTTCATTGTGCATAAAATTCAGATTCCTCATTTAGTAGCTCTTACATGGAACAAAGAAACTTGCCATTTCAATCAGCATCAGGAGTGATTCTTATGAACACCAAAATCTGAGAATTTCTCTAGGTCTTACAATAGAATCAGTAACATTTTTCAGAAAAAACCTATACAACTACAAGCCATTTTTTTTACCCCTTTTCAAAGCATAATGTTATAATTTAAAACAAGAGTAAATTCCTTAGTCATTCTATCTGCATGATTTCCTCCTTGTTACACATCTTCACTTTTCTTTGTGCAAAGTTTGGCTAAGTCATTTCTCCTACTTCTAGTTCGATACAAAACCTTTCCTAAAAATCTAAGTTTCATTACTTAATTACATGTCATGAGGGCTCTGATTGAGAAATTCAAAGACATTTTATTAAGTCTTCTTGAGATAAGAGCTGAAGCTGAAGACATGACGTTTGTGAAAAATCAGGTAATTGATGTCAGCTGATACCTCCCATTTCTAAATAGCTGTATAAAGGTAGCTTTCTTGATGATGACTATAGTCAGAATTGTTTTTATGTAAATTTTCTTGGCCTCAATAGAAAAGAACTGGAAGCAAAAATATAAGAGCATTTTTTCAAATAGTACCACCTCAAAAAAAGAAATCTGACCTTCTGTTGGCCAAACTATCCAAGTTTTCATACCTCAAATACCCTACAGATTCTCTATCTTTAAAATGTACTAAAATAATCAAATCTATTCCCTGGATGAAAGATACTGCCATAAAAAGAAAGTGCTGTGAAAACTCACAGGCCCCAAAGGGCTATCCCGTCTCCCTCCCATGGTTTACTAGTTTTATCATGTTAACAAATCACTTAGTACTTATTCCAGATCAGTGATATTATCTGGAAGGAATTTCACATCCAGAGAATTGAAGAGAATTAGGAGCTATAGCAACCTCTCTAGCTAGATGTCCAAAGTAAAATGAGTAATCTTTCAGGAACGGAAAATGTCTTTAGGAATAAATATAACCCTGATGAAAGATTGAAGTCTATCCAAGAACATGTTGTCTCCACACCCAAAGACTTCACAACTACTTCAAGAACTTTTGCCAACTCTACTGCAGCAAGCTGGCTCTTCTCACTCTCAAAGAGGTATATTTATCTCTTGGTATAGAATGCTGGAGAACCCTGCAGAGTGGATTAGTGGACTCCTACCCATTTAAGACTGAAATGTCATCAAGATTGCTAAAACTTATGTCTTGATGATTTAAGTAGTTCTAAAGTGAATGTTACCTATACAAAGAAATCAAAGAGAATATGAGTTAGCTGAATATAGCAAGCAAAGGGACTTCTTTGTAATAAACTAAATTAAAAGAGCTGTTTAATGATACTGAGTATTTATTATGTTCCAGGGACTATTCTTTGTATGTATTAACGCTTAGCCCTCATAACTACTCTAGGAAGTGGCATTATCAGCAGTCTCCTTTTGCTCCAAGATGGAGAGGGGTTCATACTACCAGTAACAGCACTACTGGAATTCAACCCTGGGTAGCCTGGCTTTAAAGTCCAAATACCGAACTTCTGTGTATACTGCCTCTACCTACCTCTGATGGGTGCCCCCTCTCTCCATCTCCTTCACAGTAAATAATAATAATGAAAAAGTAGGCTTATAATAAGAGTTTTGATAGAAGTTGCAGACTCTAAATTTAAAGGACCCTGAATGAATTGAGTTAGGAATAAAAAAAAAAAATCACACACACACACACCCTCCTGTGCCAAAGTCAATGCGAGCTATTTTGAGCTTTAAAATCATTTTCATTCTTGAAGTTTTCCCTCGCCTCCTATCTTCAGAGCAGTATTTGTAGTTCTGAGTTTTGACAGAAACCCAATGAGCCAAAATCCTGTTGGAGCAGCTGGTCTCGAGGCATTTCTAGATTGACTCAATCCATGAGACACTGAACACACCCTATTCATAAGTGGTGAAAATGGAGGCTGTTGGTTGTTTAAAATCAGTGACAGTTTGTCAAAATATACCAGCGGGATACATGTGGATGACATTTTTCTAGGCTTTTAAATTTGTTTCCCTGAATTAAAATTCACCCAGAGGCCATCCCAAATACAAATAGTAGCTAGTGGATTTTTTAATACAATAAATACAACACAAAAAAATAGTGAATATCTGTCATAATCATCCTGTAAGCCATAAGAGTGCTCACACTCTATTTTTCAGATCTTTACCGATGGCTGCATTTATAAAACTGTAACTGCCTCCTTTGAAAATCTAGTATGGGCACTTTAACTATAGAGTTGAAAGGTTTTTCTGGCCATTCTGATAGTGGGTAAATGAAATCCCAAGCTTACTGATACTGCAACAGTTTTTCAAATTATCATCTTAAGATATCTTAAATTCATGTAACTATTTTATAATTATTTGAATGAACTTAACTTTTTTCCATTGTAATCCTTTTGTGAATTCCTTGCTCACTAACATTAAAGTGCTATTAAATTCATGTTTAGCCTACTATTTGTAGCAAACATTTCTTCCTACATACCAGAATTTCTCAGAATTAAAAACTTCAGCATTGCATCTTGGTTTAGGTGTTCTGAGGGAGATTCCAGATTTAAAGGCATATGAACTTTTCCCTACAATATGTTTGGGTAGAGCAAATCAGAATTTTAAAGCTTAAAGAAATAGGAAAACATTCGGTTCAGAGGTTTTCAAACCTATATCAGTGGGATTCTGGTTTTTGTGGAGTGGCCTCAAGTACAAAGCCAACTTCCCAAGGAATGCAGAATAAAATTATGGGAAGAACCTGAATCTTTAATGATGTCTTGGAACCTGCCCTAGGACCATCCTATCTCTGCATTTCTTGTCTATTTTGAATTGTGTCTTCTGTGATCCCATCAAAAGCATCTTAATTAATATTCTCTCTAAACCTACATTGTCCATTATGGTAGCCACAACACCTAGATGTGAATAAAATGTATTGGCCAAAGCTGAAGACCTACTTTACCCTAAACCAAGAGCTTCACTTTTCCCTGACGTGCAGCAGCACAACCAAACACATGCACGTGTAGGTGTGTCTACATACACACACACACATCACAAATTCGACCCCCTTACTCCTTGCCTTCATCAAAAAATTAGGTTAACTTCTAAAGGGAAAGAGACTATCATCTGAGTTCTAAACCTCAACATAAGGACTGCCAAATTTAAAAAGAATAAATAAGTTGAAGAAATGTAAATATTTCCCCAAACATGTGTTAGGCTGATAAAAAGATGTTATTAGTTCTGTTAACTTACACCTTGAGATCAATGCTATACTGTAATTTGGTTGTCTTTTCTTTTCCCTTGATCTGTAATATGTGGTTTCTTTTTGTGGTGTTTCAACATAAATCTGGTGGAAGCAAGTGCTTTACATATGCATTCTCTACTGACTTTATGTCCAAGAACACATAATCTCCTGACTCCTCAGTGAAGCCTTAGAAGTTTCAGGAGTATAGTTGCTTTGCAATTGTATTTTAACCAGTATTTATATCAAATCATCTGGTTCAGCTTGCATCAATAAATGGCACATATTTTTATGACAATTTCTAATTTACACTATTTCGTTCAGGTGAAAGCTATCTTCAGAAAGATTAATTAGTTCTCTAAGTGTGTGCTAAACAACATTTTACTCCAATTAAGCATGTGAGAAGCTCATGCTAAGATCTCTTGTTTCTGGTCAAAGTACAATTCAATGAATCGGTTGAAACTGCACAAATCTAAAAGTTTTATTATTCACTGTTTTGATTTTTGCATACTCATTCTACTCTGGCCCCTTTGCTGACAACTCCATACCCAGAACCTTTCTCTTTGAAACAATGACAGTGATCAAGATCCTGCTTGATTCAATCCCTGACATGTGATTTGAGTAATACCAATTATGGTCCTATTGTGCTTTAGTTATCAGAGAGTTTTTCTCTATACTTCCTCATTTTCAAATTGGACCTGAGAAGTATGTCATTAAGAAGTGACAGGGCTTTTTCCCTCTGTTTTTAGTTCTCTACAAATGCAGAATGTTATTCTCTAGACCTGTGCTGAAATGGTCCCATGGCCTAGGCTTTCAGATTTTCTGCCTCTTCCATCCTACTGACTCCTTAAGCACATTCTATGGTCTTCTTGGAGAGACTGGGAAGGCAGATGATCAGTTAATACATTTTTGATAAGACAAAATCCAACTCAGAATGTCCTTAACAATTAAGGGAAAGAAGTCCTAAGAAATTCCAAGGTAGAGCAACTCCAAAATGGTTCATTCATCAGCTCAAGAACATCAAGGACACATGTACCATTCCTCTTTCCCCTTAGCCATTTTCTGCTTGCTGGTTTTGCCCTGAGGGTCACCAAATGGCTTCCACAATTCTAAAGCTAATTTTCAGATATAAAAATTTCCAACAGAAGAAGAGAGACAATTTCTTCCTTTTGTCTCTTATTACAAGTAGTGCAAGCTTTCCCAGAAATGTCTTTGGCCAGAATTGTATCACACACCTATTCCCAAACCACTCACAGGGAGAGAAGAATGAGATTCCTGGGACTGGCTTACTGAGACATATGGCCATGCTTTAGAGTGGATAACACAAACAAAAGCATGGTTTTGTTAGAATCTACTAGATAGGCAACTGGCCATGTCTGTCTGCTGCAGTCTGGGGGAATAAAGTTGGGTACTGTGCTTTCACTAAATAGTACAGAATTCATGTTTGATTGAAAACCCCAGTGAAAAACAAAAATAACACCAGATATTCATATAAACAATTCTATGATAAAAATATATGTTCACATTAGGCACAAATAAGAACCTGGATATTTTTCCCCATTATATTCAGTACCAAAGCTCTTCAGTTTTTACTTTTGTTCAGAAGCATTTTGTTCAGGAACATGTTTGAGGGTGGGTAGGTGGTACTTCAGAGATTTGTACAATTGGGAAGGGGTCTTGAGTGCTTTCTCATTGGCCAGTAGTAATCAATTAAGAATCACTTTGTTTTTTTCTTCTCTTTACATCAGAAATATTTGACAAACATTAACCTGTGACATGTCAAAAACATGCCACTCCATTTTGAAAATGTTCTCTTCTGGGAAGGATTACTAGTTCTCTCAGACAGCTAAGACAATGCTTTTTAGGAAAACCTCTGTCCCCTAAAAATCCAAGGAAAAGCAATCTTTAATTTCTGTTTCCTCACCGTTGCCTGAATTACCTAGGTATTTTTGAAACCAAGAGACATTTCCTTATCAGCAACTCTTAGATGGAAGCATTTAGTAGTTTTCTGCAAATGAAGGGCACAATTAAAAACACATCTACAGGGGGCTTCCCTGGTGGCGCAGTGGTTGAGAGTCCGCCTGCCGATGCAAGAGACACAGGTTTGTGCCCGGGTCCCAGAGGATCCCACATGACGCGGAGCGGCTGGGCCCATGAGCCATGGGCGCTGAGCCTGCGCATCCGGAGCCTGTGCTCCGCAACAGGAGAGGCCCACGTACCACAAAAACAAAAACAGAAAAAGCACAGCTACGTATGTTTTTCAGAATCTTGAGATCATAATGCAGATGAGATTTTCCTCCATCTGTTAGAAGAAACTGGTTTCTGGTAAACTCCTAATGTTTGCCAGAGATATGAATTAACTAATCTTTCTTCAGCTTACACCATTGTCCATCACTTCCTTCCTGAAATTCTCTCACATTCACATTTGGTGGCAGCAGAATTTCCTTACATCTCCTCTATGATTGGGACCACTGACCCTCCAACTGTTAATGAGAGTGTCAAGCCGGTGACCTTTTGACATCCCAGGGCCAAAAACTCCACCCTCAGAACATGCTAACTCCGTCATTTTTTGAACATGCAACCCTTGAAGAAGCATGTAGCTTAGCTGCACCTGAGCAGAATGCCAATTATCTCAATTTTCATAACTCCAATGACTTTTCCCCATGCCCCAGACCACCCTGCCTCTTCATCCCAATAATATCCCTAATCCCTGTCTTTGTGGAGGCAGATTTGAGATTTGTTCTCCCATCCCCTCGCTGGCTGCTTTGTGAATAAACTTTTTCTCCACCGCCAGCCTCTGAGTTTCAGCACACACTTGCCTATGCTTCAACTGAACCTTCAGTTCATTTACACAAAGGAACCTGGTTCACTAACAGCAACAGAAATTAAAGACACCACCCCATTTACACACCACCTTCTTTTCCCAGCATTTTCCACTTTTTAAACTGGGATACTGTTTTGTTCCCAGTCTTAGTCTTTCCATAGTGATGCCACTGGTTAGCGATGCCTGGGGCCACTCACCTGGGCCCAAGGCAAGTGAGCCCCTGCAAACATTTCCCTTTTTGGAGCTAATGTCCTAGCTTGACCATCCCTTGTGGTTCTTATTATAATGTCAAGACATACCTCAGCCACAAAACCATCAGGAAACTTTGAAAAAAAACAAAATCAAAAAATGTATTACTCACAAGCCCTGGAGGGTACACGGCACACCTGGGACCACACGGCAAGGTCCGGGGAGAGAAAGTGCACAGGCCTGGGGTTCTGCCTTTATCGGGGTCCAGGGTAGGGTGTCTAGGATTTCATAGGATCATTCTTTCTTCGGAATTCAAAACTTAAGAGCGAGAAGGGAAAAACTAGCAAACAAACAGTCAGCTACTAAGTCAACCAGAGAGCTCTTAAAAAAAAAAAAAAAGGAACTTCCGGGGTGGGGCGGCTTGGCTCCTTATATAGCCCTGTGTCTGGCAATGTGTTGATTTGAAATAGCTGTCTTTGAAGAGGATGCCGCAGCAATCAAAAGCTTAATGTCAGGCACTTGCATTACAATGAAAAACAACTACAGGTGCTGAAACTACAGATCTTTCTCAGTCCTTCCCTTGCCTCTCCATGATCTGCTCAAAGCCTACCTTTCCTTTAAGGATATTGCTGTCACTTTCGGAAAGTCTTTGTAAACCTGAGGCCTCTCACCTCCTCTGTGACCCCTGTCCCCCAGAATACTTTATACTTCTTTCAAGACACTTATTCTAG
This sequence comes from Hyperoodon ampullatus, assembly GCF_949752795.1. NCBI lineage: Eukaryota > Metazoa > Chordata > Mammalia > Artiodactyla > Ziphiidae > Hyperoodon > Hyperoodon ampullatus. The sequence continues at coordinate 206,527,036 of NC_136914.1, forward strand.
TTACTGAAGAGTATACTTAAACACAAACCGTAATTTCCCCTCTTGGTTAAAATTTATATGAGGGCAGCCTTAATTTCTTTATCAGTCCGCATTTGCTGTGTGGCAAAAGACTCCAATATCTTAGTGGCTTATAACAAGAAGCATTTATTCTCCTGCTCTTATCTGCAGGTTAAAAACAAATTAGCGCATCTAATCAGAGCTCTGCTAGGGAGTTGTGCTTCAGGATAGTGGGATTCAGCTGTACTCAGAGGCACTCTAGTGTTGGGCTTGGATCTGGCTCCGTGCATGTTCCTTCTCTGGTCTGGGGAGAAGGGGAAATACTTAAGCGACCTGCTTTACATAGCAGATCAAAAGACACAGGAGAACTCCAGAGATCACATGTCAAGCTTCTGCTCCCACTGCATCTATTAACAACTCATTTGCCAAGTCACATGGCCAAGACCAAAGTGAAGGGAAGGTACATCCACCCACCCATACCATTAAACCAATATAAATGTATAAGTCTATTATAGGAGAGTGAAAAATTGGAAGCTTTCATTCAACTGACCTAGGTATTCTCCTGATGATATCCTTATCCTTCCCCCATCCAGTATAAGCAAAATGGTTAGCACATAGCCTTCTGTGTATTAGGTGGTCAGGAGAGAATTGACTTAATCTCTCTTCTTCACCATACTTCTTTCACCTGGGATAGTTGTCCACTTCCTGATTATTCAAAACACGTGTTCCCTTTATCATCCACATACACACACTTACCTATGCTTCAATTTAGCTTTCAGTTCATTTGTGATTTTTAAAAGTTATCTCCAGCATATACATTTTACTTCCCCCAGAGAAGTCATGAATTCCTAAAAGATAACTCTGCTTCATTTACTTGTTCCAAGACTCCCACGTAGTGTCTAGCTGAGGGCTGAATAAAGTGGATACCCAATAAGTACCCAATGACTGCTATTTCCCATTAAAAAGCATGGCTCTTTTTCTCTGGGAATTTTCTGAATGTTTCCTGTCTGACTATACAGAAAACATCAATAGTGCTCATCTCATTACAAGCCTGAGTGTCAGCTTTAGCTGTATTTTATTTAAAGGTGAATAGTGATAAATAAAACCTTCCATAGTGCCTTGAGAAGCTTATGGGTGACATTTCCTGTCAATCTGAGCTTGTTCTGTCAGAGTAACTGACACTGTTCTTGAAATTCCTGCTGATAGAAAGTATACCTGTGCTGTTGGGGAACTAAAGGAATCCTTCCTTTCTTGTAACAAGCCATTGGTGATAATCTAATGCTACTATTTTTTTGGATGTTGGACACTGGTATTGAGTTGTTGAGTAGATGCAAGGCAGCAAGGAAGCTTGGGGGTGGGTAGTGTGCTACCACTGCACTTGGTTACATTCTATAGGGTGAAATTGAGAGCAGAAAAAGCTCTCCAACACACTCTTTCAGCTGCAAGGTAATATCATCTCCTTGACTTCATTATTACTCATAGATATGCCTCTGACAGGTTAATAAACATTGCAAACAGCTTTGGCATTGTAGTTCATGTTATTAAGAAGAACCATGACACTAGAAATTAATCTGAACAAGTTTCTTAAAGATTTCCTGCTGGTTTCATCCCATAGCAGGTGACTGAGTCACGCTCTGGCTTCATCATCAGATCAGGTGACCCAAACGTATTGCCAAAATCATCACTTTGGCATGTATATGAAAATAAGTGGCACGCCATAAGCCAGAGGAAAAGAATCAGATGGGTGCAATGCTCTCAGCAATAAATCAAGGTCTCCTGCCCAAAATGACTTAAGTAGACTATAATACAATAATGTTTTATAATCCTATGACTACCATGGAATCAGAGAGAGAGAGAGATTTAATGAATGAGTTTCTGCTCACTAACTTCAAAGCTTCAACAGGACAAACTCTATAAGCATCTTCATGTTTAGGGGGATTCTAGAAATCATGGTAGAAACTATACAGGACTTTGTGCCACAAACATTGTGTTTAAGTCATGGTGATACTGGGGCAAGACAATTAATCTCTCTGGGCCTCTATTATCTCATCCATAAAATTGAAAATAATCTCACCTGCTTCCTCCTAGTGTTGTTGTAAGGGTTACATGATGTCATATTTTGAAGTGATCCTGCAAACTAGAAATAATCACATAGAGACCAATGGTTAAAATGCTACATTTTATAGGAGAGGCAACTCAGGTTCAGAGAAACTGATTTTTCCAAAGCAAACAATTATTGTTATCTGTAGGTCCTTATGGAATAACAGTAATAAAAAAATCTAGTACTTAGTTGAAATTTACTGTGACACATATTCTTTTTTTTTTTTTTTTTTTTGTGGTACGCAGGCCTCTCACTGCTGTGGCCTCTCCCATTATGGAGCACAGGCTCTGGACGTGCAGGCTCAGCGGTCATGGCTCACGGGCCCAGCCACTCTGTGGCATGTGAGATCCTCCTGGACTGGGGCACGAACCCGTGTCCCCTGCATCGGCAGGCGGACTCTCAACCACTGAGCCACCAGGGAAGCCTGACACATATTCTTAAGCATTCTATGACATATTAATATATTTAATTTCCTCAGAAACAATGAGGTAGCTACTGTGGTCCCCATTTTCCAGGTATAATAAATCTCAGAGAATTTCAGTAATTTGAGGTAATACAATTAGCAAACGGTAGAGTCAGTATTTAAACCAAGAAGTCTAGTTTCAAAGTAATATTGCTTTTGCAGATATGCCATATCTGCTTTAATCAATTTGCAAGAGTTTACTGAGTCTCTGTTATGAATGTTAGATTAGTCCTTTCCACTTTCTAGAAGCCCTAATTGTTCTTTCTCATTTAGATCTTCCCACAGAGATTTGGTGGAGGTAATAGTTTGTTTTGCTGTTTTGTTTTCCTCACGACTCTATCAGTTTGATGAGTATTATATCTGAACAATGAATCCAGCTGATTCATGACCCAGCGGCCTTCTATCAGCTTAATCTGAGCTGATTCATATGGTCTGTGAATCAGTCAAACTGAACCCTGACTTCTCCTGCCATAAGGCACCTTAGAAATGAAGGACACTTACCTTGCCACTTTCATCTGAGTCTTGACATGAAATTAACTAGCAGGTTCAGCTCAGTAACAGCTCTAGCAACTGCCCTACATTACAGATATGTATGTAATTTCTAAGTAAGTCTTAGTGACAATGTGCCCCTGGTAAAAACTCATCGTTAGTCTTTTTAAAATGAAAAACTTTCTCGTGTGTGCTCTTTCTCACTTCCTCTCCCTAACTCTCATACATACAGAGGAAGTTTCTTGAAGTGTCTTGCTTTTTGGCTAAAAGAACTAGGCTTCATCCTACAGACCAACTCTATCTTCGTTTGAAATATATTTGCAATATAACCTGCCTTTTGGTGGGGGAAAGGCTCTCATCATTTAGCCCATGCCTGTACATTGCTAAAATAAATGAGTGAAAATATAAGGCCAGAGAGAAATAGTTCTGCGCTTTTGCTTATAAAGCTGAAGATTGTCGGTAAATCTTTCAGGACATTGTATCTCTATCTCTTTTATGCAGACACATGGATTACACATTGGTTACAAAAAGTCAACTGCATAGTTATAACTTCCCCTGCTACTACTGCAGCATAGGCTAGGCTTCTGAGAGATAAGCATACAGAGAACATTATATAATTGTTATAATTTTATTTGCTTGACAAAGGATGGAAATGTAGATATCAAAGTGGCACCAAGTGGCTACTTTTCAGATTAGCCATGACATTTTGGCATAGAGTCACACGTATATGGATACCCAAAGCTATTAATTCCTTCATACACCGTATTTGTGTTTTTGTCAAAAATCTAAATGTGCCAAGCTTCCCAGGTAAGGCTCATACCTGTAGTGAATTTCTGTTGTCTTTACCTAGCCAAAGTTTTCATCCTTTTTTGGAACAAGATCACAGCTTTTATATGAGGAATCACCTTTTCCTCCACTGTATATGGTATTGGTGGGACTTTCAATCAGAGAGCCCTGTGTGCCCTTTGGGGACCCAAGTCAGGCAAGACTAACTCCCTGTCCCTGGAATTTGTCTTTTGAGAGGAATACAAGGTCAAGAAATGTACAGAGGTGGTCACTCCCAACTATGGATATCTAAACCAACTCTCCTCCAAGATTTATTATCTCTACTGAGACTTTGTCCATTCTAAGATCCATTTATTCAGTTAACTACTTTATGTACTTGAACTGCTTTGAGTCTTCTTTTGACTTTATCTGCATTGTTTTTGCCAAGTTAAAAAAAATATCCAGACTTACTAAGGAGGGGCTTTATTCAAAACGATTATTGCAAGGGATAGAGAGGTACTGTTACAATAAGGAGAGTGCTCAGGCCTTAAGATATGCAAGTGTTCTCAAAGGTTGGACAGAGTTCTTTTGTAGGGAGAGGAATAAACAAGCTTAGAAAAAAAACTGTTGTAGAAAAGTGGGGTGAAAGTATGGTTTGATGCATTGTAGATCAGAGAATGTTTTACTCTGAGACCAGCCTGTTCCCTGAGAGCTGTTAAGGAGAAGTTGTTTGTAAGCTCTGGCTGAGGATGAGTCAAAGTTCAGGGGCCTGGGGGAAGGAAAGAAATTTAACCAAATTTGATTAAAGAGCATGTTGTTCCAATTGATCACTAGGGACAAGCATTTGAGTGACTAATTTAGGAGGCAAAATGAATGGGAATTTGGAGGGTCTGTATCTGGTCTTGTCATAAGTAAACTAGAAGGGCATCCATGAGTCTATTTAAGTCATATGGGGAAGGATAGTTCTTTGTAGTAAGCTGTTTCCCAGGACATAAAAGAGTTAGAGGGTTTCTTAAATTTCAGCCTTTTCCAGAATCCCAGGGCTCCAGTAAAGTTGAACATTGTTAGTTTCTATTGCCTGCAACAAAAGAATTCAAAATCATGTACTACTTCAATTCCCAGACTATTTGATCTAGAGTTCCTTTAATTTCTTATGTCATCTGATGCCTGATGCAGGCAGGAAGGAAGCAAGAAAAGAAAGAAGGAATAAAAGAGAAAAGGAGAGAGGAAGGAAGGACAATGGAAGGCAGAAAAGAAGGGAGGGAGGGAGGAAGACAAGAATGTTTACCCTAACCATGTGATGAAAGCTGGAGAGAACGATGATTCCACCCTGGGCTCATATGAGAAAAGGGTGTACTACTCACAATCTATAAATATGTAAACATGTAAAGGCAAACAGAGACTCCTATTACTACTCTACATGTTTTATCTAACCTGTGAAATCTTTGGGGACATTCTGACCATCTCTTCAGTGCATCTCAGAGAGAGCTGCCAGAAGTCTGCCTTGCACATTCATTCTGGTGCAAGAACTGCATACGCAGGATATAATGAATGTTCCCAAATGCCTCGTCCTCCAAAATAAGAAAAGAAAGTACATGAAGTGTGAGCTACATTGATCATAAAAAGAGCTTCTCTCTTGACTTCATTTCCTAGTTTCTGCTGCTAAGCCTTGCACAGAGGCTATTGGAAACTTTTAGGTATCATTCCAAATACGATTGTGTGCTAAGATAACCCCTAAGAAAACCTGATGGACCCACTGCAAAAAGATCCATGATCACTCTAGGAACAAAATTAAGACCATTGAACACATTTCCTTCCTTGAAATAAAGTATAACACAGTTCAATACCTTCATTGAAAAAGACAAGAATATAAAAATCTCATCCCCTTCACCTTGACCATCACTTTGGATATCTTTATTATGGAAATTAATCAGCAAAGAAAATTTGGAAAGAATATTCAAGGAACCACATAAAGTCAATATGTTTTTAAAGGAAAGGAAAATAATCACACTTGGCTTGAAATACCTATGAATTCCTCATTAAGATCTTGAAAGTACATTATAAATTCCCATTTTTCCCCTAGGACACGACTCGGTTGTTACTGGCTTATAATTGTTCATCACATCTTTATGCCTATTTTAACCCCTTTATGTCTGTTTTAGGGAGTCCCATCATGAACAACAATCTGCTTCTCTTAATAGTACCTTCTTTACAGAGCACATCATTTCCACTTACCTGCTCTTGGACCATGTGTTAAATCTAACTAAATCAATTTTAACAAGACCCATCTTCAATTGTGAAGAAGCAATTAGCACTCAGTGATGTCACCCAAATTCCGGTAATTGTGAAGCAAATGTCTTCCATCTTTCCTCACAGGTTTTTAAATTTTGACAACTTGGCATTGTTACTGATCCATTTGCAAATGGAATTTAATTTGTCTTTTTAAAAAGTCACATTTTTCCTAAGTTGTTTGAGTTATATAAGAAAAAAAAATATCCTGACACTCAGAAAAATCTATGAAGTATCTTGGCTCTTATGAAACTCCTGCCAGAAGCATTCGGTAATAAGGATTGGGGCCAATTCTAAGAGAATGTGATGTCTCATTGACAGGAATTCTCTCTTTTCTTTCACATTCTACCCTGATCTGTCTTGCCTAGGTAAAGGATCTTTTCACTACTCTCTTTTCAGTTTCCTGTTTCCTTAATTCTGGTCTCATTACATTATGCTAATCCTCATCTTGCTGAATTTGTTGCCTATTGGACCACATGCTGAAATAATCAAAACCCTTCCATGTTTCAGTGTCAGAGTCTTTTTATCTTCTTCTTTACTGAATCCCTCCAATGTCACTTCAGGACACAGATCTTTCCTATGACTGGAAGTCTCCCCTCTCATCCCAGCCTCTCCGATATAAAATGTCGTCAGAATGACAGTGAGCTCTGAAAATTTGATGTCTTTCATTATTTAAGAGACCTGTTCATAAAGTTCCTATTATTATGAAGAGGAGATAAATTTGGTTTCAATTTGGGGATGGATTTCAAGTTGTCTCAACTCCACATCTAGGGAAAATGGCCCAGGTTATAAAAGCAGATCCCTATGTTTGTATATAGTTTCATTGGAGGATTCCATGTTGTATCATGGATAAATGCAACCATGACTTTCTATTTTTAGGAGGAGGAAAAGAAAAGCCGTGCTTTCTTTTCTTTGAAAGACAGTAGAAAAAACATTTTTTAATGTGTTGACCCTTAGAAGGGAAGTAGGGAGAATGCATTACACATTTGAAGATTATTGGGTGTTGAATACTTATTGTCAGGGAGAGACTAGAAAATGGAGGGAAGGGTAAAGAAACACAAAGGTGACTTAAAAGGCTCAATTCAATGGCAGTAACATTCCAGTAGGAGAAAATATAACAAATTTTAGAAATAAAATAGAGGTTCTCTTGAAAATTCTTAAAAATTTTAGAGATTCTTTGGGTGAAGTAAAGAGAGACAAGGATAAGGTCTCCTGAGAAATGTTTGTCTGTATATTTTCTAGGTCTCCAAGTCTTAAAGTATCTTCCCCTCCTCACTTATCCTGAAACCATCTGAAATTCCATTCATTAAATATACTTTGGATTAGTTTTTGAAAAACAGAAGTGCCTTTGTAGCAGCACTATTTACAATAGCCACGGCATGGAAACAACCTAAATGTCCATCAACAGATGAATGTATAATGAAGATGTGGCATACATATATACAATGGAATACTACTCGGCCATTAAAAAGAATGAAATAATGCCATTTGCAGCAACATGGATAGACCTAGAGATTATCATACTAAGTGAAGTTAGAAAGAGAAAGACAAATACCATATATCACTTATATGTGGAATCTAAATTATGTCACAGATGAACTTATCTACAAAACAGAAACAGGCTCAGAAATATAGAGATCAGACTTGTGGTTGCCAAGGGGGAGGGAGGGATTGGGGAGGGAAGAATTGGAAATTTGGGATTAGCAGATGCAAACTATCATATATAGGGTGGAAAAACAACAAGGTCCTACTGTATAGCACAGGGAAATATAGTCAATATTCTGTGATAAACCACAATGGAAAAGAATATATATATTTGTATAACTGAGTCACTCTGCTGTACAGCAGAAATTAAACACAGCATTGTAAATTAAGTATACTTCAATAAAGTTTTTTTAAAAACCAGAAATACCCTGGAAGAGTTCTCATTTTATCAATAGTTCTGAATTTAGCATCAGTTTATTTTTCTTTAATAAATAGGTTAGACCAGAAGTACCAAGGAGATAGAATGTGGGAGGGGTATAAATTCCTGGAGCAGAAAGTATGTTAGGATCAAAGGGAGGCAAGGGTGGGAGTCACAGTGGAAGGTTTAGGGACATATCAAGCCTGGGGAGAACAGTAGAAGGTGAGAGACCTATAGAGACACCGGATGCTTCCGGGACAACTCTTCTTGTTCAGTTTGCCTGGAGTCGGTTATCTGCTCTGGAAGTGGGAAGAAACTGTACTCTCTGCCTTTAGGTGCTTTCTCTTTATTTGCTTTGCATCTTCCTCCTCCTTCACTTTCACCTGGACCTCTCCTCTTACTCTTTCTCTTCTTTTCACTGCCTTGATTCCTTGATTCAAAGACTCAACCACCAAACCAGTATTATATCAACTCAGTTGCATTGTAAGTTTAATCAGTTCTGGGTCCTGGCCTGAGGAAGGAACTATCATTCTGAAGAAAATGTATTAGTAATTAGCAATAACCAAGTTACAACCACATTTTGGAACAAAAACAGCATGTCACTTGGGTCCTGAATCCTTCTGCACTCGAAGGCACCAGTTATGCATCTTCCAGCTATACTGATCCTGACAGAATGATTTTTCCCAAACATAGCTGACTCTGGATGGTGCGGGTCTCCTTGGTGCCTCAGCTCCAGGACAAACATGATGGAAAATGATTGACACATAAAAGAGAAAATACACTTTGTTCCTTTCCCTAATTACCACAGCTTTGACTGTATTTCTGTTGATTATACCCATTCAGAGGTAATCATGTTAGCATCACTGTATCACAAATACTTCCCTGTTTTCATTTTACTGAATCTGCTTGGACTTCATCCAAAATACTTTCTATTCTTGATCACTTCATTAAAACCACAAAAGAGCATGTTCAGGGCTTAAATCCTCTGCCCTTTAAGTTTGTGCATGAATATGATGGCCCCATAGACAGGCCAGAGCCCTTACCCTTACCCTTACAGAGAAGCAAATCAGTGGAATAGAGTTTTTCCTTTCTAAACATGGTTTTTCCTTTTCCACATGGCATTCATTACTCTGTGGGTGTGTGGGTGTTCTTGAGTTTACCATGTGATGGTGGTTAAATAATAACTGATGACTTATCAAGGTTCAAATACCTATCATTTAAATCACACTATAGATACAAAGATATAAAATGCCCCAAACTCCAGAACTACAGTTATGTTCTACACACAAATGCTTTTGTAGGTGGTTATGGATGTGGATCCCTCCCACAGAGCTACCATCTCCACTACAGATGCACCCATGAGGCCAAATCCTGACATTAGTAACTTCTTTCTTCTCATCCTCATTCAGTCTTTTCTACTTCATTGCATTTTCATCCACAGTCACAGAGAAAGCACATATAAAATTTATTTGGGTTATTTTATAACTGACTTCTGATTCCCATTAGAAACTGGCATGAAATGAAACAGTAGACAAAAGAAAATGGTATTACTTAGGAAGTGATATTAGAGCACAAGAGAATAATAACACAATGACTGTTGTACTCAATAGGGTACATTTTCATCATGAATTGACATAAGAATCAAAATAAATGCACCACCATTAAAAAATAAGTCAGCCCCCAAAAGAGCTAGATGACCAAGCTTGGATTTAGAGGTCTTAGCATCATCTTCTTGCTTCTATTATGACCTCCTTGATGCCCTCTAACCTGCTTATTGAGGTATGCAAGATGCATCTCACCCAGAAGATGTTTTGGGAAGCACTGCTTTAGGGAGCAGCATAAATTTAGACAAGCCACTGGGCCAGCAGAATATAGAATATTCCTCTAACCTAGAGGTCTATTTACCTCTAATCTCTGGCTGGCTGATGACTAGACTTACCTACAGACTAACCCCGTAAAGCTGAACCAAAGTTCTATTCACTCCTCACATGCCAAAAAACCCTCCTCCTTTAGAGTTCCACCTCTGGAATGTTCTTACTTCACTCCTACTCATGCAGGTCAGTTTAAATGTCCCTTCCCAGACTAACTCAGATCTTCTCTCTGATGAACTCTCAAAGCATCCTCTATGTTTCCCTCATACCCATACACATTATAATCAATTCAGTTCATATTGCACTATGATGGGTTCTGAGATAGATGCTGTTAGGCTGGCTTCTGGAATTAGACAACTGCCTTCAGAGGTCCTCTGAGTCCTATAGATGTGGCAGCCTGCCAACTTGTTCTGTCTTTGAACATTCTGTGACAGAGATTCCCAGCTATCGCCTTTGACTGGCGTGTGTCAATGGAGACCCTTGGGAAAGAATTTCATCTGAAACTGGAGTTAAGTTCTAGGCTGGCCAGGATACAGTAAAGGAATTCAGCTTGAAAGAGAGAAACAAAAGAAATCCCCAGGTGCATAATCACTGTTGCAGAACTGAACAGACTGAATAAGAAGACAAGAAGGAGATAGTGATTCCAAACAGTGTGGGAGACTATTCCTCACCATCTCCTGACACAGGCTCTATGTCAATCATTTGAGGCCCACTGGCTGTACATTTCTTGGTGATGTGACTCATACCTTCCCAGGACTATCTTTCAGTCACAACACATATCATCTTGGGAGAAGGCAGTAAATGTATTATCAGATCTGTGACCAAGGGTTAACATTTTTGCTCTTTGTCACATCTAGTATTGTCTCTTAAGGATCTATTCAATTAATTATCTGCTTTTGTTCCCATTAAAAAAAAATTTACTTGGCACTAAATAATCATGCCAACCAGCCTGTTCTTGACTTGAGGCTTACAGAAATACTTACACCAAGAGGGAACAGTTCTGAATTTTTCTGGTTGTAGTTTTGATTTTGTCCTTTGTCACAGTTTTCTCTTGATGGTTAAAGACTCATTTCTAGTCCTGATCCTCTTGTTTCTTCTCAGTTACTTTTCCAATGACTTAAATCCTCAGTCAAGGTTCCTAACCCCACATTTCTTTATGGATTAATTTTATGGTATCATCACACAATAGTTTTAAGAAGATTTTCTCCCAAATAATAACATTTACTGAACTTTTACTATGGAAACAGACATCATTTTAAGCACTTTATATGTATTCACTCATTTGATCTTTATAGGAACTCTATGGTGAAAGTAATCTGTGTATTTTATATAATAAATGAGGACAATGAGGCACACATGCAGCTAGTAAATGGTAGAATGGGATTCAAACCCAATCAGTCTAGTTTCAGAGCCAAATTCTTGGCTACATCATTTTAATAAAATGCAGCTGTTATTGATGGGCTTTGATATATCCCACTTCTATTGCAAGATACTTATAGCAGAATAGCACTTCAAATAAAACTAAGATTCAAATATAAAATTTGTGTTGAAATCACTTAATTAGCAATTTAAACTTCTGAGACATAAATTGGATGATACTAGATCTCAATGGGAGGTTTTGGTTTTATGCATCAGGGACAATAATTATAGTTACCATTGGAATGGCACCTACGAGAGAAAAAGCAGAGGCACATATCTCTAGTGGTGACTGAGGTGGAATTACATCTGTATTTTGTATCAGGGATCTGGATTTAATTTTAGCTCCAACACTTACTACTTATATGATCTTTAAAAGTCTACTTTTCTAATGCTCCATTTCCTCCTTTTGCTGAATGTCTACTACCTGTCAGGCTCTCTGCTGGTACTATATGTATGTGCATGTAATTGTCAGATCTGTTGGGTGTTTAATGTTATCTGCATTATATAGGTTGGGAATCTGAAGGTCAACGACACTAAATAGCTTGCCCAGAAACAGTAGCGAATCATTAGCATAGCTAGAATTTGAATCTAGTTATGATTGACTTCAAAATATCTCTGATCTCAGCTGTACCACAATGGCTTGTAGAGATGATAACACATGAGGTTGCCTCATAGAATGCTGAGTTTTGAATACAGACATGTATAGGAAAAGTAGCTAATATTATAACCGATACCTGTAAAGCATTCAATGTGAGATCCATAGGGATGTCAACTTGACTTCACACAGGTCTCCAGATTTTGCATATTGGTTTTTTGAACAGAGAGTTGGTACTATAATCAAGTTAAATATATCTATGAGTCACATAAACAGATAGCTTTCTAGGGATCTCAATATCAGAACTATTGAGATCCTGTTTTCCTTGAGGGGTTCAAGTTCCACTATACAGTTTACCCTTACAAAGCCTTCATGTCTAGCTGTAGAGTGGACACTGTTGGGCCCCACACATATCACTTTACCATTTTCTATTCCAGAGCACATGAGCTAGAATTTCAACTGCCAGCACATGAATCTGTTTGCCATGCATCTCTCTCTGTGGCTCCAGAGCCTCTTTGCCCACGTGCACGGAAGGCCTGAAGTGTCAGGGAATTAATGCCCAACCACAACAGCTCCCATTTAGGTTGCGATAAACATTGGGGTGCATGTATAAATGTCATCGACAGGGAATTATACTCAATGTTTTGTAATAAGCTATATAGGAAAAGAATCTGAAAAAGAATATATATATTTGCTGTACACCTGAAACTAACACAATGTTGTAAATCAACTATATTTCAATTAAAAAGAAAAGAACAGTTCTCAAATAATGACTGGTGGAAGTTGGTGTATAAATAGTCCAATTTCCCGACCTCTAGGTTGGGAGAACTCTGAGGCCATGGTCTTCACTGTTTCCAGAGTTCCCCAGAAGGAGAAAACTCAATCTTGGAAACAGTTAGTTATATGTCCTTTATTCACTTCCTTCCCTTTTCCTTCTCATTTCCCTCATTTACCTGCTAAACTAATTGCTCACTAATCCTTGTTTCAGGCTCTGCCTGTGTGAGACTACAGAATAAGATAGATCCTTTTAACCAGCTCCATTGGTGGAGTTTAAGGATACCAAATAAAATCTCCTCCATTTCTGCTTCTCCTCTCAATGGGTTTCTTATTTCTATGTGGAATTTCATATCCTGCAGTGTCCTGTAAATAAAGATTAAATTCCACCCTTTAAAAAAAAAAAAAAAAGGACTTTCCTCGTGGTGCAGGGGTTAAGAATCTGCCTGCCAATGCAGGGGGCATGGGTTTGAGCCCTGGTCTGAGAAGATTCCACATGTGGCAGAGCAACTAAGCCCGTGCGCCACAACTACTGAGCCTGTGCTCTAGAGCCTGCAAACCACAACTACTGGGCCCACGTGTCACAACCACTGAAGCCCGTGTGCCTAGAGCCCGTGCTCCGCAACAAGAGAGGCCACTGCAGTGAGAAGCCTGTGCACCACAACAAAGCGTAGCTCCCACTTGCTACAACAATAGAAAGCCCGTGCGCAGCAACGAAGACCCAACGCTGCCAAAAATAAATAAATAAATAAATTTATTTTTTAAAAAAATGAAGTTCTGAAAGCAATTGTTGTTATAAGAGAAACAATCATATAGAGGCCATAAATATTTTTATTGCTCATAAATCTGATCACCATCTGTGGGCAAGTGCCCCCTCTGGAATTTTTTAAAACCTGCTTTTTTCCTATTCACATAAAGAAAACATATCTGTGCTAGAAAAATAGGAAATGAAGAAACCTCACCTATATTCACCTTCAGACAGATTTGACTATTGGTATTTTAGCTTATATCACTACATATCTATTTAGTTGAGGTCTTTTCAGCCATCTCAAACGTCACAATATATTTTTCCCTTTGATTTCTTGTGTTTCACACTTTTCAATGTGCCATATATTAACCAACTATTCATATAATGGCTCTGAAGAGTACAGAAGAATATTAGGTAAGATATGGCATTTCAATACAGTCAACTAGCCATGATATAGAAACTCATAAAATGGCATTAAAATGACATAAAGGATGTTATTAATTAACACATTTAACAGACAGGCATCTATAAAGACCAGGGTGCTTAAGAAAGACTTCATGGAGGAGATGAAATTGTTTCCCTTATTGACTGAATTAATAAAATTTTAGAAAATATCTTTAGAAAATAAAGAGTAAAATTAAAAACCACTGGAACAGTCTTCTCAGAGAAAGAAAACTTGGACTTGCTGAAAAATAAGAAAGGGCAATGATCTGAATACATAAGAACCAACTATGAAAGCACTTGTGAATGTTTATTGAGCCTCTACTGTGGAGGCACTGGTGAAGTTTATATAAGGTGGCTAAAAGCTACTTTTTCTCTGCCTTCAAAAATCTTACATTTCTATGGGAGAGAAAGATGCCTAAGGAAATAGTAATGCCAGTGATAATTATGTGACAATGGGGCTTCCTTGGTGGTGCAGTGGTTAAGAATCCGCCTGTCAATGCAGGGGACATGGGTTTGAGCCCCGGTCCGTGACGATACCACATGCCGCAGAGCAACTAAGCCCTTGCACCACAACTACTGAGCCTGCGCTCTAGAGCCCGCGAGCCACAACTACCGAGCCTGCCTCCCACAACTACTGAAGCTCACACACCCTAGAACACGTGCTCTGCAACAAGAGAAGCCACCGCAGTGAGAAGCCCACACACAGCAACGAAGAGTAGCCCCCGCTCGCCGCAACTAGAGAAAGCCCGCATGCAGCAATGAAGACCCAATGCAGCCAAAAATAAAATAAATAAATTTATATAAAAAAATTCTGTGACAGTGTAAGAAAGGCTACGGTCAAAACACCTTTGAGTGCTATGAAAATGCCAGGAGGTGAGGGACTTGCTCTGCCCAAGGAATGAAAGGGGCTTTCTTCACAAAGGAAGTCAAGGAAAGCCACTAGTTAAAACATTTCAAAAGCTGGTAGATTTTTGATATTACTTGTTTGTGTGGGTTTGGCATCCATTCATCCACAGACCAGTAACTGCACCCTGATTTTCTAGTAGAAAACCATCCTTCTTGTACTTTCATCCCAAGTTTTGACAATGACCTGTGCCTGGTCAATTAGACACACTCCATGTCATTCAGTTGGAGTAACTGATTCAGTTATGGGCCTGACATCTGTCAATGAAATGCAGGTGTGGGAATTACTGGCAGTGCTCAGCTGATAAGATAAAATCCTGGAGCTGGCTGCATGTACCATGGCAGAGTGGGAGCCTGCCCAAGAAAACAGGATAAGAGGGGGACAGAACTGATACGTGGAGAGAAATAGACTAACCTCAATGATTCCTTGAGGTCTTGAATGTAGCTGTGAATAAAGAAAACCCCAATACTGGGCTTTTCAGTGACATGATTTTGAGAAGGGAAGGTGTGCAAGAAATTCCCTTTTGTTTAAGCCCCTTTGAGTTGGGTTGCATTCAATTAAGAGTAGGAAATGCTTTGTTATAAGGAATTGATGTTTGTGTTATTCTCGATGAGATAACATTAGCCCCAAGTGAACAAAGAAAGACATTTTCTAAGAGAGAACCTATATTTTTAACAGACTGTCATCAGCAACACCTGGCATGTGGCAGTATATTCTGCTTTTATAGCACACCTACAAAGAACAAGACCCTTTTTATTTCTAATTCTGTGAGTCATCATCGCTAAGCTGATATTGTTTATGCTGATAAAAACACTCTTAGGGACCCTGTATGCTTCATTTGTTTTCTTTCAGGCACAGGATTTTTTTTGCGCCTGTAATGTCCCTTATTTTCATTGACACACCAGCGGTGTTAGAGATGGATTGGTGTGATACCATTTATTGATACCTTCTGAAATGAAAGCTGCCACATAATAATTACTGGTGAGAAGGTGCCTGGTTGTGGAATTGCTAGTTGCAACAAAATAGAGATGGGTCTTACTTAATCTCCCTCTTCAGGAGGCTATTAGTTTCATCATAGAAGGTGGAAGCTACATTTTTTTTTTAAGGGGACAGGATAAATATATAACTAAGAAAGGATCTACATGTTTTAAGTGATAGTAGAACTGAAAATTGTTACTGAACCAGAAACCTACCAAGTACTCATAATACTGGTTAAAAAAAAAAATGAGTGAAGATAATAGAAAGTATTTGTTACTATCAAATAGAAAGTTATTTTGTTATTTTTTTTTCCTGCGGTACGCAGGCTTCTCACTGTTGTGGCCTCTCCCAG
This sequence comes from Hyperoodon ampullatus, assembly GCF_949752795.1. Classification (NCBI taxonomy): domain Eukaryota; kingdom Metazoa; phylum Chordata; class Mammalia; order Artiodactyla; family Ziphiidae; genus Hyperoodon; species Hyperoodon ampullatus. The sequence continues at coordinate 206,543,128 of NC_136914.1, forward strand.
TCACGGAGCACAGGCTCCAGACGCGCAGGCTCAGCGGCCATGGCTCACGGGCCCAGCCCCTCCGCGACACGTGGGATTGTCCTGGACCGAGGCACGAACTCGTGTCCCCTGCATCGGCAGGCGGACTCCCAACCACTGCGCCACCAGGGAAGCCCTAGAAAGGTTTTTTAACCTGATAATAAATCCTGCTTGGGAAGCATAAAAGTGCCTTAAGCTACCAACACCATCTGGTTAGTTCAATTGAACAATTGGTTATTTTAAGAGTAACTAGATCAACAGCTGCTATTAAAGTCACACTGGTATAAACTGGTTGTAGTAGGTTGTGGGGACAAAGATTCTGACATTATTCACTTGAAGGATGATTTTTCAAGAGGGCTAGAGAATGAAGCCCAATTGTATATAACTGTATAAAGAGATGATTATACCAGCACCAGCTTCATTATCATAATTCAGGAATGTGCTCACTGTAAACAGGGCTACAAAATAAATTAGAGGTCAAAAATGCTAAGTAACAATACCAATTGGATTTATTCCAACTGATTACTAACTAGTTGTGTCAAACTGGTTGCATTGGAATTCATGAGTTCAACTGCTTTTTCTGTGTGTGTTTGCTTTGTTTGGGCATAGGTCTCTTTTTTGGAAGGGAAGCACTGTGGCATTGCAGCCACAGACAATGGAGAATTTAGTCACACCAAAATAAAGGTCATGATAAGGAGCACCATTTTACAATTAATATAACCATAATCTATTGTCAATAACCATTACAATTGCTAGGCTACTTGTGGCTGTACGACAAAGCTTAACAATAAAAAATGCAGCTTTCCAAACAACAACAACAAAAACTCATTTTTCAATGAAACAGGAAAGGAAAATGCAGAGGGTTGACCCTTAAAGATATTTTGAGAAGGGAGCAAAGCCTGTGCTTTGCTGGAATGAATTAGGCCTCATGCACAATCAAGTGTATCCTTTATCATCTGCCTTTTCCTGACCAAATCTTGAGCCAACAGTAAAGGAAGAGGTAGTAGGCATTCTCTGCTCATCCTTGTCAGAGTTGTCCTATTTATGGAATTACAGAGTTCCTATTTGGTTTTGATTAATTCCCACATTTCCAACTGCCTGCAAGACAGCTCTGCTCTGAATACCTCCAACAGAGCATGGTCAGATTGAATCCACCACAAATCAAGCACAACTTCACCACAAATCATCTCCTCCCTGAGACCTCCCTAGTGTTCTTCATGACCCCCTATTTAGAAAACATTCATCTAGACTTCTTCTTTATTCCTTCCCATTCAATCAACCTCTGCTTCTGAACAGTTAAGTAGACTCACCAAAACTGCTGAATCTGTATTCTCCTTTACACTTCTGCTCCCACCACGATAATTAAGATTCTCAGAATTTCATAGCTAGAAAGCTTAAGTGAGCTCTGATTTCCTCTCCCTTTTTCCAATCCAATGAACTTTCCACTGCTGCACTTCTGGGCCCATGTGGACTGCCCTTGCTCAAAGCCTCCTGTGGCTCCATTTGCAAAGATTTTAGGTCTAAAATAAATAATCTGGGGAAAGGCTGGTTAGTGCACCAGTACGACATTGACAGGCTTCTCACCACCTTCTTTGCCTTCTGTCCAAGTTTTGACATCGTTTTCTTAAAATCAGTAAGGAATGTTTAAGATGCATGTACATTTATAATTCCCTTCTAGAGCTATGTTAAACTAGACACATTGAAAATAAACAAACAAATGAATAAATAAATAAGAAAAAGGCTGGATAATCGTTCCATATTATTTATGGGACCATAATAATTCCTACCAATTACAGTACTTACTCTTTGCCAGATAACTGCTCCAAGAGCTTTACTTAGATTAACTCATTTAATCATTATAGCTCTATGTAATGAGTGTAATAAAGGAACAATAACACAGTCCCCTCCCTCCATTGTGAGATTACTCTCTCTAAATCAAAGCCCAAAGTATAGCTCTCACCTCTGAAAACCTTAAATATCTCTCTATTGATTTATATGAAGTTCCACTACCTAACCGGGAAATGATAGCCCTGAATGTTCTGAATCTAATCTAACGTTCCTACCTTAGAACCTTCTACTCCATTAGGACAATTCCAGCCATAGGCCTCCATCCCTAAACACATCCCATGTTTTCCCACTTCCACACCTTTTTTTTTTTTTGCCCACACTCTTCCTTCTGCTCTCCCAGATCTGCAAAATGAAATTACACCCAGCCTTCAGCTACCAGGATTTGTTACCAGTTGTTTTTCTCAAGAGTTTAATTAACCCAGCTATATGTGATCTCTCCATCCTCCATACCTAACATACTGCTGCAAATCTTTTAACATGCACTACTTCACAACATTCCCTCTTGAAATGTAGCAACTTATGAATATATATTTTTCTCCATTGTGGTGAAAATTCACTGAAGACACGTCTGTGCCATTTTCATCTTTCTTTTTCAGAGGGGAATAAGTTGATGAATATAAAATGATTAGAACAGTGCCTGCTATATAGTAAATACTCAATAAATATGAGGTATTATTAGCTAGGAAAACGACTGAATTTTCATGAGAAATCCAGCAGCGCCATAGCACCTTGAGTTAAGTATTGTTAGTCTTATTTTCTAAGTGAAGAAGCTGCAGCTCAAAAGGCTAAATGACATTCCCATATTTTTATATAACAAGTAGTGGTGGTGCAAGCAAGGTTGGGAACCCAGATTTTTTTACTGTAAAGCTAATGCTCACTTTATTTTGCTGTCAGTCAACACACAGTTCTGGGTGCTCATTTATTAAATTAATTACTGGATTCTGAGGCTAAAATCAGGATTAATAGGTGTCTAATCCAAATCTTTAAGGTCAGGCCATTTTTGGCTTGCTGCTTTCAGTTACTGTAAGGGTTATGGGACCCAATTACAATGTGCATGTATGTTGAGGGGAGGTACCTGATCCAAGCCATTTTCAGCAACACCCACTGGGGGTCCTACAACTTAATTCTGACACTATCTACCTGGAGGTAGCATCAGATTCTACAGGTTAAGGACTCAGTCCCAGAAGACTGTCCCCCCCTCCACAAGACAGAAGTCAAAATCCCAGGTTGTTACCTGTGCTTCTAACCAACTGGCTACAGATTGGAGGTTCCAAGGATATCCTCCCTGGATTTGATTATTTTGCTACAGCAGTTTACAGAACTCAGAGAAACATTTTATTTACTAGATTACCAGTTTATTATGAAAGGATATGACTCAGGAACAGCCAGATTGAAAGAGGTGCATAGGGTGAGGTGTGGGAAAAGGGGACAGAACTCCCACACACTCTCTAAGTGTGGCACTTTCCCCAAATCTCCGTTTTCACCAACCCAGAAACTCTCCCAGGCCCGTCCTTGTGGTTTTTATGGAGGGTTCATTACTTAGGCATGATTGATTAAATCATCGGCCATTGGAGACTGATTCAACCTCCAGCCCTTCTCCCCTCCCCGGAAATCAGGGGGGTGGGACTGAAAGTTCCTACCCTCTAATCCCTTGGTTGGTTCTCCTGGAAACCAGCCTGATCCTCGGATGTGATCCAACTTCATTAACATAACAAAAGACACCTTTGCACTCTCCACACTTAGGCGATTCCAAGGGTTTTAGGAGCTCTCAGTCAGAAACAAAACCAAGACTAAAGATATATTTCTTATTATAAATCACAAAGTCATAGTTATAAATAGAATTTTACTGGGCTAGAGCACTACCTATTTGTTTACATATTGTCTATGGCTGCTTTCATAGCAGAGTTGCATACTTCTAACAGAGTCCAGCAGTTGTGACACAGCCTATGACATTTCCCACCTGGCCCTCTACAGAAAAATATTGCTGACCTTTGGTCTCTGTCAGTGATTCCCAACTCTGGTGCATGTTAGAACCACCCACCATGGGGTCCTTCATCTAGAGATTCTTATCCTGTTGTTCTGGAATAGAAACTTGGGCATTTGTGGGTTTTAAAAGCCTCTCAGGTGATTCTAATATGCAGTCAGGCTTAAGAATCACTGGCTAGGAAATGCTTTGACAAACTGATTGTGATGACCATCAAAACCACTGGATACAAAATTAGAAAATATGACCAAGTCACAATTCAGAATTTTATAATATGCCTGGTTGGTAAAGATACTGGCATGATTTACTCAGTGATTGCATGAAGCTCACAGTGTATAAGCACTAATTTTCTGGCTCTGATGACAAAGCCATTGGAAAGAGGAGACAGAAGCCTCATGGTAAAGGCTAGGACGATTCTAACACTTACTTGATTTCCCTAAGCAAAACTACATTTTATTCCAGAGGATCAGACAAAGATGGTTAATTAGAAGATCATTTGTGCCTTGATTAGTATTTCTTATTTGTGAGAAATACAGAATGCCACTTCCATTAAACACAATTGAAGCAAATGGAACACAACTTTAGTGCTCTTGTGTTGTCAATTATCTACCTAATCGGCTTATAATTGTAGCTGCTATTGTCACATGTATCTCATAGCAAAGAATGATTCTTGAATAGCCCCCTTCCACACGTACACAACCTCTAGTCCACAGTTACGGAGAAAGGTGTATAAATCGTGCACTCACAATCATTTGACTGTGTGATGTGTACAAAAAAGAGAGAGAGAGAGACTACCTAAACACTACTAAGATAAAATTCTGTAGCTTGTATTCTTCTAATTGTGTAGCAATGTGATGGTATATGTGAATTCTGAAAAGAGATCCAAAGAGAGATTTATCTGTGAAGAAGACTCCTCTAGAGTTTTCATACTCACCCAGCTCATCAAACTTACTTTCACCCACTCCTTCCTACAGGGTTTGGGGAGTCCCTAAGGAGACAGAGTACTAGAAGGAATGTCCAGAGTATGGAACAACCGGAGTCTAGCGTTTATTGTCCAGTATCATTAGAATGGGTTATGGTAGCCAGAGAGAAAACATGCTAAAAGCTAACAGAGAGTTGAATCCTGTGCCATTGAAAAGAGAGGGAGACCACAGACAATGGAGAAAGTCATGTTAAAGAAATCATGTCCTTCCCCCAATTCCTGCCAACCTGTATATGAGGAAATTTTGTTGCTCAGAGGCAACGGGGAGAAAGAATCTACCACTTCTTTCTTCTCTTAGTTGCTGCTCCCCACGGGGGGGAATAATTTATTTAATTGGCCAAACCACTCAAGTTCTACAGCTATTGGTCCTTATTTCTCTTGTAGGTAAAACTGATATGTTAAAGGCTGAATGTACCACTTGAATCCTGGAATGTAGGCCTTCCATGTGTTAGGCAACCTAGTCTAAGTTACATGCCTGCTATGTTCTTTAATCAAAACAGGCAGAAGTGAAGCTGGCTCCATTGATTTGGAATTTGGAGGGGAAATGAATGGGATTAACTAGCAGCTTCAAACCCCCAACAATACTGTTTTTGTCTTAATTACTATTCTTTATATGATTCTCAGCATGGGCCCTTCAGAATAACCCTGTGAAGTCACTGAAATAAGTATTTATTTCAAACCTCTTTTGAAAGTTTCTGTCTATGCCTTCCTATTGTGCTCATATGTCTGTTAAAGAATCTACTGCAATTTATTTCTTCTGCTGTCCATCCTCCCACCATACCTCCACCAAATGTGTCTCTTTGACAATGCACAGAACTACCCCAAACTTTGGTGTTCTGTCTCCAACAAGCTCCACCAAGCAGTATGGTTATCACTGCTAAGAAGTTTCCAGTCCCTTAACTAAGCATGAGGAGGCACACACTGGTCGTACGAGCACACCTAGATGTAGAGAGGGGAAGAGGTGGGACTGCCAGTCTCATTCCAACATAAATGCATTTTGTTGTACATCCTACCATGTGCTAGGCACTAGAGATACAAAAGCAAAACATCAATGGTCTCTGCTTGCAGAGACATCACAGACTAATGGCTAAAGTTCAGTGGTACATTAGTTTGACCAACCACTGGATCCTGTACAAGCCCCATTTGTGTGCTTTTTTTCCTCAATATCTGGTGCTGTCCCAGAATGGCACATGGGGTACCATGGGAAGAAGGACATGCTCATAACAGTACAGCTACAGAAAAGAAATGCAAGAGCAAAAGCCATGTGGGCAACGATCATCAGAGGATCTATTTTTCATTCCTATTCTTCTTGGCCTTATTTTAAACAAGAAGATGTAGAGGATTTTGTTAAATATGATCCTCTTCTTTCCCAAACCACAGAACAGAAAACTACTCATCCTATAGAACAAAGTAGCTCATTTGTCTTCATGGCAACTAATGATAAAAACAGAAAAATATATAACTTCAAGTAGGAATAGAGTAGTAGAAATAAACTTTTAAAAGCAAAAATTGCATCTGCATTTAACTGTCTTATGGAAAAATTACAAAAAATAAAGAATAAAGGATATGACAAGAATGGATGCAGTAAATAGCCAGAATTGGTTCAAAATACTATTGAATATTCTTTTTTACAGATGGGCCTGAAGCATCAAAGTCTCTTTAAAATGCAGCAATCATATAAACACACTTTGCACAACATTCTGCATTATTATTATTTCAGTAATGAGAAGCACTCTTCAGAGATTGGTTCTATATTAACATACTGGAAGGCAGATGGTCATCATAATTTTAAGAACATCACGAGTTAATCTTGGCCTTGGCATTCTTCAGAAGTTACAAATCACACAACTTTAAAACCTGTCAGTTTGGGCTTCCCTGGTGGCACAGTGGTTGAGAATCCGCCTGCCAGTGCAGGGAACACGGGTTCGAGACCTTGTCTGGGAAGATCCCACATGCCGCGGAGCAACTAAGCCCGTGCGCCACTACTACTGAATCTGCGCTCTAAAGCCCACGTGAACCACAGTTACTGAAGCCCACGTGCCTAGAGCCCATGCTCCGCAACAGGAGAAGCCACTGCAGTGAGAGGCCCGCACACTGCAGCTAGGAGTAGCCTCCGCTCGCTGCAACCAGAGAAAGCCTGCGCGCAGCAACAGAGACCCAACACAGCCAAAAATAAATTAATTAAATAAGTTAATTAAAAAGAAGAAAACCTGCCAGTTTGAGTGCAAATTGTATACTTTTGTGTTCTTTTTTCAATAAAAAAAAAAAGCCCCCCAATTTTCTTCTTAAAAGGATTCATCAATCTCTTATGGTTTGGAGAGATAGCAGGGAATCCAGAAGTCTGCTCAGTTTGTATTTTAGATAATTGCAATGAATATTGAAATCTTTACTAACTTAGTCATAAGCACTGATCTGATTTTTGAAATGAACTGGAAGACAACCATCCTGCTATATAGGTTTACATTATGTTGGCATTTTAACAATATGTTACTACAACGTCTATATTCTGTGTGTTTCATTCCTGTCTATAACTTTTATTATGATACTCTTCCTATAGTTATTTTTTTAACATTTTAATTGGAGTATAATTGTTTTACAATGTTGTGTTAGTTTCTGCTGTACAACAAAGTGAATCAGCTATATGTATACTTATATCCCCATATACCCTCCCTCTTATGTCTCCCTTCCACCCTCCCTATTCCACCCCTCTAGGTGGTCACAAAGCACCAAGCTGATCTCCCTGTGCTGTGCAGCTGCTTCCCACTAGCTATTTTACATTTGGTAGTGTATACATGTCAGTGCTACTCTCTCACTTCATCCCATTTACCCTTCCCCCTTCCCATGTCCTCAAGTCCATTCTCTACGTCTGTGTCTTTATTCGTGTCCTGACCCGCCCCTAGGTTCATCAGAACCTTTTTTTTAAGATTCCATATATATGTGTCAGCATACAGTATTTGTTTTTCTCTTTCTGACTTACTTCACTCTTTATGACAGACTCTAGGTCCATCCACCTCACTACAAATAACTCAATTTCATTTCTTTTTATGGCTGAGTAATATTCCATTGTATACATGTGCCACATCTTCTTTATCCATTCATCTGTCAATGGACACTTAGGTTGCTTCCATGTCCTGGCTATTGTAAATAGTGCTGCAATGAACATTGTGGTACATGATTCTTTTTGAATTATGGTTTTCTCAGGGTATATGCCCAATAGTGGGATTGCTGGGTCATATGGTAGTTCTAGTTTTAGTTTTTCAAGTAACCTCCATACTGTTCTCCATAGTGGCTGTAACAATTTACGTTCCCACCAACAGGGCAAGACGTTTCCCTTTTCTCCACACCCTCTCCAGCATTTACTGTTTGTAGATTTTTTGATGCTGGCCATTCTGACCGGTGTGAGGTGATACCTCATTGTAGTTTTGAGTTGCACTTCTCTAATGATTAGTGATGTTGAACATCCTTTCATATGTTTGTTGGCAATCTTTATATCTTCTTTGGAGAAATGTCTATTTAGGTCTTCTGCCCATTTTTGGATTGGGTTGTTTGTTTTTTTGATATTGAGCTGCATGAGCTGCTTGTATATTTGGGAGATTAATCCTTTGTCAGTTGCTTTGTTTGCAAATATTTTCTCCCATTCTGAGGGTTGTCTTTTCATCTTGCTTATCGTTTCTTTGCTGTGCAGAAGCTTTAAGTTTCATTAGGTTCCATTTGTTTATTTTTGTTTTTATTTCCATTTCTCTAGGAGGTGGGCCAAAAAGGATCTTGCTGTGATTTATGTCAAAGAGTTTCCTATATTTTTTAAAAATCAAGGTCTGAAATCACTGATGCTCCTTCTCTAAGAGCAGGTAAAAGGAAAGAGAATCCAGTTGAAATCCTAACCTTGCTATTTCTCAGTTGAATGTCACTGGAAAAGTTACTTAACATCTCGGAAGATTTCTCATCTATAAAATACAAAAGATACTACTTACCTTAAAGGTTAACAGAAAGGAATAAATTAATTTTACAATATTTGTTTTCATCTCTGCAAACAACCCACATCAACAAAATCCTAGCAATGATTCACATATTCATCATTTTCCCAATTGCTCTTCTCTGGTATGTGTATTAGTCCCTATGTTAAAAAAAAATAACTTTGCTGAAAGGTATTTGGACCCCAAGAAAAATGCTAGAAGCAAAATTTGTCATGGTTCTCCCACTGAGTTCAGGTTTTAGACTTGAGTTATGAGTTTTGGCACTGGTGTGGGAATAGTTAATAGCTGTCAACAAACGCTGCTGGCCTCTAAATATACTATCATTTGCCTGTGTGAATTATCTCCTCATGTTTGTTGAGAGAACAGTGCTTACCTGAAATGCTGAAGTATCTTAAAATCATTCTTCAATAACAAATTCTGGGTGAAGGGAGGATATATCAGTCAGACAAGATTCTCAGGCCACGAGGTTTAAGTAATCAAGTTAAGTAATCAATGGGTTTTATATAGCTCATAACGGATGAATTCATCTTTCACTTAAATAACCTGAGTAGCTAAAAGCTTCTGGTAATTTTCTCATTATAAAATTCAGTTGTTTAAAGACAAACTGTTTTCTACCATCGGCCAAGCATATTCTGTAAATCACAGTTCTGGCACCTTGTTCTTACAACCCCATATGAATACCTCCCTTTTTGAAGTAGATTTTGGATTCATAGAATATTCATCTATGTGCCTGGACACTCCATCAAACAAAAAGAAAAATCTTGCATGATTAAACAGAATATATTATTCCGGCTCTGTATTTGCATAATAAATCAGGCCTATGCTGCGGGTCATTGAGTGCTAGCTACAGCATCTAACAAGTTGTGCCTTTAACCTCACTCTCAATTTTCAAATTAAAATAATTTTAAAGGGATACAAAATTTCACAATTTTGAAGTTGCAAATATTCAAGAATATGTGGACTATTTTAATATGAACATTGCAGCTATGTGATACCAAAGCAAATAATTCTATCAATTAGAGAGTTTGGGGTTTGACCTACTATGGAATGGCTGATACACCTATTTTGAGATTCAACACTATATTAGGATATTAGAGATACAAACTTCTCTCACAGTCCAGACTCAAGTCTTTCAGCAATGAAAGGTCTCTGGTTATATCACTCTGTGTTCTCTCTATTCCCTGTTTAGCTAATAAGATATTGACTCTAGTTTCCTCAATGGAGGTATATACCAAGATAACTAGACTCAAGTCATAAAAACACTCATCATTAAATATTTAAATTATTAAAATAGAAAATAACACTGATCCAAATTTGATCTTCATTCTGTTTCAAATTACTCATTAAATGCATAATATATAAAAAATATTATTCAGGGCCTCTGTGACAATATTACAATTGAAATTTATTCTATATGTGGATACTTGTACACAGTGAAAAAAAACATTTTGAATGTAAAATACATGAACTAATAATAGTGCACCTCTAACAGTGGGTGCTTCCAAGTTGGAAGCTAAATTACATTTTTTCAAGGTTTCAGACTTATCTGATCATGTCTGAAGACGGGTGAGGCAGGTCCTCCAGAAGCCTTTTGAGAAATAGCTTATCTCAAGAGAAAAGAGAGTTGAGGAGAACTAGGTTGGTCCAAGAAAAATAGAATAATACTAAAGAGGAAGAGAGATCTTGAGTAGAGAAAAATATTGATCACTTACAGTTTATAGTCCAGTCTTCATGAATTTATATCTGACAGCTGAGTAGATTGGTTAGAATTCTTAAAATCAGTAAAAAATAAAAGAACTGTGTTACTGAACTTTGTGAAAGCATTGGGGAAATGAGGTAGTTCTACTTTGTAACCTGGGTAACAGAATAAACCACAAGTAGTGAGGTAAAATATCATCTCTCTTGGTCTTATGTATTGGAGAATGTGGACTATGGAAATTAGTGTGAGCAAAAACATGGACCAAAAAAAGGAGAGGACAGAGCATATCAACAGGTGTTTGGTGGCCTCAGCTGAAACAGAGTAGAAACAAAAACAGAACAAACAAAAACATATGCATGAATTCAGGAGCATGTAGGATGCCCCCTGAGACTTTGACAACTATTTAAATTGAATGACATTTTTATAATATTTTTCCTGATTTTATAAGTAATATATAAACTGTATAGGAAAAGAATAGAAAAGGCACAAATTAAGGCAAATATAATTTACTTGTGACCTCATCAAAATCAGGAAGAGTTAGCGGAAAGTGGAGTTGTAGGTGAACGCAACAAACAACAATAACCACTGCAAAATTCTATCACAGTTATTGTCATCCCTTGTTTACTCCTAACTGGGATAGTCTTGTTAATTTTATATGTCCACATCAGCATGCTATAGATACCCTACATCTTATGATTTATTCCTTAAATAGTCAGCTTTTCCTGTTACATTTACATTTGCAAACCTAGGCAATGGCATCCCTAGAAGCACGGAGTCAAAAGGCCAACAAAATACCTCAGATGTATTTGTTCTTCTCTTGCTTGTGTGCTCATGACTCTAGGCTTACTTTCTTTTTCCTTGAATTTCTTTAATGTATACTATAGCAGTCTGCCTCCTCCAAAAGAAATCAACCGAGTGATTAATACTGACCTTTGGGATATAATTTCATGTCATTAGCCAAGTGAAACCAACAGCAGTAGCAAAATGATGCATATTTTAAGCTTCTCTGCTCAGCCCTATTTCTGCAGTTTTTAATATGAAATTACAACAGAAGTTTTGTCATTTTTCTCAGAAAATTGAATGTCTAGGATGATACTGGCTCCATTTTTTATGGCTTTAGTAAACATTCATGTCTACAATGGCATCAGACAGAACCCCCAAAATTGTGCCATGACAGTATAACACAACTGAGTTTGGTGCCATGGTTAAAAGGCATAATCAATTATAAGACATTGTAAAAGGAAGTGTCCTTTGTTCAAATGTTTCATAGATAAAATTAATTAGATATTTGAGTTGAACCTTTTGAGGCAGAGTGCTTCGGCTCCATATCCCTAGTCAGTTTCTGAACTTTTGAATCCCCACAAATTTCATATCCTCTGACATGTGACAGAGGTTCAAGAAATGTGAAATTTCAATTTCTTGAATAAATTTATTCAATTTCATAAATTTCACATTTATTCAAGAAATTGAATAAATGAATGAATGGATCTCCAATTTTGAGAAGCAATAGAGTTGCAAATATCTACTTTCATCACACTCACTAGTCTTTGTAGGATGGACCATGGATACTGGAATCAGATAACTGGAAGTCACTGTGTCACTGCTCTGTTGCTGACACCAGTCTCATGGGATCTGTCCAGTCGGTTTTCTTGTTCATTCTGTGACTCTCTGTCCAACTCTCATGATTGGTCGTCGTTTCCACCATCTCTTTCCGCTGCCCAAAGCTCTTCATTCCCTACTGCAATACCTGTGAATTTCAACTTCTTATCCTGACTTTCAAGGATTCCCATGATCTGTGGCCTATGAGCCTCATTGCCCATCATTCTCTTTCCCATGACTTTATCCTTTCCTTGCTTTGGTGCTCATGCCTTACTGATCCATAACCACTCAACAATCATTCCTATCTCTGTGATTTATCTCATCCAGTTCTCCATGCTACAGATACTCTTTGCTCCCTTCTGTCTTTCCAAATACCATTCAGCCTTCAATACTTAGACTCAGGTCCTCTGTGAAGTCTTTTCAAACTATTGATCTCTCATTGATTTCTCATTCATTCACTGATAACTTACTCTGGGCTGAGATACAAAGTTACCAGCTGCCAGGGATGCAAATATTAGTAAAATGAAGGTCCAACTTCTAAAATTATTATATTCTAATGGAAAGGTCAACAAGTAAACAAATAATTAACAATGCAGAGAACCCAAGTCTTTTGACTCAATGCTTAGGGCTTTTTTAGTACTGAGCAGACAGTAACCACATACCTCTAACACAGAGTCATAGAATAAATGTGTGTGGAAGAAATGGGTGAATGAATAGAATAAACTAAATAGAAACACTATAATGTTTCTCCAGAATGTTAAGCATCACATGTTTGTTTGTTTAAATACATTCTAATTTTTCAACTTAAAATGTGTCCACAGAACTGAACACAGCGCTGAATTTCAGTTGATTGTAAAACAATGGGTTAAATCTTACGAGTTCAATGGCCTCTCAGCTTTATGTGTCCCCTAACTGCACATGTATTCTCACTTTACCCAGTAAATGAATTCATGTTCCTAATCCGTAGACCTCCAAGGACCTTAATATTTATGAAAAATGCATCATTTTACTATAAGTATAAAAAGTCATTAAAAACTTGTTTTTCAAAGAGATATAGCATTATAGGGGCTTGAACCCTAGAACCGGCTCATAGATTGATATAAGGAGATAATACACATTTCTTCTATCAAATCTCATTCCATACTGATTTCCCCTTGGCTTTTGGTTTGACTTTCTCTGTGTGTAGAAGATGATCTAGAACTGTGGATAGACCTGGGGCTTCATTTGGTTCCAGCCTTACGTCTACCATAAACTTTGCAAGTGGACTTAACAAGCCATGTGATCATTCACAATCTCTATTTCTTCCCTTTAGAAAGAGACTTATTATATCTATCTTGTTGAATTTGGTGAAAATCATATGTGATTTTTCTATGTGGTAATAAATGCACATTGCGTGGCACATAGTAATCAATTAGTAAGCAAAAACTATTGTTTTTAATACTACATTGTACTTTTTACATCTGTAATTTTTTTTTATTCTCTAGTAACTTAGTTTTTCTTGCTAATCATGTCTTCCTGAATCATCTCTAAGAGACTGGAGATAAAGAACAAATTATTTCTTAATTATTTTTGCTCTGCAGATTTCTGAATGTACATGAATTAATACTAAATATATGTTAAGTTAATGACTATATATATACTATACATGCATACTTTTGTATGTATATGTGTGTGTGTGTGTGTGTATATATATATATATATATATATATATATATATATATACATACATATATACACAGAGAGTTTGCTGTGAACTCTGCATAAAGAAATGATAAATAGGTAACACCGAACCTCAAAAATCATGAGTTGGTGGCCCTAAAACAATAGATTTTGACTTACTATTACTATGACAACTTGTATAGAAAGCCCTAAGAAAATAATTCTTTTTTTTTCCATTAAAGCTAATACAGGAATAATAAGCCAAACAATATGAAGGATTTGCTCAACCTGCAAAGACTAAGGACTTCTTGAGGTGAGAGCCAAGGAGGTTAGTCAGTATAACCCCTCATGAAATATTGGATAGAAAACTATCAGATTTAGCCAAAGTATTTGAAATTAAGTCTGGTGTGGAAATGAAGTAATCTAGATAAGTCTTCTCTCATTTTATGCTAGAAGAATAAAAAGTATTTTTATCAAAAGTATCCTTTGAGGTTGATGTCAGTTCAATTGTTCTCCCAAAGCAGAAGCTCAGTGCAGAGCCCAGAAGTTTTTATTTCCCATTCAATTATCTCCAAGGAATATATATGAAGTATATATTTGCATTAGTCTGAAGCACCAGCCTAAGGGAAAGAAACTGAAGCCTATCTGCTTGTGAGCAATGGGCTTCATTTCATGCTTTGTTCTAGGGGGCAATAGATTCTATTCAATCATTGAAGAACAGTAGCTAATTCTCCATTCTAGTCCCCAGGGCACAATTGGTATTAAATGAAAACAGTAAACTGGTATTTCGAAAACTTCCAATAAATGGGGGATAATGTTTTTCTAACCTTTGGATCAGTACTATTGAAGTAGACTTTATTATTCTCATTTTGCAGATAATGAAATGGAGTATCAGATACATTATATAAATTTGGCATCCAACAAATCTGGATTTGAATCATGGCTTTGCCACTTCCTAACCCTGTACCCTTGGGCAAACTCTGTCCTCTTTCCACTACACCCTAATATATCCATTTTCCTCTCCAAGAGGCAGTCAGCTGCAATGGAACTCATATTTTGTGGACCTTCCACATCTATCACCTGATCTTTACTTTGAACTGTACAGCATGGACACAGATCAGCATTGAGCTCTCTGCAGATTTACTGCTGTCACATCAGGATGCATATTGTTGGTCTTACATGGTTAGTGCCAAGGGAATTTAGAGCTTATTCTGCTTAAGCAAAGCTTAAACTCATGAGCTAGGGAAGTGTTCCAAATTTTCAAAAAGACTTGTCTTTTTGATAAAATTTCATCTGATAATTCATAAAAAATGAGGGAAAGCTATCACTCCAGGGCACCCTGGGTAGATCAGAGCCCAATATCACAGAAACTTTCCCCAGTCTTTTCAGATCATCAAGCTAAATATTGAATCTGAAGTTTCCTGATATCTTTCCCATCATGAAGTTTAAATTAGATGTGGTCTCCCCTGGGTGCCATTCAAAAGAGTCTAATGACAGCGTAAAAATATTGAAAGGAGGTAAACGAGATTCTTTTATTTAAATATGCATAACTATATATGTACTAACTTCACTTCATTGAAATGAAAATGAAAGATCTAACTTCAATGTTAATATCATTCTCTCATTGCTTGACTTTATATATAAATGCCAATAATTCTGAGGTTTTACAAGATGGATATTTATAATTACTGCAGATTCCATTAGTTAAAAAGCCAGCATTAGAAGGTAAAAGTTAGATATTAATGAACAATTCTTTGGAAGGATGTCATGAATTGGTATCTGGAGGAATAATCATGACTTAAAAATCAAGCGGATTAAATGAGTCCAGGACAGGATTAGATAAAATAAGGATTAAAATAACTTTAAAGACAGGTCCCTCTTGAACCACTTTTCCCACCCCCCAGGGAAAATAACAAAGTAAAAACAGAAATAAGAAAGAATAAGAAATGTGTGTTTTAAAAATGTAATTTGTGTTGTAATGCTTTATATTTGACAGGGAAAATTTGGGTTGACAATTTTTACAGTTGTGATTTAACACAGCAAATTAAAGGCTTTGGCAGCAAATCAATAGATTCACAGTGATTGGTGCTGAAATTCAATGGCCTTCCACAGGGTATTGTCTAAATGCTTCCTTGTCAGACTTCATGAATCCAGAACCATCTTGGGAGAGGTTAATGACCAAGATAAATTTAGAGTATGGGTTTTCCAATGCCGCCTGGAAGGAGGTCTGCTGCTTGCTGATAGAAATAATAACAAGTAACATTCTTATCATAGCCAAATGCACAGAGCCATTTTCTCTGCCAGGCACTGTGCTGAATACTCCGTACACATAAAACATGCTTAACTTTAAGAGATGAGTTAGCAAGGAGATTTAAGAGCCAAAACGAAAGAGAACCTTGCCTCAAAGTCTTGGTTTAGTTCTGTTAAGTATTGTTTATTGGGTCCTAATAGCTTCACATCAGACTTGAAATTGCCTTTATATTTTAAAAATAATAATTTTTTAAACATAAGAAAAAGGAAGAGAACTACCTCTATCTACTTAGTGGTAATCATTAGGCATGAACACTTTATTTAAGAAGTTAACACTTACTGATAAGAAGTTCTGAAGTTACTATGGCCACCTAACAGCAGTGCTGTGCTCGCAGTAGATTGCACTGAGCTTGTGTCACTTTTGTAGTGGTGCGAGAATTATAATACAGTCTCAGTAGTGGTCCAGGAATTCTCAGCTCACACTCATGCCATTTATAATCTCCTTCCCTTTTGCTAAAATATATCTTTTCTTCAATGGTCTCATTCTGAAATAGCTCCATCTCCTATGACTTATATTTATAAGTGAAGCAAGGAAAGGAGATTTTTTATGGCTCTTGTCTTTGATGTCTTTGTCATAATTCTGCTATGAGGCATTAGTGGTGAATCATTTTAAAAAGTGACCTTGCTGAATTATTTGAGATACTTTGGCCCTTCTGGAAACTTCATGTTAGTTTCTTGTTTTTATCGCTTTGTTTTGTTTTGTTTTGTGTGTGTGTGTGTGTTGTGTGTGTGTGTGTGTGTGTGTGTGTGTGTGTGTGTGTGATTAGGGCATGAATTAATAGTTACAACAGGGAGAAAACAACACATCAGCAGGCACATCTTAGCCCTCAGGTATCTTTACACCTTTACCTTCCTTTATTCCTCTACAAATCCTATTTACAGACCAATCGGGTTATTCCTTATATTTGCGAAAATGTAATCTCGGCTGCCACAAAAACTTTGCTTACACTGATCCCTAGTATTTTCAGATCTGTCCATTGACATATATTTCAGGATGTAGGTAAAAAGTCACCATGTCTCTCAAGCCATTCATTAACTGCTAATCGAATCCCCTCTCTAATACCAAAATCCTTTAGAAACATCCCCTGGAGCCCCTCTATATATTATGATACTTGGCTAGTCACACATTTCCTCTCATACTAACTATAAAAGTACCTTGAAGACAATGTCCACGATTTATATATCTTTACCGCAGCTCCTTATTCAGGGCTCTGCATTTTGAAAATATTCAATAAATGTTACTGAATGATGTATGCCTAAAATGAAATTTAAGTAGAATACTATAGAACTTTATCCTTGAAGACCTCATTAAAAATCGTTCCTATAAATAAGACAAATTTCTTACTTTACAAATTTCTGTAAACACCAGGGTCAAATGCAAAGAACTTTGCAGTCAGATAATGTTGCTTCAGACCTGAATTCTGTTGTAAATAACTGAGAGGTCTTGGACAAGTTCCTCAACTTCTCCTTTTCTTGGTTTCCTCATGTGTAGAGTGGACTTGATACAAATAAAACTGATCATGAACACCTATTTTACAGCACCATTGGAATGTTTAAATATGCTGATAGACGTAAAGTACTTGAAAGTGTGTCCACTGAGGATATGGTACATGTTCTATAAATATTAACTGTATTACTGTCTCTTATCTAGATGAGAGATTTCAAAGAGTATCCACAGGTTAATCTGTCCTGCAGTCATGCTGTGTTCAGCCTGACATGTTGTTATACACAACACTTTTCAGTTTGTTGCCAACATTAAAAGGAAGACATTTTGTATTATCCAGATTTCTGGATTTTCTTTGAAACAAATGGAAAGTTTGGTTAACACTGAAAGCTTTGTTTGCTAAAGGGGAAACATCCATTGGAAGCAAGAACTGCCTGGCCCATCTAGACAGAGCATGTCTTCTCCGGTGTTCCAGGGGCCACAGCAGCTTGCTGCCTCCCTGACCACATGCCATCCCTCACACCACACCTCATCTGAGACACTCATCCAAGCTATCTAGCTGGCACAGGTAGGCACTGGTTTTAAAAGACTCTGACATTTTAAAAATAATAATAATTTGTGAATACATAGCTGATGATCACCTATAGCAAAATCACACAGCCTGATGTGAATGCTACTATTGCAACAACTATGACCTTGACTGTCTCTACTACCACTGGCTGATGTTTATTGACTACACATTATCTACCATGCACTGGCATAGACACTTGATATAAATGATCTCTACTACTTATGAGAAGCTTGCAAGGTAGGTAATATTAATTGACTTATTTTGCAAGTGAGGGAATGGAAGCTCAGTGAAATACAGCCACTTGCCCAAGGTCAGTCATGGTGTCAGCAAGAAAACACAGGCAGGTCTGGCCCCAAACCCAGTGCTTTTCCACACCAGCGATCTACCTTCCCCTTGTCAATCTTTCTGGCTTCTCTCACGCATATTTATCCACATACCAAGGGAGACTGAAAGCGGATGATTTTAGCTTTATTGTGCATTTGAGGAATTAAAGCATGGGCAGACCCCAAAGGAAGAAAGTGACATAGATGTGTAAGCATAGTCCTGGGACAAATGCAGACATTGTTTCTCTATTAGAAATGCTATGAAAATTAACTCAGAAAAAGAAATGCTAGAACCTTTTCCAACTGAATCCTCTGAAGTGAGATAAAAGACTTTCAAGATATAATTTTCCAATTGCTGATGCTCAGTCCTATTTTAGAATATAAAAAAAAAATTCTGTTTTGAAAGCATTAACAACCTCTTTCTAATGAGGTAGAGAAACAATGCATTTCCACTAACATTACAAACTGGGAAGGGTATTTCAAGCAAGGGAAAACCTGTATATACATATATATATATATATATATATATATATATATATATATATATATATATATATATATATATATGTATGTATGAGAGAGAGAGAATTAAGTATTCATTTTCATTAGGACACACGGACATTTTCATAATTTTACTATGAATAATTTGCAGTTGCTTGTTACATTTTGTTTATAGTTTCTTTGATCTGCTTGGAGCTCACACAACTACTGTTTTGCTGGATCATTTGTAATAGTACTAGGAATCACACTTTCTGATCTGTTGGAGTTAGAGGATCCATTTTTGCAAATCTTTTCTGATTCTCCAGGAAGCAAAGTACTCAATTCAATGCTTTAGTTTTGGAATAAATTACTTAAAATGCTTTGAAAGTCTGTCTTCTCTCTTTCTCTCTCTGGAAAAAATAGGAAAGCGAGGTATAAACTGCTACAGTCTGGGAGCTTTTGAACATCCAGTGCTTGAATATCAAGTCATATTTATGCTGGACTAAAATACAATACCAGATGTAGATGAGCTAGATAATGCTTAGGAGAAAAGAAACAAACAAACAAAAGACCAATGAAAAAATGCAGAGAAATCACTTATGGACCAATTCCTCCAAGCTGCAAAATAATTAAATCCAGAGAGTTCAGGAGCTCTTGAATGCTGATAGCATTCCAACATGGCAGTCACTAAATCAATTCATCAAAACTATTTATAAACAAATGAGCTGTTGCTTCAGTAAAGGGGTCAACTATATCCCCAAATTCTTTGTATTTGTTCTAATTTCCATGCTTACTATGCTCCAAGCAGGTGTATATTGGGGGTAAATCCTATCAAGCAACATAGTGGAAGAATTCCTGATCTCCATTTAAATTACAGTGAGAATTGATAACCATAAGCGAAACAAACAAATGACCAAACTCTCGTTCTGTTGGAGTTCACCTTAATCTTACTCAGATTTTACCAACTCATTCTACAGTAACTGGAAATGTCACAGATATAATGCTTTCCTTACTACAGTGGGAATTAAGCAGTTACTGTAAACAAGGAATAAACAAGTTAAACTATTTCAACAGTAAACTGTCATTATGCTTTTTTTAATCTATATGTGCAAAATAATTTAACATGTATACAGCACCTACTCCCTTAAATATGTCAACACATCCATCTGGCTTTCTGTCTTGGGCAAGTTCTCAATCAACCTCACATGAGCAAAGAGTCACATTCTAAGAGAAACAAATATCCAAATATATTCATGCTACTATTGTTCCTTGGAAAAGATCTAGAGCCTAAATAAGGAAATGCATAAAGTATTTTAATATCCTAATTATTTTTATTTAACTTCCTCTAATAGCTTACATTGATACTGAATTTATTTAGAACCCATTAGAGTTTTCTTTCAACAGATCATAAACACAGACTGAACTTAATCCCAAGACAAAATTAATTATTCATGCTTCAAATTGCAGATACACTTTTCCAAAAACCTGCCACCCTCTTCTACACTCAGGCTTTTTAGGAAAGTAATTACTAGCAAGGTATATGTCATTCTGAAGGGCAGTGAGGCCTTCTTCTCACTGATCTGAACACAAAACAGACACTCAGAGCTACAAAGAGAAAAGTTGGTAGGTGTCATCATTTCAGTGTCACCATCTCGACCTCCCATCCCCTTGAAGCTGAGGTATTGGGGGAAAAGGATACAAAGTTACAAGAATCATCTCTCCTTCATTAATAACGGGAGAATCAATCATTAAATGACTCACACACACTACAGAAAACTCAAGGTTGTGTATTTAATGAACACAGTGCATTTCTGTATAAGTTAACACTCACCTTTTAGCTATTTTGCTGAATTCAACTGGCTGTTTTCAAGGGAAGTAGGCTTTTGACTCAATGGAAAGATTAAATATTCAAACTTGTTAGTAACCAACTAAGGCAATACAAGACTTTTTGACTCTTATTTTCTTAAACATGAGAAGGATTAGATAATAATATCAATTAATTAAAAACCTACTGATGCCACAAATGGTGCTAAGTATTTCACATGCATTAATCCATTTTAATTCTCAGAGAATCTTGTGAGATTAAGTTCTTTTAGTACCTCCATTTTACAAATTTTTAAAAAATTCTAAAAATTAGAAAAGTGAAGCAGTTTGCCCTAAATTCTATAAATGGTAAATAACAGAGTTAGGTCTGTGTACCTTTCAACCCTAAATATGATTGACTATATCCCACAACCTCTCTGCTTCAGTGGCACACATAACATTTAGTTATTCATTCAACTCCTAAAGCAGGACATATCCTTGCATAGGACCCTGGTGTGTGCTGGGGGCTGTGAAAAATATTAAGATGGTTAAGACATGGTCCCAATGCTCAAGAAACTCCTAATGTAATAAGACAGAAATACTTGACAAATATACATTTTGTTTGTAAAGAATGGAAGTGGTAATTTTGAAGAAAACTTATTTTTCTTTAAGATAAGAGACACCCAATAATGTAAAGGGAAGAAAATTAATAGCAAGAGCATACACCGTCTAGTTTGATCAGGCAGAATCCAGAAAACTCCTAGTCCAGCTTATTTTTGACACTAACATCCTCATTACCTTGGCAAAATCTTTGACTCTCTTGACCCAGATTCCTCATCTTTGTAGAGGGGGCTAGATTACTAGATCAAATTTTAAAATAAAATCTCTCCACCACCACTTAGAAAAAGAAGAGAGCACTATTCACTTGTAAGATGATATTTTCTCTACTTTCAGCTATGTAACTCACTTCATCTCTGTCTTCCACTGTACAGCACAAGAATTACTCTTAAAAAACTGCAACACTGATTTGCTTTGTGTTGCTTTTTGATGAAGAGTATCTTTCTGGAGGAAAGATCTAATTTTTTTCCTCTTTTTCTTTTTTTCTTTTCACGCTGATTTTCCTTAGGTGGAGAGGGTCTGATCAGTGATATTACCCAGAACCCAGGGCAGAAGAATAAAAAACAAATAACATAACGATTCAACAGGCTGGTCTCTCTTTTGTTCTAGTTGAAATAGCAATAGGCAGTAACTCTGTAAGTCATCTGTCTTGATGTGGGACACAATCTATTTCCGTGCATCCAGTCCAGTTCATACTATTCCAAACAACCACCCTGTTGGGCCCTGCTGCAGTATACGATCAGCATGCCAATTATATGATCCCAATAGATGTGATCTGGGCATAAATCCCAAGCTTCCTAAACCATGGAGTTTTCTGCCCCTCCTTATTCCCTTCAGTGATTTGCCCTTCTCTCTCATCCTCATCGACTCAAATCTCAAACAGTCTTTGTTTCACTGTTATGCCTTCCATGCAGCCTTCCTTTATCAGAGTTTGGCTGTTAATTAAAATCCCTGGAGTTGACTCCTGGCTCCAATAATTCACAGCTGTGTGAGTTTGGGCTCGTTAGTAAAAACTTACCAAGGCTTAGTACCCTCATCCTTAAAAGGGGCAATATAGAGTCCACTGTACGGATTTAAATAAGCATATACACATGCTTGACACACAATAATGTGAACGAGCAATGTCAATTAGTGTTGCAACTTGTCATAACCAAAGTCCTAATAAACTCTTTCACTATGTGGAAATTATACAACATTTTTTACCTGGGCCTCTCATTTGGTTCTTAGCATTAACTTTTTCTATTTGTGACAGCTCCTCTTCTGGAATTTTTTCAGAGGTGAGGCTTTCTAATTCAATTTATAGGATAAGAATATATGGACTACTTATTTTTACATTCTCCATAGCATCTAGTAGAATGCATTCATAAAAAGGTGGTCAATAATATGTGTTGTATAAGTAAATGAATAAATAGGTGACTTACTTGGTTCCTGGGGTGTGGCCTCTGGCTAAGCTTCCTCTGAATATTTCACTTGTTAGAACTTCTGCTCCCACGAGAGTCTGATATTTGCACTATCTCCCAGCCTGTGGAAAGCTCCTTCCCTTTTTATATTCTGCTGCATGCACTAGGCAGCCAGGATTCAGCTCTCACTCCACTGTGGCCCATTAAGACAGGACAATCTCATACTGGCAGTGCTGAAGGCAGTTAGGCTCAGGGCACAGAAGCAGAACAGGAGTCTGGAAATTTGGTTGATTGACAAGAAAACGCATTAAAATTTCAAGAGTAGCTTTGAAGCTAAGTGCACTCACCAAACACTCAAGAAATTCTTCCTAGAGGGAACAAACCAGAGTCTTCTCTGGAATGCAGACCCCACCCCTGCTATAGGAGACAGAGGAGTGTCATGGAAAATATCCCGGCCTGAGAGTGAAAGCAGGAAGAACCAGATTTCCTAATAGTCACTGTCTATGTGAACTTGGGGAAGCGGCTTCTCTGTGAACCTCAGACAAAAGGGGATAGACCAATGCCCCCTCAGATTCTTTCAAAATGTACACTTACGTGAATAGAAAATGAACAATACATATAATAATGCATAGCAAAATAAACCAGTTCTGCATGAAGAAAGGGATGGTTAAAAATAGAAGCATTTTGACACCCACTGTAGAAAAATAAAAGCCTCATTTTGATGGATCAAGTTTATACAGTTCAGTCTAGATTTGACATTATCAAACAAACATTTGATTTGGAGTCAGAATGTGGGGGATAGAGGAAAAGAAGTGACACAAATCAGCCGATTTCAGAATAGTGCTCAACATAAATGAAAAGCAAAAGTTAACTTATTTCTTGATATTTTTTTTTAAGTATAAAGAGTTAAAAAAAATTTTTAACTGAGAGAAACACTGTGCCATGTTGTTCTTACGTGTTCTTGGATAGAGGAGGTTATGAAGACAGGCTGATTTTTTAAAAAATTGTTTCCATCCCAAGGAATGTGAATTCAAATATAGGGATCCAGTTTAAGCAGTTCCTATTGTTTAAAATCTGGGACCCAAAGATCCTTCATATGACATGCAAATTACAAACAATCGAACAATTTCCTACAGTCACCCCAGGCCCTTTTGGTATCTATCATCATCCCCACCCCCTCCAACCCACACACAGATCAGGACCCATACCTCCCAGAGGAGATGGTAGAGGGGAGGGGGGAGGAGAGGAGGAGAGGGTGGTGGAGGAAGCTGTTTGCCATTTGGAGCTATTTCCCAACAACCTGCAAATGGTCTAAGTTCCTGGGCAGTGTGCTACGCATCAAACTAAATCTGAAATGCTAATTTGGTACAATTTTTTATTAAGAGCATCAATTCTCAACATTAATTTTGACATGTTCTTTTTCTGTTAAGATTTCCAACTGGAACTGAAACATTACTTGGCAAGAGTAGTACTTGGTGCGAAATAAGATGAAGCCCCCCTCTTCTGGCCATAGGTGAGCTGCGATCCCGTCCCTCCTAGGTAGGTGAGAGCTATTTCCTTATTAGGCCTTGGAGCCTGCTCTTCCTCCAGCTCTGCCGTTGACTCCAAAGAGCTGCTAAATGGCACTTATTTCCTACTCATGACCTAGTTTGTAAGCTCATAAATCACCCCAAACACCCTGAAACCCATTTCCTGGGGCCTCCTCTTGATAACCCGCAGAGTTTGGTACCTGGAAGAGGTCAGGGGATCAGCTGCGAGATCTGGGCTCCAGGAGTGGAGCCCATTAGGTTCAGGTGTAAGTCGTTTCAGTCATTAAAACACTGGCTAGCTGGAAGATCTACCACTAGAAATGTATGTGTGTGCATGTCTGTGGTCGTAGCCAATGCGCTGAGGCTTGTTTGTGTTTGTAAGGGGGAGAGGTGGATGGAGGTACAGAGGATGGCTGAGTAATATAACACTAAAAATCAGAGTGCTTAAGTCAGGGTAATAAATCATCCCAGTGTGTGTCTGAAAGTAGTTTCTCCCACCCACAAAATCCAAGCATTTCCATATCACCTTGATGACTTTTGCTATATCTGTATTCCCCATATATTAATTAAAAATTTTACTTACACCACTATTTTCAACCCGGTGTCCATCTCAAGCCTTGTCTTTACAAATACCACCTGTGAAAATATAGGATTTATGTTCTGCTTATATATATTATAATGTCTACTAAAATAAATACAGAACTATGAAGGTTTTAAAAAGTGATCTATGTAACATCTGATACTGTGCATTTATCATTGGTAAATACGTTGTGTACTACATCTTGGAAAATTGCTCTAAAATATTCACCATCAGTGATATTAAAGGTCGGAGAACTAGTATGAAAAAGCTAAGTTCTTGATGAGAAAGTTTTTGCCTATTATGCTTCTAAGACCGAATGGAGCTCTGCTGGGGGATATGTTGCAGAATTCAGACTTGCAAGGGGCCTCCGGGAACTTAAAATGCAGCTGGGAAATACATTAATACATGAGACAACTGTAACCGAGCAGGACCCTTCCCAGAATAGGCTCCCACCCATGTCTTCCACCTGCCTTTTGTGTGTAGAAAAACTTTAGTCACAGAATAAATTTAATCAGAGAAGTGAGAAAATGCAGAAAGAAAGGAAAAGAGTCAAGCAAGATGAAATAATAATAATTTAGCCATTAAACAAAGTCAAGGACCTTTAATTCTTCCTCAAGGACTATAGATAATATTCTGAGCCATGTCCTTTGAGCTGTTTTGCAGATAGTGAAATCCCCACCAGGTGGAAGAAGGTAGCTGTATGCTGCTCACCAGCACATAGACCCCAGCCCAGACTGGTTGGAACCAGAAGGTTGATGATGCTGACGCCTGATTAACTCACCACCAACCAATAAGAAGAATGTCCATGACCACACCCTGCTCCTTGAACACTATAAGACTCCTCACTACCCACTCCAGGGCCGGACACACAGTCTTGAGGGCATTAGCCTGCTGTGGACCTGTTTGCCTGGCAAAGCAATAAAGCTATTTCTTTCTACTTCACCCCAAACTCTATCTCCCAGATTTAATCCGGCGCTGATGTACCGAGGCCAGATTTCGGCAACATAACTAGTGTACATTAGTTAATTGTTAAGAAAATGTTTTACAATCGGAAAGGCAATATACCAACACAGAGCAATGTTATCAATGAATGGTTTTAGAATATTAAGAGAATTTAGCTCAGTGGAAGTCCTTTTCCCTTTGGGAGAGAGGGACTTAAAGTTTTCAACAGTGTTGCAAACAAGTCTTGGACCAAAATTGGGCTGTGATGGACTTTCTAAACCACACGATATTCACTTCATTTCATTAACTGCATAACTTTCACTTCGATTTTTCACAGTGGAAAAGGCTTGGCTTACTGGTACAGATCTTGTTCAGAGTTAAAGCTTCAGTGGAAAGGATCAAGGCCTGACCTTATACTTGGGTGTCATGCTTTGGGTACTCTGGCTCTCTAGGTCCCTAGGAGCTCCTGAACTCTAGCCATTTACCCTGCTAATTGTACTGACCTTGGAGGGAGACCAAAGTCCTGGACAGGCAGGTGAGTAGCTTGATCAGGCTCCATCAGCCCATGTCATAACTAGCCCTATGTAAATGGGAACTCTATGCCACAAGCAGAGCAGAGGGGGAATGGCTGGTTCAGTTCAATTTAGCTTTAATCCTGGGAAAAGTCAGTACTCTTTCTCTAGGATCAGAGAGGAAACAGAAAAATCTTATTCTTTAAAGTACTAGAGACCACAAAGCCATATGACCCAAATTTTACTGCAAAGACTTGGATGAGCTTTGGCTGCATGGAAGCAGAATATCTTTGAATGTAACTTTTTTTTTAATCTGGATTTTGTTTTGTTTAGATTTTTAAAAATCAACTTTACTATGTAAAATTTAATGAAATATATCATATATATTATAATGTAATATACATAATGTAACATAAATTACATGCAATGAAATGCACCCATTTTGTACTTGCGCCCATTTATACTTTCACAAGGTATATACTTGTGAAGCTAACATCACAATCAGGATCAAAAATGTATCAATCACACCAGGTTCCTCTCCCTATGAAAACTTGTCTGTGTATTTCTATTTTAAATGGTTTTGTTGTAGACAGTATACAGTTGGTATTGCCTTTCTTCCAGTCTGGAAAAATCTCTGACTTTTAACTGGGGTATCTACATCATTTAAATTCATGATCTTCAAATATGAATAGGTTTAAAGCTACAGTTTTGTTTTTTCCTATTTACCATATCTGTGTTTGCTTTTTTCCCCCTTTTAACTTGAATTTTATTGGATTAATTTATTCTATTTGATCTCATCTATGGGTTTAGTGGTTGCTTAGCATTTGCAATATGCCTCCTCAATGTAAAAATGTATAAGCCTGACAACAGTGTTCTTTCATTTTCCTCCTTTCATTTGTCCTTCATGCTATTTTTGTTGTATATTATTCTCTATGTATTAATAAACCCCATAATAAATTGATATTGTTTTAAACAGTTAAGTTTCTTTTAAAGACACTTAAAATGTGGGAAAATTTATCATTTGTGATGATCTTCATTTATGTATGTAAATCTAGGTGTCCCTCTGTGTTAACTTGAAGAACTTTTTAAACATTCCCCGTAGTATTAACCTGCTGGCATAAAATTCTTTCAGCATTTGTTGTCTGAAAATTTTTCTTCTCACCTTAATTTTTGAAGAATTTTTTTGCTGGATATAGAATTCTAGGTTATCAGATTTTCCTCACAACTACTTTACAATTATGCTCCATTATCTTCTGACTTGCATAATTTATGATAAGACATCTTCAATAATTCTTATTCTTGTTTTGCATTTGATGTGTCCTTTTTCTCTGTGGTAATTCTAACCTTTGTTCCTCAGTATTTCATATCTTTTAATCTCCTAGTCCTTTTACATTATTTTTCCTTTGTCACTGTTTTTTTTAATCCATTTAATTATGATGTCCCTTGGTGTGGTTTTCTATAATCCGTGGATTTATACTTTTCATCACATTTGGAAAAATTTGGCCATTATTTCTGCAAATAGTTTTCTGCCCCTTGCCTTTTTTTCTATGACACAAACTATATGTATCTTGTACATTGGTATTATTCCATAGGTCACTGAGGCAATGTTTTTTTTAGCTCTCTATTCTGTTCCATTGATCTATTTGCCAATTCTTTTACCAATATCACACTGTCTTGATTATTATAGCTTTACAGTAAGTCTTGAAGTCAGGTAGTGTCAGTGCTCCAACTTTTTCCTTCTCCTTCAATATTATGTTGGCTAATTTGGGTCTTTTGCCTCTACATACAAACTTTAGAATAATTTTGTCAGTATCCACTAAATAACTTGATGAGATTTTTATTGGGATTGCTTTGAATCTATAGATCAAGTTGAGAAGAATTGACATCATGATAATATTGAGTCTTCTTATCCATGAACATGGAATATCTCTCCACTTATTTAGTTCTTTGTTGATGGATCTGTTTTTAGTGACTGATCTTTCTCCTAGTTATGGAATACATTTATCTGTCTTTGGCATGTCTAGTTATAATTTGATTTTGTGAATGTTACATTGAAGAGTGTCTAGATTGGGTTGTCTTCCATTAAAGAGCTTTGTTCTGTCAGGCAGTTAGATTATTTGTGGATTCATATGACCCCTTCATGGTGTGATTTAAACATTTTTTTAGGTGAGTACAGAGCTAGAATAGCCTTCTTTCTAGGATTGTTCGGCCTTACTTCTACAGTATGAAATCTGGGAGAATTCACTCATTACTCTGGGGCATCACAATGAACTATCCATTCTGGCTGGTTGAAGCTTGAACATCTCTTTATCCACTGTGAGATTTGAGTCTAGTTCACCTTATTACTCTGTGATTCTTATTTGTTCATCCTTGTAGTTTCACCCTATATAAGGGTTGCTTATTACTCAGCAATAACTCCAGAGGATACTTATGCAGATTTCTAGATTTTTATTTCTCTACATTGCTCTCTTTTCCAGAGTTCTACACGCACTTCCAGATGCCTCTGTCTCCTTGAGTTTTGGTCTCTATCTCCTCCATTCAGCAAGATCACTAGGCCCTGTTTATTTGCCCTTCCCTGCACCCATGCTTCAAAAACTGTCCCTATGCATTTAGCCAAGGAAATTGTAGCACTTATTTCATTTATTTCCCTTCTCTCATGTATCACATTCCAGGATTTCCTAGTGTTCAATGTATGAATACAGTCTGTTAATATTTTTGCCTAGTTGTATAGTTGTTTATGGTGGTTATTTATATTGTGTTATGGCCAGGAATGGAATAAAGCCCCTTAGCTCCCCCCACCCTTTTTTTCTGGCCATGCCACGCAGCTTTGCAGGATCTTAGTTTCCTGACCAGGGGTTGAACCTGGGCCCTGGCATGAAAGCACTGAGTTCTAACCACAAGACTGCCAGAGAATTCCCTGTATTTTAAATTTTCGTAAAGTATACTATGGTTGAATATGTTCACGAGACAGTTTGAATTTTCAACTTTCTAGATCTCATATAAAACACTGAATTTTGCATTTATGTCATGTCAGATAGCTAATAACCTATAGTCTTTGTCTTTCCCAAAGCCACACAGAAATTTCATCCTTAGAAGAGAATAAAGGGGACATTTAAGTTAATCCTTGTATGGTGCCTGATGACCTTTTATGAAATTCTTTTGTTTTATTAACAGCTTATATTTGAACGTCTGTAGCAGTGTGGAACTCTGTCCTCCCAAAGAAATCTTATCCCATGGTAAGACAGTTCTGTTACAAAAAACCTTCTTAAGTTGGCCTAAATTCTTTCTTCTTGTACTTTCCAATATCTGATTTGTATGCCAGCCACTGGAATAATCCAGAATTTATTTATTTTTTTAAATCATTCATATCCCACCTGCTTCCAAATCAGATTTGAGGCAGTCTATTCAGAGGACATGCATGGCAAATGTTTGATGCATAAGAACGTCTCTCAAGTCCCCTAGGCATACTCTATTCTAAATTAAGCATTCCTGGTCCCTCAATTATTTCTCATATAATTAGGGATTAGTTCCCTTATAAGAAAAGACACAAGAAAGTAGAATGGTGGTTTCCAGAGCCTGGGGGAAGGGGGAAAAGGGGAGTTGCTGCTCAATGTTTATAGTTTCAGTTTTGCAAGATGAAAAAGTTTTTGAGAAGTTATACTGCTATACTGTACACTTAAAAATAGCTAAGATGTAAACATTATATGTTTTTCACAAAAACTTTTTTAAATGACAATAGATGCATGTAATAAAGGCAGTTGAAATAGTAAGCAAAAATGGAGGTCTCTTCCTGATCTTATAACAATGTTTTCATTCTTTTGGCTTTGTTGCTAGATCTTCTCATCAATGAATACATCAAATCCAACCTTGTATCAGAGCTCTGTTGAGTGGGATACTGGGGGGAAAAAAGGAATCTGGACTATAGTAGGGGCTCCATAAATGAGGCTATAGTTTAGCCATCAGTCTGAGAGAACTAGGTCTGCAGAACCAAAAATGCAGACTCTACTATTGCTACTACAGTGGCCAGGGATTTAGAGGTTTTTACATTGGATTAAAAACACCTTGACTTGAACTTGGAAGTGTAAAATCTGAAGTGTGGGCCAGCTGGCTGGAGATCTAAGGAGAGCTGATGGTTCAGTTCCAGTCTGAACAAAGGCAGCTTGGAGACCCAGGAAAGCTGGTGATGCAATTTCTCTCCAAAGGCAGTCTGCTGGAGAAGTCTCTCTTGCTTAATCGTATTTTTGCCTTTGTGTGTGTGTGTGTGTGTGTGTGTGTGTTTATACAATTATTAAAGGTTGCTTTACATTTATAGTTATTACAAAATATTGGCTAAATTCCCTGTGTTGTATAATACATCCTTGAGCCTATCTTATATCCCATAGTTTGTACCTCCCATTCCCCCCACCCCCCGATATTGTCCCCCACCCCAAGCCGGTAACTACTAGTCTGTTCTCTATATCTGTGAGTCTGCTTCTTTTTTGTTTTACTCACTAGTTTGTTGTGTTTTTTATATTCCACATATAAGTGATATCATATGGTATTTTTCTTTCTCTGACTTTTTTCACTTGGCATAGTGCCCTCCAAGTCCATCCATGTTGCGGCAAATGGCAAAATTTTATTCTTTTTTATGGATGAGTAGTTTTCCATTATATATACATATATATATACCACTCTTTATCCATTCATCTGTTGATGGACACTTAGGTGGTTTCCACATCTTGGCAATTGTAAATAATGCTGCTATGAACATTGGAGTATGTGTATCTTTTTGAATTAGTGTTTTTGTTTTTTTTTTCAGATATTTACCCAGGAGTGGACTTGGTGGGTTATACGGTAGTTCTACTTTTAGTTTTCTGAGAAATCTCCATATTGTTTTCCACAGTGGCAGCATCAATTTACATTCCCACCAACAGTGTAGGAGGGTTCCCTTTTCTCCACATCCTCACCAACATTTGCTACTTGTGTTCTTTTTGATTATAGCCATTCTGACAGGTGGGAGGTGAAATCTCATTGTGGTTTTGATTTGCATTTCCCTGATGATTAGCAATGTTGAGCATCTTTTCATGTGCCTATTGGCTATCTGCATGCCCTCTTTGGAAAAATATCTATTCAGTTCTTCTGCCATTTTTTAATTGGGTTCTGTGTTTTTTGATGTTGAGTTACATGAGCTCTTTATATATGTTGGATATTAATCCCTTATTGGTCATATCATTTGCAAATATTTTCTCCCATTCAGTAGGTTGTCTTTTCGTCAATCTTTTTATTCTACTCAGGCCTTCAGCTTACTGGAAGAGGTCCACCCATATTATGGAGGGTAATCTATTTATTCAGAATTCAGCAATTTCAATGTTAATCTCCTCCCCAAACAGCCTCCAAATTAACACATAAAATTAATCATCACAGATGTTTACCAGAGACACAGCAAGGGCTAGCAGTAGTGAAGTGTCAAAACTTCAAAAGACTCCACTGAGATTTAAGTGAAAGGACAAGTCCTGTAGAAAACTAGGGGAAGAATGTTTCAAGAAGAGAAACCGGTGAATACAGAGGGCTATGGTTAGGAGAGTATTTCTCTAAGGAACAGGGGAGACCAGTGTGGCTGGGGCAGCAAGGGCAGAGGAGAGAGGAGCAGGAGCTGAGGCCAGAGCAGCAACGCGAAGTCAGATGCAGATCATTGAAAGCACATGGGGTTTTTGTTTGTTTGTTCGTTTGTTTGTTTTTGCGGCATGCGGGCCTCTCACCTTTGTGGCCTCTCCCGCTGCGGAGCACAGGCTCCAGACATGCAGGCTCAGCGGCCATAGCTCACGGGCCCAGCCGCTCCGCAGCATGTGGGATCCTCCTGGACTGGGGCACGAACCCGTGTCCCCTGCATCGGCAGGCAGACTCTCAACTACTGAGCCACCAGGGAAGCCCAGCACGTGGGGTGTTAAGCTGGATGACACAGTAGCCATTCCATGGTACGAGCAGAGGAATAACATGAGCTAATTTTATAATATGCTTTTCTTGATACTATTTCGATTAAATAGGCCTAAATGGTAGAAAGGCAGGCACTATTTCAGACATGTCTCAGATGTCATTTGAACTGGAGCTCAAAGCATTTAAGTGAATGATTGAAAGTCACAAAGCTGGCAAGTGACAGAGCCAGATCTGATTCTCTTTTCCCTCATGTGATATTCTGACCTCCAGGTCACTCTGCCCTTCCTATGGCCTACAGGGTCTCCAGGTCACTATCTGGTGATTTAGAGTCATGATTATTGAAGCCACAATTTAGCATTCTCAGAAAGAAGAGTCACATTAATCCAAAGATGAAAAGATCCAATTCCTCTTGTCTTTCCTGTGAGCTCAGGACTAGGATTTGTCCTGTAGTGACAGAAGCCATTCCCACCTTCTACTAATGCTTTTGCTTCAGAATGTCAGCTTATTCATTCTCCCAGATTTCAGTCTACTCAGTGATATAAGGAAACATATTTTTTCCCCTTTCCTCCAGTCAGGAGGCTAAGAGATATTTCCCTGGATGATGCTTTTATAATATTCAACAGCAGCTCCCTGGAGAGAAAGGATAATTCAAAATCTTAAACAAGATATTCAATTTGAGATTAGTTAAGTGGTTATTTGGCTGAAAGGGATTTGACAAACAAGAAGTACTTCTGTATCTTCAGGTGAAGGAAATATTCATTTGGATTTAATTAGCAGTGGAATTTTTCTGGCACCTCTCCATTATGAACCTTCAAGCATTGAAAGGGTAATTAAAATCTCTGCAGGTTAATAATCACAATAAAGTTTCATTTAAAAATGAGAATTCTAAGCTCAAATGCAAAACACTGGTATAGGATTCCCAAGAGTATTTCCTCCAAGATCATAGTTAATATACAGACTGTAGTCATGCATTTTATTAACATTTGTGGTCTTGATCAATTTGCTTTAAAATCACACAGCTTTCAAATCTGGTAACTTTAGGCTTGGAAGAACATACATTGTGCATAAATGTTGGCACTGAGCTTCTTCAAAACTCTCCAGTAAGCACATTATCCTCTGGCACAGAAGAAATGCTTATAGATGAGAAGAGAGACTTTGTATTGTCTCTGTTGGTTTTTTTTGCTGGAGGGGTGGCAGCTCAGGATCAAGGGCATTGCTGACCAAAATCACAATGATAGTGAGAAATACAAGGGTTCTGGCAGAGGGAAGTAGTGGTTAGCTAGTATTTTACTCTGAAGTCTCATTTTACATATTCTAAGTGTGGGAGGACCTGATTCTCCTCCTTCCTTTGTCCCTTTATTCCTCACTGGGCTTATCCCTGGCATGGAAGATGGCTTTAAGCACGACATACCAAAATTCTACTACAAGAGGTGACAGATGTTAGAAAATAAGAAGTTTGCTTATATTTTTAGGTACTTCATCCATGAAGAGTGTGAGTGTTAAAGGCAAAAGATTTGTAATGGAAAAATGTAGCTGCTTTGAGGTCCTAGAGGATGAGGAAGGAGGGAGAAGACTAAGGGAAAGTGAACTCCAGGTGGCCCTGTGCACTCCAGGTGCCCATGGAACACTCATAGAATGTGGCACAAAAGGTGAAGCCAAAGAAGATTTCCTCTGGCCTCTGGATACTGTGAGGATTTCTGAAAGCTTTCTGAGAGGACGTCTTCCCTTCCCACGTTTGTAGGGCATAAGTGTAAGTTACCATGCCTGTTTCCAAAAATGTTCAAAAAATGCCTTATACACCTATTCATCTTTCAGTCTTTCCAGGGATGTCCTGAAACCAGCACATACAGACTCATGAGAACCAATTGTTAAATTTTTAGGAATGTTGGGGGCAACTGTTAAATCACTGATAGTATGTAAATGGCTATGATGAAAGTATTTACACCATGAAATCCAGCAATGCTACAAATCAGGTTCCACCCCAGACAGCCAGGTTTTAAACCTTTTTCAGCACACCACTGAAGTTTTCTACTCACTACTCAACACCATACCATGTGGTTTTTGCTTCACTTTCCATCCCACTTATTACCACTAGAGGTCACAGGTGGCATCCTTTCCAAATCCAGTTATCCCCACAATCCACACTCTTCCTGACCTCTCAGCATTTGACAGTGTCAGTGGCGTCCACATTCCCTTTCCTCCCACAATACTGCTATCTCATGGTCCCAGGAGATTTCAAACTCTCTTCTAGGTCAGTTTCAACAGTTCTGTTTCTTCCCTCCTTCCCTCAATGTCACTATTTCTCCTGAGTTGGAACTGAGCCTTCTTCACTCTTTCTCCCTCGGCCAACCCATTCACTGTCCGGTTTACCTTACTGTGCAGTGCAGATGAGGGCCACGCCAACCCCTACTTCCCAGATTCATGGTTCAGTTCCACGCTAGTATTTTACCAGCCTGCTAGTGTTAGCACATGGTAGGCCCCATAGTATCATAAACTCAACCTTTCCAAGAGCAAACTCATTATCTCTCCATCTTTCCTCAGTTCTTGCTCTGACTTCCTTATGTTTGCCAGTGACATCATTAGAACAGCTCTCTCTACCCTGTCTGATGATCACAGGGAATTTATAAATAAGAAATTTTAAAAGAATCTTTGTTTTTCCTTCCTTATTGTTTATTTCTAATTTACAGCACATCTTCATAAAATATTTCTTCCTAATGTATCTCACATATGTTGCCCCTGATAGTCCTCTTTTCATCACACTGCTTTAGCTAAAATCTGCTTGTTTGATCCTCTTCACCATTGCACTAGACTTCTAATTTGTTGTCCTGAATACCTATTGATGTGGGAGGTACCAGGTGAAAGGTAGAAAATCCCAACCACGTTCAGGTGCTAATCTAGGTTAAATTCTTTGCCAACTCTCCCTTCAGGAAGTGGAGACTAATTACCCTCCCCTTGAGTGTAGGCTGGACTTAGCTGACCCAATTCTAATTAATAGAATAGAGCAGAAGTGACAGTGTGAGACTTCAGAAGCTAAGTCATTAAAAGCACCAGGCTTCCTCCTCTCTCCCTTGCCTTTGGATCATTCACTCCAGGGGAAGCCAGCCGCGACACCATGAGGATGTCAGGCAGCCCTGTAGAGAGGAATATGTGCTGAGAATCTAAAGATTTCTGTGAGTGCCATGAGACTGACCTATCTTTGTGGGTCCTCCAGCCCACTCTTGTGATGACAGTCCTGGTCAACAGCTTGACCGCCACCCGCTACGGAACCCTGAGTCAGAATCATCTCGCTAACTTACTCCTGGATACTTGCCCCTTGGAAACTGTGAGATAAAAAATGTTCATTGTTTTAAACTGTTAAGTTTTGGGGTCATGTCTTAGGCAGCAACAGATAACTAATATACCATCTTTCACCTTGCTCCAAGGTCAGCTTTAAAGGGAGAATTCTGATGATGCCATGTCAGTGCTAAAAATTTCCAGAGGCTTTGGAAATAAACTCTCCACTAGATAAAGTCCTGTCTTTTTAGTCTGGTATTCAAGGCACTCTACAATATATCACCAGGCATCTCTTCAGCTTTATACCCCAGAACACTATCTATTACAGTTTATGTTGAGCCAGTTGAGAATGTTATCCATTCTCTGTATAATATGCTGTGCTTTCTATCCCATTCCTATTCTTAGAAAGGAATGCTGTGGCTTTGTTATGGTGATCACAGAGACTTATAGCTTTAACATCTTTTCAAACCCTCTTCCTTAAAGAAATCCAGACATTAATGCTTCTCTTAAGTATAGCAGAAGGAAGATGAGGATTAGAACATACTTCAGGTCATCTGGTTTTTCTGCAGTTAAAGACGGTTTTGTTTGGTCAGGGGTGTGACTCTGCCCTCTTTTCTCTGCTCTTAGCCTCTATTGCCTTTGGCTTGGGCCCAGTCCCTGCAGGATTGCTGCTTTCTGGAGCTCGCTGTCTGAATTTTTACCCCTCTGCCTCCTGCTAGCTCATGACACTTATTCCAATCTCCTTAATATTAGAGAATTGCTCTATTCCCAGTTTGATCATAGATATGAGTCTCTTTTGTCTTCAGTTAGCCATTTTCTAATTCTATGGTTCCTCGACTTAGCCTTATAATTAAATTCATTTCAGCATCTTGGTTTCTTAGAAAGCAAAATACCAAACACACCCCCCACCCCTTCTCAGAGGGTCTCCCAGCCATCTCCACCCTGTCTGGAGGTCCATGAAGCAGTAGTGGGTGGCCCCTCCAGCCGTCTGAATGTTTCTTACCATATGTGGAGCCATACCTTTGTGGAGTTGATGACAGGATGGTTTCATGCATCACGTGCCCAGAAAAATTTCTCTCTACTCCTTTTCTTTCTCTTTTCTTCTCTTTTTCCTTGTTCTTGCTTTCAATTTTTTTCATCTTTATTCTCTGTCTTTTCTTTTTCTCTACACTTAAGCACTATTCTTCATGCTTTCACCCTGTGGATAATGTGCTTGTGTAAAAAGAGTCAATATTTTAAATTTTAGTGAAAAAAAAACAAACAAACTCTAGTTCAGTCCTTATGTACCAGCAGCTGCTGTAGGAAGGGCAGACTTTTGATTTCTCCTGCCTGATGCCTCTGAGTTCACAATGGGGACGTCTCAAGTCCTGATGCACACTGTCCATTTCAATTATCTTACTTTATTTATATGAATGAATTAAAGCCTATTTTTTGCTCAACTGTCCCATGAGAACAGAGTTGTCAGGCATGAGTCAGCCATCTGATATGCCCTGAAAGTGGGTAGTGACTTGTAAATACTTCTAACCTCCTTAGGTGCCAAATTGCACTAGTTTTATATCTGGAAGAACCAAAAAAAAAAAAAAAAAAGGTCACATTTGCTTCTTCAAGACTGTCATATATTTGTCCTATATTTCTTAGACAGACAGTGACCATCTACCAACATTCCTACATGGAGACATCCCACTGGCCATCTAGAAAGGGATATGAGAAATTGGAAGGACAATATCTTCTACAGGATAAATCTGAGTCTCAAAGAAATAATGACTTGACCAGGACACTAAGAGAGAAAGAAGAATCAAAGGGACAGGTCAGTAACCTAACTGCCAGACTACCGCATATTCTGGGGTGTTACACTGATGCCAAGTGGTAATTAATGACTGTCCATTTGGCTATAGTGCCCAGTTGTTTGGCGAAACACAGTCTCAAAGTCTCTGTGAAAATATTTTTTAGATGGATGAATATTTAAATCGGTAGACTGTGAGTACAGCAGATTATAATGCCATAATGTTGGTGCTCCTCATCTGATGAATTGAAAGCATTTAGCAAAGCGATTGAGCTTCCCAGTGGAGGAAGGAATTGTGCCTCCAGATTGCCTTATGCATCAATATTGTAACATCTACTCATGAGAATTTCTAGCCTGCTGGTCTGTTCTGCGGATTTCAGACTTGCTAGCTGCCATTACCACGAGTCATTTAAAATAAATCTATGAATCTATCCTATTTGTTTGGTTTCTCTGGAACCTTAACTAATATGTGATGATACTGCAATTAAGCTATGCTTATCAGCTGATACCTTAAATAACCAGATACAGGAACATTTGTACCATTGTACTGTACTAGTATTCCTAACTGCTGCTAGAATTCCTGGCTAGCATTTACTGAGTTCTTAGTACACATCAGACTCTGCACTAAGTATTTTCCATAGATCATGGTTTTAAGCTATACATTAACCATGTGATGTTGTTGTATATTTTATTTTATGCAGCTGGATTTAAGGAGAAAAAGGATAAAGAAAATAGAGGAGTGGGAAAGCAAGGAAAGAAAGGTTAACACTTGCCCATGCCCACACAATCAGTAAGAGGAAAATCCAGGACATTGACCCAGATCTAAGTCCAAAAGTCACATTCATACCAGTACACTGATCTTAAGTACAGGAAAATCCACTAGTAACTTGTGAATTGAGGCTCTGGTATTTGGGGCTCCAAGTTCACCAACAGAAATACAGTTTGGTAATCCTATTCACCAGCATTACTAGGGCAGTTTCTAAATAGCTGACCCTGCTGAGAAATGGGTTAAACCTGAACTTAAAAACTAAGGATGATCAGTCATTATCAAAAGACAATCTATAAATAAACCTCCAGATTTGCTGGTTTCTTTAGAATAATTGAAATATAGAAGGTTTACACTCCATTTAGTTTATTTACATGGCATCATTGGGCACTAGGAATACATATAAGTGAGGTTTTCTTATTTTCATTTTAAAGTAAGAGAACCATACCTCTTTAAATGTCAATTTCTTTTAAAATAATTATCAATGAATTTTTCTAAAATATACTACATTTTCCACCCCCTTCCCTCAAAAAAGAGACTGAACATAACTCAAATGCATCTTCTGACATAGGATGACCATTACTACCATACCTTTTTGTTCATAGAAACACCTTCCAGACCTAGTGATGGATGAAGCATTTTTTTTTCCTGCACTAAAGAGAACTGGATGTCTGGGATTTTATATTCTTGTCTATTTCTTATAATGTTTCAATTTCCTTATACCATCTGCTGGTACCCCTCACCACTGCCTTCAGTGGGTCTTTATTGCCTCTTGTATGCAAGGTATCTAAATCTGAAATCATTATCTTTGCCAAGACCCTCTTTTTCAAAGAGCATTCAGGCCCTAAATTTCATATTAATGTTTAACTTCTCTTTATCTCTTGTTTCTCATGTTTAACTTATTGAAGAACTAGATTGAATCTACTTCCTCCTATGAATTCTTAGGTGACTTACTAATACACATAATTCTCAGACAAGATTTATTCAAGTGTAAGTGTTCTCCTCCCTTTCTCTAAACTGTCTTTTAAACGAGATATTGTGGAATGCAGAATCAAGTGAAGGGATGGAGATGTGGTCAGAGATTGGATTTAAGCTTCAATCTAAGTTGATTTTCATAACAAAGACCCCTGGGTGTTGGGTACCTGCAGGAATGGAGAATAAAGAAAAAGTAAACAGTTGCTAGTGGCTGTAAGAAAAATTGGGACATGTAAAAAGGGTTGCTAGGGTTACGATTCACATGCCCAATAATACTCCTTGAAAAATGAAAATAAAGGCTAGAATTTCTTTTTTTTTTAATTACTAGTTGATGACTAGACTGCTTCTTCAAAGTTACCCACCTCAGAGACTGTCCTGTGACTTAGTAGCTATTCAGATTGTGTTTGTTGAATAAATGACTGAGTAAATGAATAAACACAGGCTTTTTCATGGATTGAGGGCCATTCTACACCCTCAAATCCTGGGTTTGTGGCAGTCATTTTTCTCACTTCTCCTACATCCTTTTTTATTCATTTCAAGGGTCCTGTCTGTGTTCTTCAAGGGTGGGGATGAGGGAAGTTATCACAGATAAAAGAACAGAGGCTAAAAATGTGGCACAGAAAAGAGGATTTAATGTGGATGCAGAAGTCTTTGCTCTGCTCTAACTTGCTAGGTGTCCATGAGAAAATACCTCAGTCAAAGGAGGTGATTGGCTAAGTCAACACTCTAGCATGAGGCCCAGTACCTAATCAGCACTTAAGAAATACTGAGAATGAGTTCTTATTCCCCCACCCCCACCCCCACCCCCAGCTCTAAAATTCTGAGTCCATAATTCTAGGAAAGCAGTTTTGGCAGATTTGATTCTTAATAGAGACATCCCTTGAGCACAGAAAATTTGGACTCAGGCTGAGATACTTTCTGCCTCTGCTTCCCTTGAGAGGATGGATGGCAGTCCCATTTGTAATGCCTATAAAATCATGCAGAGTGGACCACTGTAATATACCTAATAAACCATCTGGCATTGCTTTTGTTTTTCCCAGAAACTGCCTACCACACATTATACCAAAAAGAGTGCGTCTGCATATATACAGAGCACACAAACCTGCTTGTTCACTGAAAAGATTTCCCTGCAAAAGAGGTCAAGGTGAGTTGGTTACATGTACACTGGCTTTATTTGTTTTCTCCTAAAACTATACAGAGCTGGGACCTATATCAGTGCTGATGCCAAAGGAAAAGAAA
The DNA here is from genome assembly GCF_949752795.1 of Hyperoodon ampullatus. Taxonomy (NCBI): domain Eukaryota; kingdom Metazoa; phylum Chordata; class Mammalia; order Artiodactyla; family Ziphiidae; genus Hyperoodon; species Hyperoodon ampullatus. Next base: position 206,583,352 of record NC_136914.1, read on the forward strand.
TAGTGTGGAGAAAGTGGGGTGAAAGAACGTGCAGACAAAATCGATTTGAGTCTGAAACTAATGGGCAGTTGCTCTCATGTGGCTCTTTCTTCCTGTCACTTTCTAAGAGACTGTCCAAGAAGCTCTGAGATGATCAGATAATCCATTCCCAGAGGAATGGGAAGTGGAACCCACATTGTCCTAGAACCAGTGCTACCAGGATTGAAGACTATATTAGGAGTCACCAGCTCACTTCCTCAGTCTGGGAGAAGTTGGGATGCTTTTAATTGTGGGTCCAATGTGCTTGGGAGTACTGTACCAAGTCCCAGTTATTCTCTTCTCTCCATCATATGGCTCAGACCTAGGTGTTTGGCCTTTTCTTCAGTTTTTTGCATGGACTCCAGACCCCTACTCTGTCCTGCTAACAATCCACCTAAATTGAAGCCAGATGCCCTGATTTGTTTCTGCCATCCCCTGTCCTGCAGGGTCAGCCCTTGCTGACCTCCCAACCCCAGGAGTCTCAGGAGAGTCTTATTCGTAAGAGACTGATACTGATGATTGAGGACATCCAGGGGATGCATGGATTATGGACACAAGACTGACTTCTGGGGGAGCTGAGGAAGATGGCGGAAGAGTAAGACGCGGAGTTCACCTTCCTCCCCACACATACATCAGAAATACATCTACACGTGGAACTGCTCCTATAGAACACCCACTGAACGCTGGTGGAAGACCTCAGACCTCGCAAAAGGCAAGAAACTTCCCACGTACCTGGGTAGGGCAAAAGAAAAAAGAAAAAACAGAGACAAAAGAATAGGGACAGTACCTGAACCAGCGGGAGGGAGCTGTGAAGGAGGAAAGGTTTCCACACACTAGGAAGCCCATTCGCGGGCGGAGACTGCAGGTGGCGGAGGGGGGAAGCTTCGGAGCCATGGAGGAGAGGAGAGCACAGCAACAGGGTGCTGAGGGCAAAGCGGAGAGATTCCCGCACAGAGGATCAGTGACGACCAGCACTCACCAGCTCGAGGCGCTTGTCTGCTCACCCACTGGGGCAGGCGGGGCTGGGAGCTGAGGCTCAGGGTTCGGAGGTCGGAGCGCAGGGAGAGGACTGGGGCTGGCGGCGTGAACACAGCCTGAAGGGGGCTAGTGCGCCACAGCTAGCCGGGAGGGAGTCCGGGAAAAAGTCTGGACCTGCCGAAGAGGCAAGAGACTTCTTCTTGCCTCTTTGTTTCCTGGTGCGCAAGGAGCGGGGATTAAGAACGCTGCTTAAATGAGCTCCAGAGACGGGGGCGAGCCGCGGCTGAAAGCGCGGACCCCAGAGACGGGCATGAGACACTAAGGCTGCTGCTGCCGCCACCAAGAAGCCTGTGTGCGGCCACGGGTCACTGTCCACACATCCCCTCCCAGAAGCCTGCGCAGCCCGCCACTGCCCTCAGGCTGCTGCAACATCACGCCAGCCTCTGCCTCCGCAGGCTCACCCGGCATCCGTACCCCTCCCTCTCCCCCCCCCACCCCCCGGCCTGAGTGAGCCAGAGCTGCCCAATCAGCCACTACTTTAACCCCGTCCTGTCTGAGCAAAGAACAGACGCCCTCAGGCGACCTACACACAGGGGCGGGACCAAATCCAAAGCTGAGCCCCGGGAGCTGTGGAACACAGAAGAGAAAGGGAAATCTCCCCCAGCAGCCTCAGGAGCAGCGGATTAAAGCTCCACAATCAACTTGATGTACCCTGCATCTGTGGAATACCTGAATAGACAACGAATCATCCTAAATTGAGGAGGTGGACTTTGAGAGCAAGATATATTATTTTTTCCCCTTTTCCTCTTTTTGTGAGTATGCATGTCTATGCTTCTGTGTGTGGTTTTGTCTGTATAGCTTTGCTTTCACCATTTGTCCTAGGGTTCTATCTGTCAGTTTTTCATTTTCTGGGTTTTTTTCTTTAAAAAATATTTTTTTCTTAAAAATTATTTTTTATTTTAATAACTTTATTTTATTTTATCTTACTTTATTTTATTTTATTTTATCCCCTTTCTTTCTTTCTTTCTTTCTACTTTTTCTCCCTTTTATTCTGAGCCGTGTGGAGGACAGGATCTTGGTGCTGCAGCCAGGAGTCAGTGATGTGCCTCTGAGGTGGGAGAGCCAACTTCAGGACACTGGTCCACAAGAGACCTCCCAGCTCCACGAAATATCAAACAGCAAAAATCTCCCAGAGATCTCCATCTCAACACCAGCACCCAGCTTCACTCAACGACCAGCAAGTAACAGTGCTGGACACCTTATGCCAAACAACTAGCAAGACAGGAAGACAACCTCACCCATTAGCAGAGAGGTTGCCTAAAATCATAATAAGTCCACAGACACCCCAAAACACACCACCAGACCTGGACCTGCCCACCAGAAAGACAAGATCCAGCCTCATCCACCAGAACACAGGCACTAGTCCCCTTCACCAGGAAGCCTACACAACCCACTGAACCAACCTTAGCCAATGGGGACAGACACCAAAAACAACAGGAACTACGAACCTGCAGCCTGAGAAAAGGAGACCCCAAACACAGTAATATAAGCAAAATGAGAAGACAGAAAAACACACAGCGGTTGAAGGAGCAAGATAAAAACCCACCAGACATAACAAATGAAGAGGAAAGAGGCAGTCTACCTGAAAAAGAATTCAGAATAATGATAGTAAAGATGATCCAAAATCTTGGAAATAGAATAGAGAAAATACAAGAAACATTTAACAAGGACCTAGAAGAACTAAAGAGGAAACAAGCAATGATGAACAACACAATAAATGAAATTAAAAATACTCTACAAGGGATCAATAGCAAAATAACTAAGGCAGAAGAATGGATAAGTGACCTGAAAGATAAAACAGTGGAAATAAATACTGCAGAGCAGAATAAAGAGAAAAGAATGAAAAGAATGGAGGACAGTCTCAGAGACTTCTGGGAGAACATTAAATGCAACAACATACAAATTATAGGGGTCCCAGAAGAGGAAGAGAAAAAGAAAGGGACTGAGAAAATATTTGAAGAGATTATAGTTGAAAACTTCCCTAATATGGGAAAGGAAATAGTTAATCAAGTCCAGGAGGCACAGAGAGTCCCATACAGAATAAATCCAAGGAGAAATACGCCAAGACACATATTAATCAAACTGTCAAAAATTAAATACAAAGAAAACATATTAAAAGCAGCAGGGGAAAAACAACAAATAACACACAAGGGAATCCCCATCAGGTTAACAACTGATCTTTCAGCAGAAAATCTGCAAGCTAGAAGGGAGTGGCAGGACATATTTAAAGTGATGAAGGAGAAAAAACTACAACCAAAATTACTCTACCCAGCAGGGATCTCATTCAGATTTGATGGAGAAATTAAAACCTTTACAAACAACCAAAAGCTGAGAGAGTTCAGCACCACCAAACCAGCTTTACAACAAATGCTTAAGGAACTTCTCTAGGCAAGAAACACAAGAGAAGGGAAAGACCTACAATAACAAACCCAAAACAATTAAGAAAATGGGAATAGGAACATACATATCTATAATTACCTTAAATGTAAATGGATTAAATGCTCCCACCAAAAGACACAGACTGGCTGAATGGATACAAAAATAAGACCTATATATATGCTGTCCACAAGAGACCCACTTCAGACCTAGGGACACATACAGACTGAAAGTGAGGGGATGGAAAATGATATTCCATGCAAATGGAAATCAAAAGAAAGCTGGAGTAGCAATTCTTATATCAGACAAAATAGACTTTAAAATAAAGACTATTACAAGAGACAGAAGGACATTACATAATGATCAAGGGATCGATCCAAGAAGAAGACATAACAATTGTAAATATTTATGTACCCAACATAGGAGCACCTCAATACATAAGGCAAATACTAACAGCCATAAAAGGGGAAATCAACAGTAACGCAATCATAGTAGGGGACTTTAACACCCCACTTTCACCAGTGGACAGATCATCCAAAATGAAAATAAATAAGGAAACACAAGCTTTAAATGATACATTAAACAAGATGGACTTAATTGATATTTATAGGACATTCCATCCAAAAACAACAGAATACACATTTTTCTCAAGTGTTCATGGAACATTCTCCAGGATAGATCATATCTTGGGTCACAAATCAGGCCTTGGTAAATTTAAGAAAATTGAAATTGTATCAAGTATCTTTTCCGACCACAATGTTATGAGACTACATATCAATTAAAGGAAAAGATCTGTAAAAAATACAAACACATGGGGCTTCCCTGGTGACACAGTGGTTGGGAGTCCATCTGCCGATGCAGGCGACATGGGTTCGTGCCCCAGTCCGGGAGGATCCCACATGCCGTGGAGTGGCTAGGCCCGTGAGCCATGGCTGCTGAGCCTGCGTGTCCGGAGCCTGTCCTCCGCAATGGGAAAGGCTACAACAGGAAGAGGCCCACGTACTGCAAACAAACACACAAACAAACAAAAACAAACAAACAAAAATAAAAACACATGGAGGCTAAGCAATACACTACTTAATAACCAGTGATCACTGAAGAAATCAAAGAGGAAATCAAAGAATACCAAGTAACGAATGACAATGGAGACATTACAAACCAAAACCTATTGGATGCAGCAAAATCAGTTCTAAGAGGGAAGCATATAGCAATACAATACTACCTTAAGAAACAGGAAACATCTCAAACAACCTAACCTTGCACCTAAAGAAATTAGAGAGAGAAGAACAAAAAAACCCCAAAAGTTAGCAGAAGGAAAGAAATCATAAAGATCAGATCAGAAATAAATGAAAAAGAATGAAGGAAATGATAGCAAAGATCAATTAAACAAAAAGCTGGTTCTTTGAGAAGATAAACAAAATTGATAAACCATTAGCCAGGCTCATCAAGAAAAAACAGGAGAAGACTCACATCAATAGGATTAGAAATGAAAAAGGAGAAGTAACAACTGACACTGCAGAAATACAAAGGTTCATGAGAGATTACTACAAGCAACTATATGCCAATAAATGGACAACCTGGAAGAAATGGACAAATTCTTAGAAATGCACAACTTGCCAAGACTGAGCCAGGAAGAAATAGAAAATATGAACAGACCAATCACAAGCACTGAAATTGAAACTGTGATTAAAAATCTTCCAACAAACAAAAGCCCAGGAGCAGATGGCTTCACAGGCAAATTCTATCAAACATTTAGAGAAGAGCTAACACCTATCCTTCTCAAACTCTTCCAAAATATAGCAGAGGGAGGAACACTCCCAAACTCATTCTATGAGGCCACCATCACCCTGATACCAAAACCAGACAAGGATGTCACAAAGAAAGAAAACTACAGGCCAATGTCACTGATGAACATAGATGCAAAAACCCTCAACAGAACACTAGCAAACAGAACCCAACAGTGCATTAAAAGGATCATACACCATGATCAAGTGGGGTTTATTCCAGGAATGCAAGGATTCTTCAATATACGCAAATCAATCAACGTGATACACCATATTAACAAATTGAAGGAGAAAAACCATATGATCATCTCAATAGATGCAGAGAAAGCTTTTGACAAAATTCAACACCCATTTATGATAAACACCCTGAAGAACATAGGCATAGAGGGAACTTTCCTCAACATAACAAAGGCCATATATGACAAACCCACAGCAACATCATCTTCAATGGTGAAAAACTGAAACCATTTCCACTAAGATCAGGAACAAGACAAGGTTGCCCACTCTCACCACTCTTATTCAACATAGTTTGGGAAGTTTTAGCCACAGCAATCAGAGAAGAAAAAGAAATAAAAGGAATCTTAATTGGAAAAGAAGAAATAAAGCTGTCACTGTTTGCAGATGACATGATACTCTACATAGAGAATCCTAAAGATGCTACCAGAAAACTACTAGAGCTAATCAATGAATTTGGTAAAGTAGCAGGATACAAAATTAATGCACAGAAATCTCTGGCATTCCTATACACTAATGATGAAAAATCTAAAAGTGAAATTAAGAAAACACTCCCATTTACCACTGCAACAAAAAGAATAAAATATCTAGGAATAAACCTACCTAACAAGACAAAAGACCTGTATGCAGAAAATTATAAGACACTGATGAAAGAAATTAAAGATGATACAAATAGATGGAGAGATGTACCATGTTCTTGGATTGGAAGAATCAACATTGTGAAAATGACTCTACTACCCAAAGCAATCTACAGATTCAATGCAATCCCTATCAAACTACCACTGGCATATTTCACAGAACTAGAACCAAAAATTTCACAATTTGTATGGAAACACAAAAGACTCCGAATAGCCAAAGCAACCTTGAGAACGAAAAACGGAGCTGGATGAATCAGGCTCCCTGATTTCAGTCTATACTACAAAGCTACAGTAATCAAGACAATATGGTACTGGCACAAAAAGAGAAATATAAATCAATGGAACAGGATGGAAAGCCCAGAGATAAACCTACGCACCTATGGTCAACTTATCTTTGATAAAGGAGGCAAGAATATACAGTGGAGAAAAGACAGCCTCTTCAATAAGTGGTGCTGGGAAAACTGGAGAGGTACATGTAAAAGTATGAAATTAGAATACTCCCTACACAAAAATAAGCTCAAAATGGATTAAAGACCTAAATGTAAGGCCAGACACTATCAAACTCTTAGAGGAAAACATAGGCAGAACACTCTATGACATAAATCACAGCAAGATCCTTTTGGACCCACCTCCTAGAGAAATGGAAATAAAAACAAAAATAAACAAATGGGAGCTAATGAAACTTAAAAGCTTTTGCACAGCAAAGGAAACCATAAACAAGACCAAAAGACAACCCTCAGAATGGGAGAAAAGATTTGCAAATGAAGCAACTGACAAAGGATTAATCTCCAAGATTTACAAGCAGCTCATGCAGCTCAATTACAAAAAAACAAACAACCTAATCCAAAAATGGGCAAAAGACCTAAACAGACATTTCTCCAAAGAAGATATACAGATTGCCAACAAACACATGAAAGAATGCTCAACATCATTAATCATTAGAGAAATGCAAATCAAAACTACAATGAGATATCATCTCACACTGGTCAGAATGGCCATCATCAAAAAATCTACAAACAGTAAATGCTGGAGAGGGTGTGGAGAAAAGGGAACCCTCTTGCACTGTTGGTGAGAATGTAAATTGATACAGCCACTATGGAGAACAGTATGGAGATTCCTTAAAAAACTACAAATAGAGCTACCATATGACCCAGCAATCCCACTACTGGGTATATACCCTGAGAAAACCATAATTCAAAAAGTCATGTACCAAAATGTTCATTGCAGCTCTATTTACAATAGCCAGGCCATGGAAATAACCTGTGTCCATCATCGGATGAATGGATAAAGAAGATGTGACACATACATACAATGGAATATTACTCAGCCATAAAAAGAAACAAAATTGAGATATTTGTAGTGAGGTAAATGGACCTAGAGTCTGTCATACAGAGTGAAGTAAGTCAGAAAGAGAAAATCAAATACCGTATGCTAACACATATATATGGAATCTAAGGGAAAAAAAAAGGTCATGAAGAACCTAGGGGTAAGATGGGAATAAAGACACAGACCTACTAGAGAATGGACTTGAGGATATGGGGAGGGGGAAGGGTAAGCTGTGACAAAGTGAGAGAATGGCATGGACATATATACACTGCCAAACATAAAACAGATAGCTAGTTGGAAGCAGCCGCATAGCAGAGGGAGATCAGCTCCGTGGTTTGTGACCACCTAGAGGGGTGGGATAGGGAGGGTGGGAGGGAAGGAGACGCAAGAGGGAAGAGATATGGGAACATATGTATATGTATAACTGATTCAGTTTATTATAAAGCAGAGACTAACAAACCATTGTAAAGCAATTATACTTCAATAAACATGTTAAAACAAACAAACAAACAAAAAAAAAACCACTAGGATGCTATTACTGGGTTGGGTGGGCCCGGTCAGGGAGAGGTTTGTGGGTGAGCCCTGGGTCCCCCGCCTGCTGAGGAGATGGATGAGGATGGGCTTCCTCTCACGGTGTCAGGCATAGACCTGACTAAGTTGCCAGCTATTCAACAGAAAAGAACAGTGGCTTTTCTAAACGAATTTGTGGTGCAGACTGTACAGTTCCCCAACCTCTTTTCTACAGTTTGTGAGGAGAAACTGGCAGACCTTTCTCTTCATCTCTAGCAAATTGAAACAACTCTCAATATTTTAGATGCAAAGTTGTCATCTATCCCAGAGCTAGATGATGTCATATTTGAAGTATCTCCTATAAGTGTCACTAGGATCACAAATGAAACACATTCTGAAACCACTTCAGAGCAACCACAGAACCGTTTACAAGACTCTGGACCACGGGAAAGTGAAGTAACACCAGAAAATATCTTAACTGTAGCCAAGGACATAAGATATGCCAGATATCTCAAAATGGTTCAAGTGGGTGTTCCAGTGATGGCAATCAGAAACAAAATGATATCGGAAGGACTAGACCCAGATCTCCCTGAGAGGCCAGATGCCCCAGTGCCTGATGTAGAAGGTGAAAAAAATACAGAAGAAAGTTCAGACAGCGAATCTTCTTTTAGTGACTAAGCTTAATTTTTTTTTTTTTTTTTTTTTTTTTTTTTGCGGTATGTGGGCCTCTCACTGTTGTGGCCTCTCCCATTGCGGAGCACAGGCTCCGGACGCACAGGCCCAGCGGCCATGGCTCACGGGCCCAGCCGCTCCGCGGCATGTGGGATCTTCCCAGACCGGGGCACGAACCCGTTTCCCCTGCATCGGCAGGCGGACTCTCAACCTCTGCGCCACCAGGGAAGCCCTAAGCTTAATTTTGATAACAATTACATATACATGTGTTGGTGCACATTTACATTCTATAAGAAATAGAGCCTGAACTTTAACTCTTCGTCATAAAAGCATCCAATGGCTACATATCCACCACCAAGCTTCCTCTGTGAAAAAATAAATAAATAAAGCATTTATTAAAAAAAAAAAAAAGACTGACTTCTGATATAATCACTGATTGGAATCTTTAGGTTACATGTTTCACCTATGGGATTGGGCCAAACACAATCTAGATTTTTTTTTTTTTTTTTTTTTTTTTTTGTGGTACGCGGGCCTCTCACTGTTGTGGCCTATCCCATTGCAGAGCACAGGCTCCGGACGCGCAGGCTCAGCGGCCATGGTTCACGGGCCCAGTCGCTCCGCGGCATGTGGGATCTTCCTGGACCAGGGCACGAACCCATGTCCCCTGCATCGGCAGGCGGACTCTCAACCACTGAGCCACCAGGGAAGCCCCAATCTAGATTTTTTATGTCTCTTTAGATACTACATTAAATTCAAGAAGCAGCCACTCACCTGGGTCAGTCCTGCCTCACCAGTCCTTTCCTGGCTTGCTTTCTTCTTCCTTCCCACTTAAGTCTCATGATGCACCGTGACTGAGCAGGACATCCCAAACCAACCAGTTTTTTCCTATTTGCAACAATACCGTGGACTCTCATCAGTTAAAAACAAAAACAAAAACATGCTTGGTCAAGTGTGCTTGTATATAACAGGACCACAAGGCTTCATTCTGTGTTATTACTTTTCACACCATGGGCCAAAGTGAGGATGAAAGATCTTGCCCTGCAATGAGGTAGAAACTTCATTCAGAGGCATGAGAATCAGTAAGGAAGCTAATCTTCAATGGACTGAGCCATGTCTGTATCTACAGTTTACATGCAGCCCCCTGGGTGCTGTACGAGCTGCTGGGTTTCAGATTACTCCGTGCTGGTATTTGGAATACACTTCCTCTATATCCACTTGTTTAACAAAGTTAGTAGCAAATATCAGTTCTTTCCTCTGGGAGGGCTTAGGTGGGCTAACTTCCCCATGTACCACGTAAAGTAGGGTGAAAATAGTAGGTTACACTATTTGTGTAACTCAGTAGTAAGGGCTGAGGCAGGATTTGTTGTGTGCTTTCAAAAGAATGATAACTCTTTTCCTTGTGTAAGTTCTTTCCCACAACTATATTTGGAGTAGGGAACTGCAGGAACATGCAATTTTTCTGTTTTAAACCATCTCCTATTTGTGGCTTACCTGGAGGAGGGCCGGAGGGGAGGGTGGTAGAGTGGAAAGAGGAGTGGGCATATCCATTAGGAGGACTGGGTTGAAATTCTGACTTTACTACCCTACTGGCTATGTGACCTCGGACATGGGACTTAACCTTCCCAGACCAAGGTTTCTGCATGATTCAAATGAGCATACTACCTTGAAGTATTTACATGTTTTAAATCATTTATTCCTTATAACACAGCAAATGTACCATCCATCACCACCTGTGTCTCCTCTCCTTTTGTAGCTCATTGTCCCCTACTTGTATCAAACGCTTCCCATCCTCTTGTCCCACAGCCTGAACTCCCTTGTAACATGTTGCATACAATTTTAAGAGTTTAAAAAGAAGAAACAATACTTACAACACATTTGAAAATACATCTAACAGTTGGGAATGCTATAGTAGGTAGACCAAATAACGTTCTGATTGTTTCTCTGCCATATTAAAAAAAAAAAAAAAAAAGATTTCAATAATTACCTTCCTTTCTAGATCTCCTGAGAGTATTTTCAGATTATTTCCATGGAAAAAATCTCATCCTTAATTATTTCCCTTGTTAATTATTTCTATTTGCATGTGCACACATCTGAACAATGTACATATTTATATATTTATACTGTAAAATTTTATTAATCATGTTCATGTGTGTGTGTATATACTTGTACAATACATATAAACACAGTTAGCAAAGTTATACAGTTTAAAATTTTTAAACATTTGAAATTTCGTGAATTAAATTGCAGGTGCCATAATAGCAAAATGTTTTCATCTCAATATAAATATAAATTGATAAAAATGAGATGAAAATTGTCTTGCTCTAGAGAAGCTATCTTTAATTTACTAAAGATATTTAAGTATATACCATCAACAATTTTGAACTTTTCTATGAACTTTACATATTATGTTAAACATAGAACTATTCATAATAATTATATAATTAGCATAATAAACAAATATATTTTAGATTTACTCCATATTTCTTGTAAGTTTTATTTAAAATAGCATTTTTTTCTGACCATATATGTTCATTTTAGAAAAAATACAGAAAATATCCAAAGATATGAGAATTTTTAAAAACCTGGCATTTTACAAGCTAGAAATAACCAGTGTTACTATATTTTAATCTCTCAGTCTGTCCCTATTTATTTTCTGTATGATTTTCATACTGTGTGAAGTCTTAGATTCTGCTTTCTCTTGGTATCACATGGGACTTTTCTCAGGCCATTAAATATTCCTTAGAAAAATAGTTTTGGGCTTCCCTGGTGGCACAGTGGTTGAGAGCCCGCCTGCCGATGCAGGGAACACGGGTTCGTGCCCTGGTCCGGGAAGATCCCACATGCCGCGGAGCGGCTGGGCCCGTGAGCCATGGCCGCTGAGCCTGCGCATCCGGAGCCTATGCTCTGTAACGGGAGAGGCCACAACAGTGAGAGGCCCGCGTACCACAAAAAAAAAAAAAAAAAAAGAAAAATAGTTTTACTGGAAGCATTCTACTTTATCATATATATATATATATTATGATTAACTAATTTATAAATACTGTTTACTGAATTCTTTTCAATGTTTACATTGGCAAGAAGCTTTTATCAAGATATCTATACATGCATCTATTGAAATATCTTAGCATTGTTCATAGAGTGGCTTCATTATCTAGATAACAAGCTTATTTTAAATATTTTAAAGCTTTCTTTACTGGTTCACTTTTCATGGAATATCTTATAAATACCTTTCATACCCTTTCATACTGTCATCTTCCTTAACAAAGAGTTTTGGCCACAGTTGAACATTCTTTGGGCCAAAGTCGTATTTCTAAATGTCATTTGTTGTGGTTGGTGGAAATTGAATGATGCTCTAAGGTTTGTAGAGTGAGGTGGCTGCCAGTCTCCACTGCAGAAGTCCTCAGGCTAATGATGATGGTGAGGAAGTGGAGGATTGGTACTATTTTCTTATCTTTTATGTCTGCTATCAAGTGAGACTTCTTTCTTCTACCAGTACATCTAAACTCCTTTTAAACTAACATTTGAATTACTGTCAGTTCTGCTATAAAACTTTTTTTGAAGATGTAAATATTTTTTCTAATGTGATTGATATATTAGAAACAGGTTTCAGGATAATGCAAATTTTGTGTTTGCTTATGTGTGATTTTGCCAATGAGAAACATTAGATGAACACAGAAAACCATACCCAAATGAATTCAGCTGTGTAAAAATACACAGAACACGCACACACATGCTCACATGAACACACACACACACCGCATACATCCACCAGTGATCTCCATTTGCCTCTGTGTTAAGAGCCACACCATCCATTCAGTAGCACAACCTTCTGCCAGATTTCAGATCGCTCCTTCCACCCCTTTAAAATAACCACAAGCTGTAAGTAGTCAGGACTCACTTTCACAAGCAAATGTCAGGTCCTCTTCAAGATAAGTATTTTATTTGTGTATTTCTTAACCACTGAACAGTGTATATGTCTCTGAATGGCTGGTTCCTTTTCAGCTTTTGCAACCCAGCAGGACCCTATGGGGCCTTCCCAGAATAGACCCCCTCCTCCCATGTCTTCTACTTGCCTTTTGTGTGTAGAAAAACTTTAGTCAAAGAATAAGTTTAATCAGAGACGTGAGAAAATGCAGGAAAAAAAGGGAAACTGTGAAGCAAGACAAAATAGTAACAGTTTAGCCATTAAACGAAGTCAAGGACTTTTAGTGACTTCTCAAGGGCTATAGATATTCTGAGCCACGTCCTTTGAGCTGTTTTGCAGATACTGAAACCTCCACCAGGTGGAAGAATTTAACTGTATGCTGCCCACAAGCACGTAGACCCCAGATCCATCAACCAGAAAGTTGATGAGGTTGACTCCCGATTACCTCACCACCAACCAATCAGAAGAATGTCCACGAGCTGATCACATACCCCACAACCGCCCTCCCTCACCTTGTTTTTAAAAACATTTCCCTGAAAGCCTTCAGGGAGTTCAGGCCTTTTAGGCACTAGCTGCCTGGACTCCTTGCTTAGAGCCCTGCAATAAACACTGCACTTTCCTTCACAAGCTGGTGTCAGTAGATTAGCTTTACTGCACGCAGGCAAGTGGACCCAAGTTTGGTTCGGTAACATTTTCAGATCTCAGAGAAGCCAGGGACCAACTCTTCCCTTTCCCATCCCAGTTACTCCACTCCTTGTTATGTTTTTTTGGGTTTTTTTTTTTTTAACCTATATCCTAAAATTATCTTATAAGTAGGATACCATTGTATATGTTACCTTAAATTTTATTATTTGTCCCTATTAGAATATATGCCCATGAAGGCAGATAACAGCCTTCTTCACAGTTGTATTATCATCACCTAAAATGTTTGTACCACATATGGATTAATAATTATTTGTATTTTATAAACCAAAGATCCCTTCTCATGTATTTAACATGGAAACTATAACAGTTATTTCTTTATATATGTCCATCTGGAATTAATTTGGGATTCCCCATTATGAAAGTGTGAGCCTAACATGCATTTTCAAAATACTCTTAACCCCTAAGAAATAGGAAAACAAATTACATCATGATTCAGAAAACAAACTTAGGCCTTTGTTTTTCATGCTACTTGCTAGCCAGTTTTATTTTTTTTTCTAAACTGCAATTATTTCACTTAAATTAATATCTAAGAATAGCTCCCTGAATACAGCAGCTTGAGTGGCAACAGAGAGGAAGGGCAAAGACATGCTGATTCTTGACAAATGACCAACTGAACATGTAATTAGAGATGCTAGCTAGGTAAGGGGAGTCAGACCAAGAGGACACCTCAGAGGTCTTTGCTAAATGAAGTGGACTTGCTCACCACACTAAACTGAAAATCACACTAAACTGAAAAGGGCTGAGTTTCAGCAAACATTTATCTAGTGCCTCCTAATGGTGATGTCCAGTGCTGTCAGCTGGAGGCTGAAGGAGTGACATGAAAAATAGAAGAGCACAGAATTTGGTGAGAAAGGTGTAAAAGGACATACATAAACATAATGCCACATTTTATTTATTTTTTAACATCTTTATTGGAGTATAATTGGTTTACAATGGTGTGTTCATTTGTGCTTTATAACAAAGTGAATCAGTTATACATATACATACATCCCCATATCTCCTCCCTCTTGCATCTCCCTCCCACCCTCCCTATCCCACCCCTCTAGGTGGACACAAAGCACCGAGCTGATCTCCCTGTGCTATGCAGCTGCTTCCCACTAGCTATCTATTTTACATTTAATGCCACATTTTAAATATGCATTGTTTAAAGGGGGATACCTGAAAGAATGGCACCAAGAAAGGAGCACCGACTAGTTAATAAGTGCCTTTGGGTTGAAGGAGGTTTGTTGGACTTGACATGGGCAGAACTTGAGAGAGGTGCTGTGCCAGTCACCCATCTGTGTTCTCAAGTCCACTTCCCACTCCTCCTTGTTCTGCTTAGTAATTCAGAAAACTACATTTCCCAGGCTCCACTGCTCACTGGCTTGGGCTGGGAAACAGTGGCTGGAGATGGGAGGCCTGGAGCAAGCTCCCCTTCCCCCTCTTCTCTGCTTGGGCAGCACTGCTGGCAATGGCCATGTCTCCTCTGTGGCTCCAGCTTCTGCCAGACACATCCTCCCTGACTTCAGCTTCCATCTGGTGGTCCTGGGTCCTGCGCTCTAGGGATCCCTTTGTCCTTCCAGCCCAGGGAAGATAGAGCCTTCCTCTTGATGCTCATCTTGGAGTCACTTCACCTTCCCCTATTTGGCATCTTGGCTCTTCAGTTCCTCAAGCAACAAATTGCCTGAATTAAATCCCCTCTGTCTGCAATCCCTAGGAATGACTTTTGTTTGACTGCCTGTACCGTCAGTGACATAGGAGATAAGCTGCTCTTGATGGAGAAAAGCAGTATAGGCTCTGGCCTGGAAAATAATGATGGGTTGGAAGGAAGACTTAGTCTGTGGGAAAGGAAAGGTGAAAGGCCACCTAAAAAACAATAGAAATTCCAATTGCGTGCTGAGACTGTCCTAATGAGGCAATGCCATTCCAAGCCTGGCAAGTCTTTGAAAAGGCTAAGGAGGGTTTTGTGCCTTCATGAATGTTTCAACCAAATACAAGGACAAAATGTTGACCAAGAAAAGACACCACAAGGCCAAAAGGATTTGGATCCAGTCCACCTCTTTATTTTCCACCAAGTTTAAATCAGCTATTTGGGACTCTTGGGAATGACTCACCCACTCAGAATACCAGAGCTGGAAGGTGTCCTTTTCCTTCAAATTATATGCATGAGGACACTAAAGCTTTGCTCAAGGTCACATAGCTGGTAGAGCTGGAAGGCGAACTCCACTGTCCTGATTCCAGTATCAAAGCCATTATTACTCTAGCATTTGAGCTCTTTCCACTCCCCAAGTTTCAGTTCATTACATGCAGGTTTGGTCCTTCAGTAACTACAAGCTTCTGAACAAATTTGAATGGGTTTGTTCCACATCAATAATTTCTCATTTTGAATGAACAATAGTGTGAATGTTACTCATTCCAATGTAACCAGCTTGGAATGATTTTTTTAAATATTATAGAATAAAGTAACAGTAAAGTGACAGATATTATACAGTCACCTGAAATGCAGGTTAGAATTCAGGTAGTAGAATATATATCCTATGTTGATAACAAAAAAACCCAAAACCCCCCAAAAACCAAACACCTCAAACCTGTAGTGTTTACTAAAGTCTCATGCAATTAGTCTTTATGAAACCCTATAGATGCATCGCTTCTATATCCGGACTGAACACCGACGTTTGGAATAAAATAAACACCTTGAGGCATAGACTTCAGAGACATTATCTGTTTAATAAATATGACTGTAAAAGCAATAAACAAGAGCAATTATACATTACACTACATAGTATTTAACAAAAAATACATCAAAAAAGTCATTTTAAAATTAGAAGTAGTTCAATACTATAAGAAAACTTTCTTTTTTTTTTTTTTTTTTAAATTGGCTTCCTATAAAAATAAGTTGGCAAATGAGGGAATTTCAATGCTCAGTTGGAATCCTGGAAAACACAGAACAGCTGCCAAGCACCCCATTCCTCTCAAAGTTGTTGTTTGGAACTTCTGAAAAAAAGCAAAGCAAACCTCTGCATTTTGGACAGTGAATCCAATTAAAAATAAGGCAAAGGAGAAAATGTTGGTTGGGTAGTTCAGGGTAGAGCATGCAGTTTGCCTTCTGGGATTTTGGAAAACATTGCAATATCAGATTTGTAGCTTGCCCTGAATCTTACCTTCCCCATCCATCCCTCCCCACCCATTCCTCTGGCCTCAAGCCTACCAAACTCCTCATTGTGTCTGCACCTGCTGTTGTTGAGTAGGTAGGCACTTGGGTCCCCCCCCATTGGCAGCTTCTCATTACTACCTTCTCTTCGGGATTGAGCTGGCATGGCCTAGTACATTGGTTCTCAAACTTTAGTGTATTTCACAATCACCCGAAGAGCTTGTAAAAACAGATTGCTGGGCCCCAACCCTGGAGTTTCTAATTCAGTAGGTCTGGGGTCAGTGGGACCCAAAATCTGTGTTTCTAACAAGTCCGAGGTGATGCTGATACTGTTGGTCTGGGTACCACGCTTTGAGAAACATGGAGCTAGATCATAAGAACAATAAGGTCCCCTCTGAGCAGTACTTTGCCTCACTCGTCTCCTACAGGTGGGAGGGAGCTCTGAGGAGAGGCACATGAGGACCCTGGAGATGCTGAATCTAGAACCAGCCATCTCTGATCACTTTCCAAAACGCCAGGCATCTCATGTCCATCTCTATTTTAGGTTAGGACTTACAAGCCCTTCTTCCCTGTGTCTTCTCATGTATCCATTCATTTATTCTTTCAACAAATAACTTTCTTAATACCTATTCTAGGCAAGGCACTGTGCTAGATTGAGTGTTATTCCCTTTTTCATAGTTTAGCAATGAAAATTATTGAACTGCAACTCTGAGGACTCCCTGTACTGTTGTGAATGAGCCTCTTTTGGTTTCCAAACACTCTGTTTTCCAGATTAAATTTGGGAGGCTCCAACTGAAGAGATTCAATGAGGATGTTTCCTATGGGATAGGAAGCCTGGCAGGTTGGGGATCATTTGAGTTCTACAAATAGACAGCTGCCTTAGGCATCATCCGTTTCCCAGATTCATACCGAGCATCTTCAACCATAAAATCTTCTGCTTGATTAACTTCTGACTGAAGTGTTGCTACTCTTCCCCTACTTGAGCTACACAAGGGCAGTGGTTGTCAGCATCGTTAGGGCACCCCCATTGTCCCCAGGGCCTTGTTATACCCTGACGCTGGCCTGGGGACATGGCCAAGTAGGAGGCTACACTCTGAGTGGTCTTTTGAAATAACTTTCTCCTACATTTTAGAGTGGGCTTTATCCAATCCATAATACTCCAAGGGCTCCTGCTGCACATAATTTTGTTTCCCTCTTTCTCTGGACCTTCTTTCATGATGGCCCTGGGAGAACTGGGATTTCTTCATGCTTTGAGCCAATCTGCTTGAGTCTGATAACTCCTCCCCTTTATGCTTATTAAATTTTCCTTTGCTAATACTATGCTCAGAGATCAGAGAGCACACATGTAAGAAGTCTAGGGTCATCTTACATAATCACAATCCCATCCTAATATAAGACAAGACCTCCATATATTCTCAAGACTTTTTGACACTCAAACATCAAATCCATTAACTTGCTTCTTCTTCGGCTTAACATCAGTTTCATTTTACAAATATTTTCACTCTACTGTGAGAGGGGAAATACTGGGTAATAGCAACCATCACAGGAGGAAATTGCCCTGCCACATAGTAACACATTCAAAACATTTCTCACAAGAATCTTCTGGAATCTGACTGCAGGAGATTTTTGTTAAGGTGTGACAAAACCACTATTCATCTGTATGCTTTCTTTTCTAAGGTACATGGGCCAGGTTTGAATTGCTTTGCATATCTCAACTCTTTCACACACATTATATGTTTCCAGGGGGGAAAGGCAAGGATATTTGGAAGAGGCAGGTCTACAGGAGGATACAAAAAAAAAAAAAAAAAAAAAAGATACATGAAACTAAACCCTGCAGGGCAGGATGCTGCTTGGTCAGTGTGTATGGAGGCTGCATGCATGGGCGTGTGCAAAGTTGACAGAGAGATCATTAGCTTTGGGTGGTGGAGGCAGGGTTGCCAGAGGCGAGGCCAGTATTTAAAGAACATCAGGATGAATGTCCAGAATCTAGCAACATGTTTGGGAAGAAAAGGCAGGAGCAGTTGAAGGATAACTTGGGGACTGGAAGGAAGAGACACAAAGACATTGACAGATCATGACCACACGTGGAGAGCAAACAAATGGGAAGGTAAGAATGCGGGTAACGGATTCTGTTTTCCACACAGAGCAGGAGTAGGGAAAGCTACAAGGGGAAGCTGTCGTGATGGGAAGGGGGAGACAGGAAACACAGGTCCACTTTTGACACTCCTGCCCGACTGCCTTCCTTCTTTCCCTATCCTGCCTGCATCCATGGAACTTGAACTTGCTTCTTGGTCCCTGTGGCCGTACAGATTGGAGAAGGCAACCTGTGGCCCCTGCCGGCCAACAGAACTCCTGAAGATAACTTAGAAGGGAAAAATGGCAACAAGTAAAGTGGAACAGAGAAACAGCCCAGGGTTTCAAACTCCTGTGCATGTCTTTGTGTCTTGTGAAAAGGGCTGGGGTAGCTAATCCACCCATCAGCCTGTAGTGCTAAAATAGCTGTTAAGTCTAGAGCCAAGAATATTTCCAAAAATACATGCAGATTTCCTTGGCCTATATATGTTAGGAATTTTCTACAAACACAACCAATCAGAAAAAAGAGAGAGGAGAAGAAAGGGGGAGGGGAGTGTTTTTTCCATTAAAATAGAGCACCTGTACACTGCCCCTCCAAGCATGTTCTCAAGGTACTGTCCACATGCACAGGCTTAAAGCTAAAAACCCTTGTTGTCTGTGTCTGAAGAATTAAAAAGTCCCGATGCAGTGAGTGTTTGTTTGTTTGTTTGTTTACATTTTGATTGTTTTTATTTTATTTGTTTTTGTTTTTACTGGCGTCCTCCAGTCAAACATTTACATAGGTAGGGATTTCTTTTGTGCTTTGATTCTCAGCAACTATGGAAATACTTCCTGGCAAAATAGGAAACAGAACAACAAAGAAAAAAAACACAAAGTTAGTGGTCATGGAGAAGGATGCACTTGACAAGAGCGAAATTCCTTCCTGATCAGCAGGTCGCCTGTAGCCTTTGGGGGTTTTCCTTAAATGGCAAATTGAGCCCCGGCAGATCCCCGCTTTGGCGTTGAAGGTGGAGTGGCGTGTCTTGCTCTTTGCAATCGGAGAGATGAGTCACCAGGTTGAGTAGAAGGGGAGGAAGGGGAGGGTAAAGCTACTCTCCTAAGAGAAAACGTGTAACACTTACTCATTTAATGACACTGGCAATGCAAAGGTGTCAGAGACGGTGTAACGTGCTGGGAGCTGTTCCTGGCGAAGGAGGGATTGCTACTTTAATAAAGCAAACAGCGGCTGTGCTTCATACCCCATGGAAATGGGATTGAAAACCAAATGACCCACAAAAATGCACTTAGAAGCTTTAGAAGTAAATAGGGTGAATGCTTCTCTGGACTTGAAGACAGAAAAGCCTTTTTCTTTTTAACCCAAAGCAATTACGCATTTCTCACCGTCTCCCCAAATAAAAGGAAGCACACTGTGAAAACTGGACACCAGATGCGGGGCCACTGTTATTTTTACCTCTGATGTGAGCCAGGCAGCACATTTAAATTTCCCCTTAATACAGCCAACAGAACGTTCCCATGTTCATTTAAAGAGAGGGCTCTGTTTCCCTTTAAGTACTCATTTTTCCCCCCAGGTACCAGATTAACAGTCATAGGACGTTCTAGGTGATTTGGCATTATCACATCAGAGTGAAGCATGAATGCTTATATAATAATTTATCCATCAGAGTCAGCAAGGCAGGGTCTAGATGGGAACATTTACAGCTTCAAGTCCTAGGGCCATCAGACAGGAGGAAACAAGGAGAGAAATGGATCACAATGGTGGCCCCATGGGTTTGTCTAATTTCCTGGGAAATTCCCTCCACAATAAATAGTAGAACTTAGCAATGACCCTGAGACTCTCTATACCTCGCTGTTGGCTTCCCATGCTTCCTCCCCAGACAGAGAGTGAGCCCTACTGAATTATGCTGAAATCCATTTTTAAGACTCCTGGTAGGGCCCAGGTGAAAAGGAGGAAGAAATCTGCCAATCTGCTCTGTCACAGTCTAACCCTCCAGCACTCTCTCTCAGGAAACCCCACTCCTGAGATAAGTTCTGCCAACTTCATGGCTCTTGAATTCTCAGGTTCCATGTTTCCTGGGGGGCAGTTTCTGATTACTGCTAGATTTTTAAAAATCCCAGGGTGATCAGTCTGTCTTTCTTCTATGCATGTTCTGGAGCAGTGTGCCCTCCTTAGAGCTGTCTCCAGGTGATGCTGCCACAGCTTGCTCTGATCATTATACACCCTCAAACCCTGCCCAGCCCTCCAGACCAGCAGATCCAGCCTCTGAGGCCTGCCCTTCTTGTATATTGTTGGAACAAACACTTTGCTCCTTGACCATGAACACTTGAAGCCCAATATTTCAGCAAGGGTTTTTGAAAAAAAGAGGAATAAACTCATAAGAGAAAAAAAAAAAAACACAATAGGAGCAAGAAAGGTTTTTTTTTTTTTTTCTCTCTAATGGAAAGAAGCAGGGAAAGAGGCATCTTAGCTGTTTCTCTCAGGAATGTTAGAGCAGAAAAAGTGGTTACGTCGAGCCAGGAAAGGGTTAGAGAGAGAGCCAGCCATAGACTACTCAGGCTGAAGAGCTGAGGGCTACCAGGAATCATTTACCTATGAGCTGGGACTCCACCTTCTCATCTATCAGCTGGCCAGGCCGCCTGAGTTCAGTCTGAGGGATATGGGGCCTGCTTTCAGGGTGACTGACTTGACTGACCATCTCTCGTTCTTTCTCATTCTGCATCTGGGCATAAACATTAATCCCCGGGATCTTCCTAAAACATTAACAGAAACCATCACTGCTGTGCACGGGCCACGTACATCGCTGCGACAAATGCTTCTGAACCTGTCAGGGAGAAGGGGGAGCGGGGGAGACATGGACGGAGGGACACGCACCTTTTGAACTTGTAGATGACGAACACCGCCAGCCCCACAAACACCACGGACAGCAGCATCAGCATGGCGGAGCCACTGTGGGTTGGAGTGAGGTCCACCAGCGGGGCTAGGGGAGAAAGCAAGGCATGGTCAGGGTACAAGCAGGCAGGTGGGCGGGCGTGCCTCTGCGACAGGCTTGCACTGTTCACACAGAGGCACAGTGAGTCCCAGAAAACCACGTGGGATGTACACACAAGACGCATGTCACACGGCTTGACATGCAGATGCATCTGAGCCTGTCCCAGCCCCCAGAATGCTCCAGGCAGGCCCGTTCAAGAAGCTCAGTGGAAAATTTAAAGCACAGACTCTGGAGCCAGACTGCTTGGATTCAAGGCCTGCTCTATCATGTGCTGGCTGTGAGCTCCTGGGCAAATTACTCTACCTTCATGTGGCTGATAGGGTGACACGAGAATAAAAGTGCATATCTCATTAGGTGCTTGTGAGGATCAAATGAATTGATGTATGTAAAGCACTGGTAACAGTGCTAGGCACATAGTAAGACCTTTATATAAATCTTAGCTTTTATTGCCACTGCTATTATTACTTTGAATCAATATTTATAATAATATAAGTATTAAATTTTCCTATACTCTGAATGAAAGCTTTTCCCACTAAGCAATGCAGAAAACCAGAAAAAACATCAACAGGAATATTTTTATGAATTATCCAACCTCTCTAACGCCTATCCCAGCAATTGCCTTATGAGAGAAAGGACTGGTTGCTTACATTTTTTGCACTTGGAAACTCATGGCTAAGTGAATCTTTTACAAGGGCAGCTGCTCTAATGCTGGAGGAGGAATGTGCAGTCCAGGGTCGCCTCCATAACTTGCCCAAGTCCTGAAAGCTCGCACCAGGAGGTGCCAGCCTCTCAGAGGCAGTGAGTTCTCCACTTGGGCCCAACAGATGCCTTGGCATCCATAAAAGGTTCTCCCTCCTTAACTTTGCTTGTAGCGGCGTGCAGCTCTGGGGAACATCTCTCTCTGCCTCCACACCCTCCTCCTCTATCTCAGGGTCAAGCCTGCTCTACTTTAATGACTTTGTTTGCAATTAATTTTTACCCTCTAGAAAAGTGATATTTTGCAAACATAGTATAGCTCCAGCATAAAAGGCAAGCCACATGAACCCCTTAGAAGCCTGGATGCTGACCTTTACCTTCCATCAATCTAAGCAAAGCCTGATACCCAGAAATTCAGGTGACCTTTAAGCACCATTTTCTGTGGCTTTTCTCTGTTGAAAGCCAAGAGCGCAACATTCTAGTCACCCAGGTAAAAAATTCAAGAATAGGTGACTGCAATGTTGATGATTTCAGACAAGACCAGAGACTGCTTCTGCTTTGTCTGGTTACTGAAGAATTATATCCCAGCCACGCAGTAACCATTACTGGAAAGCCTATCCCATGTACCAGTTTGGGTGAAAAACACAAGTCAAGCCCTTTTTCTCAGAAAACAGGCTTAGTTATTTTAGTAGAATCAGCTTTTAGAAAGCACTAAAATGAAGCAACCTCTGTGATTCTCTCTCCTCTGTGAGTCAAGCAGAGCTTAAGCTGTGAAGTATGAGTGTGTGACGAGACAGGAGTGGTTCACTGAATGGAACACCCAAGGCAAATGTGCTTCCAGCTGGAAATTGAAAAATTAAGGTCTCTTTCATTTACTTAGGCAAACACAGTGCAAAGGAGTCCAGAAATACTTCAGAACTCATACCACTATTGGTAGGAAGGCAGGAGGGAAAGAACACCTTCCATTTATCATAGACATTATTGCAATTGACTTTCAGCAATGGAAGGTGGGGTGGTGATCGTCACTGAGCAGACATGAACAGTGAGGGCCTCACTGGTTAGTGTCATTCCAAAGGACTCAGAAATAATAAATGGAAGAACTATGACTTAAACCAAGTTTCTCTTTCTCTCTCTCTCTCTCTCTCTCTCTCTCTCACACACACACACACACACACACACACACACACACACACACACAATTTTCTATATACTTCAACCCTGGGCTAATTTCAGCAGGAGATATCTGAAATTTAAAAAGATATTTCTGAGAATGGGGATGAAGGGTAAAAGTAGATCACAAGAAGCAACTTAACAAGTGACAAAGTCAAAATATTATTAAGTTTTCAAAGGACCAATTAGAATCCTAGGTCATTCACTTTTAAACATTGATGACATGTATACGCACATATATATGCATATGTGTGTATTTATGGGTGGTAGTTGTGCATAGAGAAGTGGAGCCTCATGCACCCACCACCCCTCAACAACCATCAACCCGCAGATAATGTTATTTCTACCCCCGTCCAGTGCCCACAAACCCCAACACTGGATTATGTTGAAGTAAATCTCAGCGATCATACAATTTCACCTGTAACTCTAAAAGATAAGGTCTTGGGCTTCCCTGGTGGCGCAGTGGTTGAGAGTCCACCTGCCAATGCAGGGGACACGGGTTCGTGCCCTGGTCCGGGAAGATCCCACATGCCGCGGAGCGGCTGGGCCCGTGAGCCATGGCCACTGAGCCTGCGCGTCCGGAGCCTGTGCTCCGCAACGGGAGAGGCCACAATGGTGAGAGGCCCGCGTACCGCAAAAAAAAAAAAAAAAACATAAGGTCTCTCTCACTCTCTTTCTCTGGACATTATCACAATACCGTCATCACACTTATGGAAATAATACTGGAAAGCTATTTTAAAGGTAATCTTCTAATGCAAACCCCTAATGTGACAGGGAACAAAGGGAGGCTCAGGGAGGAGCTCCAGACTGTAAGGATGGTTAGAGGCAGGTTAGCTTGATTAGCTGAGCTTCTGATCCCCAGCCAAACGCTATTGCAGGAGATGCAGAAGAATATCAGTGTTATGGAGCAACCAGGAAGAATACTGAGGCTGCTTGAAAGCGTTGGCATTTGAAATGAATGGAAAACTAAAGAGAGGAAATTGCTCTAGCCAGGCTCTCACTGACACAGAAGGCAAACACGCAAATGGACACTATTTCCCTTCTCTCCCCTTCCCCCTCCTGTCTCTACCCATCACAAGCTGAGGTCTTTCAATTCTAAACCACTCCCACTCAAAAATCATCATTCATAAACAGGTGGCGTTAACAGTGTTAAATAATTAGCATATTACTTTGGGAAAATGAGCTTCTGTATCCTGAGTTCTAACATGTGTGCTCTTCGTTCCCAGCCCCACCCCTATCTTTGCATCACTTAGTCACTGCTTAGTGGCAAGAAGCAGGGAAGCAGGCAGCAGCGGTGAGAAGTTGAGTACCACTGCCCTCTGGGTTCCGTGGGTGGCTTCTGCTGGCTGATCTGTGCCTGAGTATAGACCGGACTGCCATTGCTCCACACAGCCTCAGATGCATGGCTTAGTTTGCCCAGCACTAGTAGGTGGGTTTGTGTGTTTTGCTGGGGAATGAAAACTTGTGATAAATGGGTTTTAGCTTGCTGTGTGCAATAAGCATAAATTAATCCCTCTCCAACTGCAGCCTAAACAAGGTAGAAGGGGCAAGTGCTGCATGGTTTATTTGCCACTGTTCACAAACACAGTAAAGCATGGTCATGGGGTACAGCATGTGACTTGACAATTCTAAGTCTGGGGCTGGCATACGTCGTTTCTACAATCCTGCAGAAATGCACTGAGTTATTATATTCTATTCAAGAGGACCCAGATTGATTATAATAATAGTGCTGCTTACAGGAATAACAAGTCTTCTTGTAAAAAGTGATCGATACACAGTGAGTGCTAAATACAAGGTCACAGCTAAAGTGTATGAGAGAAGAGTGAACTTAAAACACCATGTTTGGGGTGAGGTAACTGATATGGTCCCTTTTTGAAATCAGATTCTTACCTGGACGCTTGCTGACAAGCTAAATGACTTAAACTGAACCTCAGTTTTCTCATCTGCAGAATGGAGATAAAACTAGTACCTGTTTTAGCAAGTTGTGAGAATAAAATAAGATGAAATTTATAAAGCACTGACATGGTGTCTGGCACATGGCACATGCCCAATAGTTTTAAAACTATCATATCATTGCTTTCATATTTCTGAAAGTATATTCTATAGAGAACAAGCCCTGAAAAATGACTAGAGTCCATGGTCAGATAATTTTGGGAAATGGTATATATGACATTCCCCATCTTGAAGATTCAGTATATGAAAGTTGATAGCAGTCCTTCAGGAAAGAAACTCATAAGACTCCAACATAGAGCTTCACAAAGTCATTAGAGCACAGACCCTTTACAGACTTAGGTCCCACACAACACACTTTGGGGAATGCCTCACCTGGAGCATCACTAACCCCTTTTGCTGCAGCCTTGCCCCTTTGGGTTATTTCTAAGTTTTAAAGTCAACAATATGGCAGCATCACCTGGTGAAGCCCCACAAATACCCTTATTGCTGGCTGTATTGACTCTCATTCTATCAAAGGGACTTTCTTGGAGGACTTCTACCTGCTCTAAGACCTTGGAACTTTGAACTCGTACGCATTTCTAATCCAGAAGTTAGTGCCATCAAGAAGTTACAAAAGCAAGTTCAACTTTGTCATAACTTGCTTTTATTTTTCCTCTCCTGTCTCCAAAGCACACCCAAGCCAACCTTTACTTACACGCCTTGAATAGCATAAAATCCATGTGGCTGAAATCTCTTTTTCAGAAATTAAATGGGAATGGCACGGAGAACGTTTATCTAGATCATAGAAAGGGTTGACAGGCCTTTACGACAGAGCACCCTCACTTGGCTAATAGCCCTTCCTTCCAGTTCAAGTCCAAACCCAATCATAAGCCTTAAGGATTGCTATAGCCTCTTGATCATAAAGTCATGATCTTCCAGGCCAGATTGGATGGGAATTCCCAGGGAAGGCTCTAATGACTAGTGAAGCATGGCTACTAGTTTTATTTATTTATTTATTTATTTATTTATTTTGCGGTGTGCCGGCCTCTCACCGTTGCGGCCTCTCCCACCGCAGAGCACAGGCTCCGGACGCGCAGGCTCAGCGGCCATGGCCCACGGGCCCAGCCGCTCCACGGCACGCAGGATCCTCCCGGACCGGGGCACGAACCCATGCCCCCCGCATCGGCAGGCGGACTCCCAACCACTGCGCCACCAGGGAAGCCCATGGCTACTAGTTTTAAACTGAAGATGAGTCTTCAGGAACACCTAGTCACCTCAGGTTGAGGTCACTTGGCCAAATAATGACAACCGTGGATACATCAAAGACCAAACTTATCACTGTAATTGACAGACAGGAAGAGAAGGATGCCTTTTGGTTTTCTAGGGTGGCAAGTCAATGAGGTACCTTGTTTACTATGTAAAGCGTTTCTCAAAGTATAATCTCCCGACCATGTGAATCAGAATCACCTGGAGAACTTGTGAAAATGCAGTTTACTAGGTTTCACTTGAGAAAAAATATATCAGTCTCTCTGAGAGTGAGTCCCAGAAATCTACGTGTGGAACAAGCTACACAGGTCATTATTATGCAGGTCATTATTATGCATACCAGCTCGAGAGTACTGTGTGGTAAGCCCCTCCTACTGTCACTCATAAAACATCCAGTTCTTATCTTTAGAGTGTGCCTGACCTTTATACACTCTGGGTCACTAAAACAAAACAAAACAAAACAAAAACACATCCTTTGATTGCTAATAGTACTTCAATCCCATTATGACTTCAGGAGAATTTTCTAAACTACCTAAAAGGCATCTTAAATCTCCCCTAAGAGAGTGCTCAGCCCTGTCTAGATTAATTGCGTGACTGGGTCAATTCTCTACTTCTTTCTGTGCCCATGCCTCGAGCACCTTGAATTTGAAGCTTCTCCTACCAAGAGGTGAAATCTGTTTCCTCACTCCCTTGAATCTGGGCTAGCACTGGAACTTGATTTGAATGGCACGCAACACAAGTGATGGTGCTCCAGATGTGAGCTTCAAGACCTTGTACACCTTTGCTCTCTCTCTTTGAATCCTATCATGGCCACGTGTGAGCAAGCCCAGGGAAGCCCACTGAAGGAGATGAGAGACCATGTGGAGGAGAGCTTAAGTATCCCAACTGAGGCTGTTCTAGAGCCAGCCTACAGCCAGCTGACCCACAACACGGGGGCAGCCCAGTCGAGATCAGCAGAGCTCGCTACCCAAGAATCCATAGCTGACTGCAGACACACAATGAGCACAGATAAATCCAGAAGAACCACCGAGCTGATCCATAGACTCATGCATAATAATAAATGCTTATTGTTAAGTCACTGAATTTCGGGGTGGTTTGTTACATAGGAATAGCTTATTAACATCTCCTCTCTTCAAAACTCTTCTCTTCCAACTGATTAAACATCCAATTAGTAATTCTTACTATTGGGCTCTATAGTATCAAATTCTTGGTATGGACTTCTGTCCCCACTGGCAGGGTGCCAGGGTATAAGTAACATGACCATAAATGTTCTTTTCCAAACCAGGACACTTTAAGAATGAAAGGGAATGCTATGAAAACTTATGTAGATACAACAGATATGGCCTGACAGTCTTGGTCACTATAGGTGTAAGAAACTTGGTGTCTAAAAGGTAGCTTGTCCTAGATTCTGGTATCTTCTTTGTATTATGTATGTGTTTTATGTATGTGTTCTCCTGCCTTCATTTTTATGTATGTGTTCTCCTGCCTTCATTTTCTCCTGCCAGTTTCTCTGGACTATCTGCCTTGCCTTTCCCATGGGGAACTGTACCTCCTGCATTCTAACTACTGCTTCTTTCCAATTTGATGCACGCTTGTACCCTGTTTCTGAACTGTTCATCTGATCACTCTTTCCTGACCATTCTCTGCCTGAGAGATTCTAGGTGCATCCTCAGGCCAATTACCCTATAGTCATTTCATGCCTTTTTATGGGCCCAGGAAATCTTAGAAAAAAATGGTGAAGAAAGAATCTTTAGAATCTAAAGAGCAACTTCATTGCTGGTATATTTATGAAAGTATCACAT
This sequence comes from Hyperoodon ampullatus, assembly GCF_949752795.1. Lineage (NCBI taxonomy): Eukaryota > Metazoa > Chordata > Mammalia > Artiodactyla > Ziphiidae > Hyperoodon > Hyperoodon ampullatus. The sequence continues at coordinate 206,611,634 of NC_136914.1, forward strand.
TTGTTTAGTCACATTGGATGTTATGTTTAACATCTCAGCACCTGTTATTAGTTATAATACCATAAAAGCTTAATAACTGTTAAAAACCACTGGGTACACACGTCTGTGAAACAGCTTAATTATCTGTAGAGGAAAAAAATGATTTGGGGGGAAAAACAGAAGGAAGGAAAAATATTACTAGCATGACTTTACTCGCAAAAGACTTGTAAATGGTAACTGTGTAGGTAATAAGGCAACCAGAGACTAAAGAGACAGAAAAATGTATTTGGCTGTGGAAGAATTCCACTAGCACTAATTTCATCCCTAAATGGAAAATGTTATTGCAACAATTTATTTTACTTTACAGTTCTGAGCTCCACAACTCTACGATTTGGCATCTGCATCTATAATGATGTGGTTTAGATTATAGTGAATTTTCTAAAGCTTCTGCACTCATGCTAATTCTCCCTTCAAGTGGAAGGGGTTTCTCAATGTAAACTGTCGGGCAGAATTCATGATGTATCTTGACCTAGACTGAAATTCTGAGTACCTTATCCCCTCTCACGTTGACTCATAACATATCCAGAGGTAGCAACTGAAGCTGGGAAATATTAATTCTCTAATATCTCTGTGATAATATCTTTTTATTACACCTGAAAAAGAAATTGAACCAGTCAGCAGCAACCATGGAGGCCAAGATAATACAAGATAACAGTTTTATTAAAAACCCACACATACCCTTGACAAAGGACAATTTTCCTAAACATAATAGCTTAAACAAGGCAACTGCTAGACAGACACGAGGGGTTGAGAGCAGTTACTGGGTGGTAAAAATTTTTTTAATTCAACCTGAGATTTGAGGCTCTTCCTTTGAGAAGTATTAACCTTTCACATTTTTATCATCAGTATCCAAAACTCCAGAAGAGCAGTGACCCTACTGGAAAGCTAAGAGTAGAAGGACACCCCGATTCTCTAATATGTGCAGAAATAACAGTGAGATGCGGATGTATCATTTTCTGCTCACACTAGCACATTAATAACATCGAGATAATATCATTTGTTTAACTTTCATAGAACTCATGGCTATTCAATTACCTGCCACTAACATTCTGGTTCACACTTTAATCATTTTTCAACTGCTTCACGGCCACAGCTCTTGGCTGGCCTTTGCCATTCATCTAGATTATGGATAGAGTATATTCCACATTCAGAGACAGACTTCATTTTTTCCCTACTCCCACTGTCATCCACCCATTCTGCCAATTAAGTAAGCTCCAAATATCGGAGGAATTAGATTTTAATGTTTATTACTAATTTCCTCCTACACTAAATATCAAGGGTTCTTCCCTTTTAATGCATGTCTCTGTTTTAGTGGATGCCCTGAGTTGTAAATCAGATTTATTGCTGGAGATAGCTCAGCACCTTTCCTTGTTATGCAGATGGCTTTCTGTCTGTGGAATGCTTTGTAAGAGCAGTGGTTGAGACTGGTGAATGGCCTGGCTGCATAAGCATCACTTGGGGAACTTGTTACAAATGCAGATTCCTGGATATCTCTCCCTGGGATTCTGATTCCGGGGATGTGCAGTGAGGCCTGAAGAATCTCTACTTTTATGAAGTTTCCTTGGTGATTTGATGTACAGTCAAATTTAAGAACAACTGCTTTATAGCAGGGATTGCTTACCCTGGGTTATAAAGAGATTTTCCAACCACAGAACAGGCTGACATTTATCCCAAATATTTTGAGGGAACCAGTCAGCACCAGCTCTTCCAGTCTCTGTGTAGAAGTCTCAGCAGCCAAGTTTTGGTTGATTTACCCAATAAATAACCCCTGAGAAATGCAAAAAACCTCTAAGTGCTGTTGTTTGCCATTTAGTATGAATCCATCTAGTTAGGGTCTGTGTCCTCAAATAAGATGTAGTGTTGTCCCTTGCTTGCTCAGTCTTTAATTTCTATTCTTATTGCCCTCATCTATTCTACCAAAGAAGAATCAACACTTTTTTTTTTTTTTTTGCGGTACGCGTGCCTCTCACTGTTGTGGCCTCTCCCGTTGCGGAGCACAGGCTCCAGACGCACAGGCTCAGCGGCCATGGCTCACGGGCCCAGCCGCTCCGTGGCATGTGGGATCTTCCCGGACCGGGGCACGAACCCGCGTCCCCTGCATCGGCAGGCGGACTCTCAACCACTGCGCCACCAGGGAAGCCCGAATCAACACATTTTTTAAGCTGCTTCCTCTCCAGCCCCCTTCCCCCTGTCCCCACACCCCCCACTCCAGAGTATAATCACTGAATTTACTCCTGATCATGCACGCTCACAGGAACAAAGATATAGAGTTTGATGTAGCTTAAAAGATCTGTATCAGCAATTAGGTCTTTAATTTATTACCTGTCAGCAGATTCCCTTCACCTGGCAATCTAGTAAAAGATGATAAAATAAAGCTCACAGTTTAAAGCAGTCTGGGGTCCTGGTCTCCTCAACTGAGTGTCAATCCCCTATTCCCAGCTTCCTCTTAAGGTTTTTCACTTGTACGTTTTACGGCACCCAACCCGACATGGCCATGAAACTTAGCTTCTTTGGCAACTAAAAAAGAGGCTCCTCCTCCTGGGATTCCAGCTCTATCAAATAAATTACCATCTCTTGTTACCTGGGTTGAAAAATTCTTATAAAATGAGTAAATACTTTGTGAAAAGAGAAAGGATTACTGACTGGTGTCCAAACCTACTGTCTTTGAAAATCCTTTCATCTGCCGCTTCTTTCCTTTTCCATGTGTATCCTACTTTGCAATATTAAACATGCATTAATGAGAGTTCTCTCACATCATGCATGGATGAGGAACAAAGTGCATGATATAAATGACATATCAAGTAACGGCATATTTGATTTCCCTGAATTTTATCCTTCTCTCTTTCCTCTGCTCATAATTTTACTTTCAGTTAATATACCAATTAGGAATATTTGAGGGTAGGTGTCTAGATGCCCAAACCAAGTATAAACCATACGATATCACTTTGCTGTGCTTCTGCTCAGCACCGCCCCTCAACCTGGCAGGCTTATTTCCTCTCATTTGGGTGAATTCCTATTCAATATGAATAGTTCATTTATTGAACTTTCTGCATGGCATGTTTTTCATCCTCTTCATTTAGAATTAGGGCCACTAGTATTTGGGCCTCAGGTCTAGCCAGTGTGCACTGAATGAGGGTCTTAGTTCATTTCATATCCCTGGAAAAACCACAGCTTTAAAGGAATCACTGCAAAATGAGGCACAGAGTCATGTGAGAAGTAAGATGATAAATCTGAAGTGGACTGTGCCCTTGAGTAAATTCCAAGTTACCAGGGGCAACGAGAAAACTAGTGGCATTTTAGGGATATTTTCTTAAGGGCTCAGGTTTGTTGTGCTGTAAGTACCTACAGAGATCAAATGCTCTACAACAGATTCTGAACCTTCCTGTGAGCCTTGCAGGAAAAATTCTCCCTAAGTCATCCCTATATCACAGCTCTTAAAATACAGGAGAAACCAAATAAATAAATAAATAAATAAAGGCAGGCCAGGGGAAAAGCATGCATAAGACAGAACTCAAGGGAGACGTTACAAAAGATGTGAAGAAGGTCTGGTTTGTTTGATCAGGTAAGCATAGTGTAATCTAAGGCATGAGACCCTGAGCTCTGTCATGAAGTGAGGCTGCTCTGGAAACGATATCAGAGATCAGAGAAGTAAAATAAGGGTTAATAAGTTAAACTTGCTTCTCTCTCTTTCAGGAACATTCCTCTTGTCAGTCCCTCTCCCATTGTCTTTAGGACCTCTCGTTCTGGGACACAGAGTTCTAACTTTCCTTCCATCCACCCATTTCCCACAATGTGTATATCAACAACTATCTTACATCTTAAGAGGATACCTGACATAAAGAAAGCAGAGAGATGGGTTTTCCTTGGATGCTTACTGGATAAATGAGTGCAAGGCTCCACTCACTCATGGTAAGAAGTAACATGACATGGAGACAGGTTCACGGTTGAACACCCTGACTCCAAAGGTTAACCGGGGGGATGGAATTTTTAACACATCTCTACAGGTTATAAATTAATTATATATCTAATTATTTATGAAAGCAATATTTATTGGGCACATGCTATGGGCAGGTTCTCTTCTAGGTACAATGACGGAGACACTATAAAGATATGGTGAACTGTATCCTCAGGAAATTAAATAGGAGAGGTGATGATGATGATCAGACAGATACAGCTTAAAAAAATCCATGTGAGTTCTACAAGGGATAGATGGTATCCAGGTAAAGATCTCTGGAAAGATGCCATGCAAATGTTGGCACTGAGCTGAGCCTTAAAATACAGAGACATAAGAGATGGAGAAAAGTAGAGAAGGGGGAGAAATATTCCAATTGGGAGTATCACAAGCAAAGGTACACTTCAGTCAAAACACCAGCATGTCCAGTCCAGCCCCCAGCTTGATTGAGCACTACTCCCTTTGTCTGCTAAACATGGCGCCAGCTGCCACAAGGTCCTAAAAGCCAAAGAGAGCCACTCAGGGTATGGCCCTCCCTCAAACTTCTTGATAACAGCTCTTCATCCTCTCCTTATTCTCATACAGTCTGAAATCTTTCCTTTCTACAAGAGAGATTTAGAAACCTAGCTGTCAGGAGTGATTAGGCCCTCAAGAGGAATTGCACAGAAACCGAGAAGCAAAGGAATAGCTAAAAACAAAACAAGGACTGCGTTCAATGTTTAGCTCCACTTAGGTACCAAGTTAATGAATTCCCTAATAGAACATGTGGGGGAAACAAATGAAATCCAGTCTCTAATGACATCCAGATATCTGGAAATGCTTACCTTGTGTTCCCATAAAAGCAAACAGGGAACTGAGTTTGAAAAACAAAAGAAGGCTAGTAAATTCCTGAAAGGAGACAGTTCTTTTTCCTTGGAGATGAACCAAATTATGCATTGCCTCTCCCACCAGCAACATACTCTGGTTCAAATATTTTTAAAAGAAGGCTGCTGAACATCTGCTAAGCAATTAATGGAATGCAGCAGTGTGCTGGAATGGTCCCTGGAAAGGCATTAGCAATCCTGCTTATGAGACATGAAATGTTGCAAGCAGTGGTCCTTTTACCTTTTTTAAATTGTAGTTTATTTTTATTTTCTGCAGGGGGGATGAGAGGAAGGGAAAGGAAGTTGAGGTGGAAGTTCTGCATCACATTCTCTTCCTCACTGTGTCTTTTTTCCCCCAGGTATCTTTCTCCTTCTCTTCTAGCCATCCCAATATGAATGTGCTAATTTCAACTTAATCAAAGAAATTGCAGCAATTGTCTCGATCCAACTGATCCCCTACCCAACGTGCCAAGTTTTCTATGAGTGAAAGGAGAATTCCCTCATAGTCTACCACCCTGTCCTAATAGTTAAAAAAAAAAAAAAAATTGGGCAGTTAGAGCTAACTTAGGAACAATTGCCAATGGGAAACTGATACCTCCTATATTTACTTCCTCATCACAGTCATTGAAGAGTGCCAGCCTTAACACAAGCCTTGCCTTTTGCATATGAAAGTCTGGCTGAGAGTGACTTTGTACCCTTAGATTCTGCCAGTCCTAACACTATTATGACAAATATGGCTAAAATCAATACAGAGAAAGTTTCCAAGACTCAGTTATCGTGTCAGTCCTTGCATTCTCTTCCTTTACTCTTTAAACTGGAGTTGATTATCCACATATAAGTCTACATTTACTCCAGTCACCTAGCCAGTCATCCTAGGAAGCTCAATAATGCCAGGTGATCAGGTTTCGAATTACAATGCCAAAAGATGTAGGATAGATACTATCAGATCTAACGGGGAAGAATCAGGGACAGCCCCAATGGTTGGAAGCCAAAGAATTTTCTCACTCTCTCCAAATTGGCCCAGTCTAAGTCTGGGCTTTTGCCTCAAACTGCAGTTTTATTTTGTTCCCTTGGTAACTCTGCATAGTACATATCTATGCTGCAGAGGTCTCTCCTTCAAATCTCAGTGTGCTCCCAGTAACACACTCCCTTTTGCCAGCCCTTCCTCCCAGGGATCTGCATACTGCTCCCCAAATTCCCAGCTGTGAAATGAAGTATGAACATTAATTGGGTACATTTTCCAGATCTTCCCAACTTTGCATTTGTCCTTGCCATCTGGAACTTACACTGGTGGGTTTCCTTTTTTGTGGTTATCAGGAATGGCCTTTCTTTCCCACATGGAACTATGGATTCATGGATGCCTTTGCTATACCAGTTTCCCTGGCCAAGCCCACTGGCCAAATCAGTTTCAGCTAATTAGCCACTTGTTTTATCCCTATTTTTCAGCTGGATCCCAGCTCTAAACCAGATGTCATCACAGGAAGGCATCCTTAAGTACCACTTAAAATAAGATTCAAATTCAGGAAGCTAATCTGAACCACTTTTGGCATGTGATATGACAATCAGTTAAATAAAAACCAGGCATATTAATTAACTGTTGGAAGAGAGAGAGGTATGGGGAAAAAAAGGTATGAAATGCAAGTTGCCTCCATAATTTGAGAGTGGGGTTAGTTCTCTGGCTATCTTGATCTATGATGCTCCCCTTTCTAACAAAGTCCCTGAGGAGTGTTTTCTAATAAATCAGGCTACACTACAGCAAAATATGCTGCCTGAAGATAGCATTCCTTTAGAAGCAGAGTATGCTGTAAAGGGATGAACTAGTTGGCCACATCCCTTCAAACCCAGAGTTCAGTATGGAGTATCAGGCATAGTTGTTTTTAACCTCTAAACTCAAAGGGAACAAGTCACTTTAGCTGTCGTAGGAGAAGATGGTGAAGTCCAGGATGCCATCTCACAGGCTGGACTGTGTAGTTAGATGAAATAATCAGTAAACTTATTTCAACCAATTTCAAGCAGTTACTTTCTGCTCATTTGACAACATCCGTCAGTGGCTTGGCCATCAGGATGACTACAAGGGATGTTTCTGGACTTTGTTTTCCAGTTCAGTGAGCTATGTGTAACTGCCACGTGTCACCACCATTCACTGAAGACCAAAGGCCAACCTTCTTGGTAAGAAATAGCCAGTCTCGGCTTCCCTGGTGGCGCAGTGGTTGAGAACCTGCCTGCTAATGCAGGGGACATGGGTTTGAGCCCTGGTCTGGGAGGATCCCACATGCCGCGGAGCAACTAGGCCCGTGAGCCACAATGACTGAGCCTGCGTGTCTGGAGCCTGTGCTCCGCAATAGGAGAGGCCGCGATAGTGAGAGGCCCGTGCACCACGATGAGGAGTGGCCCCCGCTTGCCACAACTGGGGAAAGCCCTCGCACAGAAACGAAGACCCAACACAGCAAAAAAAAAAGAAAAAGAAAAAGAAATAGCCAGTCCTGATCATCAAATGCTCTGAGATAAGTTTGCAGCCTTTTTTCAGGTCTCAGGCTTAAGGGCTGCCCTCATAGGTGCTTCATAGTTTGCTTTTCTCTTACACTTTCTTATTTTCTTCAGGGCCTTTTCATCATTCAGAAAGTGGCATTTGTTAATGCGCTTCCTGCCTGGCTTTCCCTGGTGATGGAAGCTTCATGAAGGCAGAGACTTTATCCCATGCTGAGAACACTTCTTGTGAGTAGCTCAGAGTAGCCAGGAACTCAGTAAATGTCTGTTTGACAGATGAATTAGGAGGACAAGCTGCAGAAAAGCAAATGGGCCCTACTCAATCCTTTCTCGTAAGAGTCACCTTTCTCAAGTGACACTGAATCCATCCCACCTCTGCTCCTAGGTCTCCACGGCTTCCCCGAGCCCACCAAAGGAAGTACAAACGGCTCAGCCTGGCATATTTCCACCCTCCACCTCTGTATCCTATGCTCAGGACACTGACTTTCAAATATCTGTTTTTTTTTTTTAAAGCAGTGCCTTTTTTTTTTTTTTTTTTTAAGAAAAAACATTTTATGAAACCTTAATAAAGAAAAAAGATGAGTTGAAGGAGAAAAACCATATGATCATCTCAATAGATGCAGAGAAAGCTTTTGACAAAATTCAACACCCATTTATGATAAAAACCCTGCAGAAAGTAGGCATAGAGGGAACTTTCCTCAACATAATAAAGGCCATATATGACAAACCCACAGCCAACATTGTCCTCAATGGTGAAAAACTGAAACCATTTCCACTAAGATCAGGAACAAGACAAGGCTGCCCACTCTCACCACTCTTATTCAACCTAGTTTTGGAAGTTCTAGCCACAGCAATCAGAGAAGAAAAGGAAATAAAAGGAATCCAAATTGGAAAAGAAGAAGTAAAGCTGTCACTGTTTGCAGATGACATGATACTATACATAGAGAATCCTAAGGATGCTACCAGAAAACTACTAGAGCTAATCAATGAATTTGGTAAAGTAGCAGGATACAAAATTAATGCACAGAAATCTCTGGCATTCCTGTACACTAATGATGAAAAATCTGAAAAAGAAATCAAGAAAACACTCCCATTTACCGCTGCAACAAAAAGAATAAAATATCTAGGAATAAACCTACCTAAGGAGACAAAAGACCTGTATGCAGAAAATTATAAGACAGTGATGAAAGAAATTAAAGATGATACAAATAGATGGAGAGATATACCATGCTCCTGGATTGGAAGGATCAATATTGTGAAAATGACTCTACTACCCAAAGCAATCTACAGATTCAATGCAATCCCTATCAAACTACCACTGGCATTTTTCACAGAACTAGAACAAAAAATTTCAAAATTTGTTTGGAAAAACAAAAGACCCCGAATAGCCAAAGCAATCTTGAGAACGAAAAACGGAGCTGGAGGAATCAGGCTCCCTGACTTCAGACTATACTACAAAGCTACAGTAATCAAGACAGTGTGGTACTGGCATAAAAACAGAAAGATAGATCAATGGAACAGGATAGAAAGCCCAGAGATAAACCCATGCACATATGGTCAACTTATCTTTGATAAAGGAGGCAGGAATGTACAGTGGAGAAAGGACAGCCTCTTCAATAAGTGGTGCTGGGAAAACTGGACAGGGACATGTAAAAGTATGAGATTAGATCATTCCCTAACACCATACACAAAAATAAGCTCAAAATGGATTAAAGACCTAAATGTAAGGCCAGAAACTATCAAACTCTTAGAGGAAAACATAGGCAGAACACTCTATGACATAAATCACAGCAAGATCCTTTTGGACCCACCTCCTAGAGACATGGAAATAAAAACAAAGATAAACAAATGGGACCTAATGAAACTTCAAAGCTTTTGCACAGCAAAGGAAACCATAAACAAGACCAAAAGACAACCCTCAGAATGGGAGAAAATATTTGCAAATGAAGCAACTGACAAAGGATTAATCTCCAAAATTTATAAGCAGCTCAATAGCAAAAAAACAAACAACCCAATCCAAAAATGGGCAGAAGACTTAAATAGGCATTTCTCCAAAGAAGATATACAGACTGCCAACAAACACATGAAAGAATGCTCAACATCATTAATCATTAGAGAAATGCAGATCAAAACTACAATGAGATATCATCTCACACCAGTCAGAATGGCCATCATCAAGAAATCTAGAAACAATAAATTCTGGAGAGGGTGTGGAGAAAAGGGAACACTCTTGCACTGCTGGTGGGAATGTGAATTGGTACAGCTACTATGGAGAACAGTATGGAGGTTCCTTAAAAAACTAAAAATAGAACTACCATATGACCCAGCATTCCCACTACTAGGCATATACCCTGAGAAAACCATAATTGAAAAAGAGACATGTACCAAAATGTTCATTGCAGCTCTATTCACAATAGCCCGGAGCTGGAAACAACCTAAATGTCCATCATCGGATGAATGGATAAAGAAGATGTGGCACATATATACAATGGAATATTACTCAGCCATAAAAAGAAACGAAACTGAGCTATTTGTAATGAGGTGGATAGACCTAGAGTCTGTCATACAGAGTGAAGTAAGTCAGAAAGAGAAAGACAAATACCGTATGCTAACACATATATATGGAATTAAAAAAAAAATGTCATGAAGAACCTAGGGGTAAAACGGGAATAAAGACACAGACCTACTTGAGAATGGACTTGAGGATATGGGGAGGGGGAAGTGTAAGCTGTGACAAAGCGAAAGAGAGGCATGGACATGTATACACTACCAAACGTGAGGTAGATAGATAGTGGGAAGCAGCCACAGAGCACAGGGAGATCAGCTCGGTGCTTTGTGACCGCCTGGATGGGTGGGATGGGGAGGGTGGGAGGGAGGGAGATGCATGAGGGAAGGGATGTGGGAACGGATGTATATGTATGACTGATTCACTTTGTTATAAAGCAGAAACTAATAAAAAAAGAAAATTAAAAAAAAAAAAAAAAGATAAAAGATGGAATCCAAGCAGAAAAGAGGCCGGTGGCCAACCTGTTTGGCCATCCTCTAGACCTAGGCATACCTCCAGGAAACCAGAGAATGGACTTGGAAACACCTGATCTTTGTTCCCACTTATTCAGCATCCCAAAGCCCTCAAGGCTTTCGTGTTCCTTCCTTGGTGCTTCAGTACTTGGAATAATCTCTTGAGTTCAGTCCTTTCCATCTTTCAAGGTCCTTCCCAAAGACTACCTCCTCCATGAAGCTTCCCTGGGTCATTTTGACTGGGTACAATTTATCCCTGCTTTAAATTTCTTATAAAACTCTGATTGTTAAGAATAAAAAGAATAACAAGAAAAATAATACCTTACTATGCACCAGGCACTTCTCTAAGTGCATTACCTCAATTGACTTAATCCTCACGCAATCCCATTGTCATAGATGCGACAGAGAATTTAGTTAAGTCTCCTCTCAAAGTCCATATAGTAAGCAAGTGATGGAGCAAGATTGAAACCAATAGTCTGGCTGCACAATTGCAAAGTCCAAGTGCTTAGAAACGTTCTATTGTCTCTCTATAAAGGCATTTATGCATTTTACTTGTTCAGAGATCCCAGCATTGCCCACTTCCCCCACCCCACAGTACTGCCACCACTGCTACCACCAAACTTTGAAACACCACAACCAGATTATATGTTTTTTGAGGGCAAAGACCATCTCCTACTGGCCTTTATGCAGCGTCAATACAGTACTCTGCAAAAATAAGTACTCAATAAATAGTGTTAATTTATTATTAATATAAAACAATAACATCTATTTCTATATACTTGGGATAACCTGAATTATTACTGAGACTTCTATATAGCCTTAGGAAGAAGGTTTTCCCCATCATCTTTTACAGGTGAAGAGACAGAAGTTCAATGATATTAATTAATTTGTAAGATCCTGACCAACGTGGGGTTCAGCCTCTTGCTATGACCCTGGACAGCTCCTAAGTCCCAGCTATTTCTATTGTACGATTTTTTTTTTAATAATTTTTTTTCTTTTAATTTATTTATTTATTTTTGGCTGTGTTGGGTCTTTGTTTCTGTGCAAGGGCTTTCTCTAGTTGTGGCAAGCAGGGGCCACTCTTCATCGTGGTGCGCGGGCCTCTCACTGTCGTGGCCTCTCTTGTTGCGGAGCACAGGCTCCAGACGCGCAGGCTCAGTAGTTGTGGCTCACGGGCCCAGTTGCTCCGCGGCATGTGGGATCCTCCCAGACCAGGGCTCAAACCCGTGTCCCCTGCATTAGCAGGCAGATTCTCAACCACTGCACCACCAGGGAAGCCCTATTGTACGATTTTATCCCAAGACTGAAAGCAAGAAAATTCTTTGTAACATGAATGATTTAAAAATAAAGTTTTGCAGAAAGACCAGAAAAAAGTTATTTGTAAGGTTAACTTTATTTTCAAGATTTCTGTAAGATGACATATGCTATCATTTGAGGGGTCTTTTAGTGATTCACTGATGGTGTTTGCCAGGGACTAAGTGGGAAAATCACCTTATTCTGTTGCCTTATGGGTCCCCATTAAGGCAAAAAGGCCCGGCAAGGGAACCTCCAAAGACTGATGCCCTATTTCTGATTAGCAGTGGCACCATTTAGTCTTGTTTTGCTGAAACAACAAATTGGGATCCCCCTCTGCTAGAGCCACTAGCCAGAACCCAGGGATAGGAACACTGACCTGCTGTTAAGTGAGCCGCGTGGACAAGCACTTGGACTCCAGGCTTCAGCTCAAAGTGCACAGAGTTCAGGTTGAGCTTGTGAATCAGTAGTTCTGATACCTGAAAGAAGTGTCAGAGTGAGTGCCACCAAAACTGTGCCACCAACTATATACAAATATGCTGAGCAATATTCACTGCACTGACCAAGGCATCCCAATATTATATCTGTGAATGATATGAATGAGTTTTATATGATTTTGAGTTTTTAGTCCACAATATGCTGATAGAATTATTTTCTAAGCATGACTTGACTTTACATCTGGATTGTTACAAAATAGGACAAACTATTAGTAAATCAGATCATTTCTACTCTTATAAAATTATCCTGTTACCAGCTTGGAGAAATCACCCCTGGTTTTCTGAGAGGGTATTTGTTATACACAAGGATTTAAAAGAAGTAAATATATACAATTTACAAATTCTGGTGAGATTCATATCCATTTATTTTACTCCTTGATAGTGGACTCTACCTTATTCCTTTCTTTGCTTCCCTTCTCTTCTCCAAAACATACCCTGTGGCTTTCCCAAAATGGATATTTCATGGATATTTATTGATGATAAATATTGTTCTGCTAAAATAGTAAATTATACATTTGCAACAAAGTGTAAATCACAACTTAATGCATTGGCTGACTCTTGTTTCGTGCTTATGAACCTAAAACCACTCCTTAGGCTGACACATGTGTACTGGGTAGACGGATGGAATTCTGGGCCATGAAATAACCCCAACAAGGGACAAAGGACCTTGTTTTGGGTAGTAACAGCATAAGGTAAGGTTTTCTAGACAAGGTAAAACGCTGTTCACGTGTTTAAAGTAGAAAACCAGCTCAATTTGCTCTGTTTCATTCACCCTTTCGAGTAATTTGTGGAAAACTATCAGACAAAACCACACTCCTATTATCTGGTCTCCTTGCCTCATTTTTAACATTCTAATCACAGTGTCATATTTTATTCATATGCAATTTAGGTCTAGTTAGATGCTTTCTGAACATCGTTCTGCTAATTAAATTCTTAAATTATCTTTCCTTTTATATTTATAAAGTTTCACTTAGTCTACTGAGTTGTCAAAATGACAGCTTTGGTCCTTTAATCAATTAAGCAGGGCCTGATGGCTTTGTTTTCAAGCACAGACTCTCCTGCAGAGGTCCCTGTCCAGTAATGGAACTGAACTGCCCTGCAGATGAACTTCTTTGCTTAACAGGAACTTGGGATGACTGTCAGTGACCTGTGGTTGAGCACCTGGGATCCAGTTCAAGCTCAGCCTCTCAAATGTTTCCACTTGGCAAACCACACAGAAGAACAAGGTTGTGATAAAATTATGTTGAAAACAACTTTATTCTCTCTATATAAGCTACTCTTTCTCCTGGGTACTGAGAAGCTTCCAGAATGTTCCAGGTTTACAGAAAGAGTGGATTTCTAACACAGACTGTGTAGAATGGTTTTCCTTTGTGTCCTGTAAAGTGTTACAATGTACAAGTTCCTATTCTATCTTCTTCTTATCATTCAATTGGCAAGGCCTTTCTAAGAATCTGACAGTGGATTTTTTTTTTTTTTTTTTTTTTGCGGTACGCGGGCCTCTCACTGTTGTGGCCTCTCCCGTTGTAGAGCACAGCCTCCGGACGCGCAGGCCCAGTGGCCATGGCTCAAGGGCCCAGCCGCTCCGCAGCACGTGGGATCTTCCCAGACCGGGACACGAACCCGCGTACCCTGCATCAGCAGGCAGACTCTCAACCACTGCGCCACCAGGGAAGCCCAACAGTGGATTCTTTAGTAGAGATTAATCAGAAAGGTTTTGGCTATGAAATAAACATATACACACAGAAATGTGTGTATATATGTGTGAAATATATATAATTAAGTATGCATGAAATTCATATGCTTATATACATACGCATACATGTGTGCACATATATACATACTTATATTTGGAGAAAAAAATATTTTAACTCAAATATGAAAAAGTTATCAGAAGTAATTAAGGAACTATCCTGTTTTGCAGAGTCCATCATGTAGACAAAAGGGGACTATGTATTTGCATGAGAAAGGCTTCTTTCTTTCAACAAGCTGAAGTGATATTTCTTTCTTCTCCCTGAGAATGTTTCTTCAATACTTTGTGGGAAAGAACTTATGCACAGAAACAAAACTAAATAAAATTTACACTGCTTACAAGAATAATCTCAATTAGAACCATATATTTCTCTACTCAAATGAGTATGAAACTGTTGACAGATTTTGACATTACTTTAAATGTTTTCCACCCCATCTGCAGAAATGTTTATTCTGTATTGTTTTCATCAGTTCATGAATTGTTATATATGTTTGTACATATATTATCTATGCACTGAACACTTTGTATGGGCAAAGTTGCATATTTCTTACTATTTTTTTTCTAACACAGCGTATCTCAGGTGTTAGTGTTGGTATCTCCATTGAAAGGACATGGAGCTTAAAGGACATTGCTAAGTTTACCCAGTTAATATTTGAAGAATTGAGACGAGAATTCAGTTTTGTTTGACTCCTAATCTTAGGACATTTCCATGAAAAACATTTTCCTTGAGCCAGCTGACAAAGACACAAAAGATATTTGGAAGGAGGTCCAGCTGAGCAGATTTAGGAGATAAAAAATTGCAGCATTTCATTAATTATGCTTCTATCTCTCATCCAACTGTGAAGCACACAACTTAAAACACCAGTCCCATGTCAGCTGACCAACATGAGCTACAGGCAATTCCTAACCTTAGCCTCAGGATTGCCACACTCTGTTCACCAGTTAATATAGTTTATAATGTTTAGGACGGTCTTTGGCTATGAAAGGAGTAGAATAAACTGCAACTATAGAACAGTGTGGTGACAGTCTAAATGGAAAGAACGCAAGTTTGCATGATAAAGACTCAAGTGAAATAATGTGTAATTGCTGGGAGATCCGTCCTCCTAAAGCAAGTTGAATCTATTCATTTTTCTTTTTCTGTCCACAGTGTGTTGTCTTAGCAAATTTCATTTATCCTTTGTACTAGCATCCCTCTTCTGCTGCTCTCCATTTTCTGTTCTCCTTCAGCTAAATAATCATGACCAGGGCTTCCCTGGTGGCGCAGTGGTTGAGAGTCCTTCTGCCAATGCAGGGGACACGGGTTCATGCCCCGGTCCGGGAAGATCCCACATGCCGCGGAGCAGCTGGGCCCGTGAGCCATGGCCGCTGAACCTACGTGTCCGGAGCCTGTGCTCCGCAATGGGAGAGGCCACAGCAGTGAGAGGCCCGCGTATCTCAAAAATAATAATAATAATCATCATCATCATCATCATCATCATCATGACCAAAGAAACAACATATTATTCTTAGTATCTGCCTATTTGGTGGAATATGCCTATGATTCAAATGCAACCCACTCTTCGTTTAAACTACCACTTAAACAGACAGTGGGAACTCAATAAAAATACTTGGAAAGACACCATCAAAAGGGTGTAGTGGAAGGGAGCTGGTAGAGGGAAAATAGCAATTCTCCTCCTCATCTTCTTTACAAAGTATGAAGTTTAAGTGTGATAATCAGAATAGGTTAGGTCAGGCTGAGGTAATGATGTTAAAATTTTGGGGACTTGAAACAAAGGAAGTATATTTCTTGCTTACACTCCATATCCACTGCAGGTAGGCAATGATGCTGGGCTCATTATAGTCACACAGGGACAAGGGCTGGTAGATCAGCCCCCTCAAATGTACACAACACCATAGGAGGGAAAAAGCATTCTTAAGGTTCTGTAACTGGCATTTGAACACTTCAGCTTGGAAGTGACGCTTATCACTTCTGCTCCCACCTCACTGGGCAGAATTAGTCACATGGCTCTGTCTACAGAAGAGACTCATGGGTACGACCCTACTGGTACCCAGAAGTGGTGAGCTAGAGATGTTTAGTCAACAGAAGGGACGGTTACCATGCGAAGAACACATTCAACATCTAAACAATGTTTAATGAGACCAGTAGAGGAAAACAGACTCTCAGATCATTAGAATGGAGTGTCAAACATTGAAACATGAAGAAAGAGAAGTTTAAGGACAACACAGCAGTTGGTAATTTATGAAACATGAAACCCAAAGAAGTGGTACAAAGTGAAACTACAGATTCAAAATGGGCTTTGGCAGATTTATCCATGCCAAAGCTACATTGGGCCAAACAACTAATGCTTATCTCTGAAGTTGGGAGGAGGGATGCCAACCCTACTGAACATAAATAGCATTCTGGTGCCATGTTTAGAGGGAGACTTGCTTGGGATGACCTTGCAACTGACCCAGTCAGTCAATCCTGATCCTGTTAAGTTATGAAGGCCCCCTCAAAGAGTAGTTGAATGATATTACTTTTGGAATCAACAGAGAAAGATCTTTCTCAATTCATATAGTATGATTTCTGGAATAAAACTTGGAGTAAGCAATGGAGCCAAACATGAATTCTATTTAACAATTCTCTGTTTTGTTAGCACGACAGAATCAGCTTGATTAAAGCGCCTAAGAAGTTTTTCCTGGATGACATAATGAAGAAATAATTTGTCCATATTCACTCCTTTCCCTTGGATTCTCCAACACCAGCTCTAAGCTTCTCTTTTTCTCCTTTTGCCATATTCCTTTGGCACAACTCTTACCTGTTCTTTTAATTACAGTTTCCTGTTTTAGTGACCTTCCTTGTGAACTCCAAAATATTTCTTCAATTCCTCACTTTAAAAAATCTGAACAGGGCAGACTGAGTATATAGAAAATAGTCTGAGATGATTTATTACATTTCATAATGAATCTTTAATTTCTAAAAATGTTGCCAATAGACTGCTCCATTTCCAGAGGCACCTTTCCTTTCCCTGGATTTTGGATTCTGCATCTGTCAAATGTATATGGTAACATAAACAACCGAAGAGGAAATTCCTTGTTGGTGGTTGACATTTTGTCCTTAGTCTTTTTGTTCCTTTTAAATGCACTCATGCCCTTTAAGGATTCAGCAAGACAACACCACGTAGGCTCCCTATCTCCCCAGCACAGCATCACACCCAGAGCATGATGGTCCTTCCTCCTTCCAGGAGAGGCAGATACAGATCTGAGGACTCAGAGAGATGCCTGGGAGTACAGTGGTGGAGGGGGTATGGTTTGCTCCACACCTGAGCAGCTGGCTTCAGGGTAGCCCTATCCCTGATGAGGCCAGCTAAGGGCAAGTGAGACTTTTCTCACTCTCTGGAGATGTGAAGTAAAGAGTGGTGGAAGCCTCCCAGACAGAGGTCACTTGATTAACCCAGCCCATTGTTATCCGGATAACAAGGTCAAGTACTTCTCACTGTGAGGAATTTTCAATTTATTTCACAGACAAGATAGCTCCAACTAAGCCAGCATCTCTCCTCCCCTGGGAACATTATTAGAGGAAGCTGAGGAAGGAGAGCCCAGAGCCCTATGCTGGAGCCCTGCCCTCACAGTCTTCAGGGTCCATCTGGCCAGGGTCCCACTCATTCTCCTGCTGGGAGTTCTGTGCAGTATCTTTACAAGAAAGGGGCCAGAGTATTAAGAGGGGGGATAAAGACAGCTCTTCCCAAGTTCCATCTGGGATTCAGAGTGCAGCCTTTAAGGGAGTGGGGTCCTTTCTGTTGTTTGGTTTTATTTTGCATTCAGTCAAAATTTCTATGTGATTTATGACAGAGGAAGTCAGTTGCATTTGCCTGCCTCCCGTTCCTTCTCTTTCCCCCACATTTTTCTTTAAGGAACCGTATCCTTATTTATTCTTTGCCCATTTGGTTTAGGAAGGGCTCCCTAAACTCCTGATCCAGGGAGGGTATAAAACATTGAGTTGTCACTAACAGAGCTCTAGTCTTCTGATTACCAGGCTAGTTAAGACATGCCCACTTCAGCCAAGTTGAGTCAGTGAGAATTATCACCCTGGGCTCTTGGGGTTCACTCAGGGGAGAGGCAATGTCTTTTGAATGGGGCTGATAAGATGACTAAATAAAAGACTGGGGCTTCCTGTGGCCATTCTTGTCTTCCTATGTGTCGGCTTCATTCTCAGGCAGACTTCCCATGTGGTAGCAACGAAAAGAGATGGAGAAAGAGGGAGAGAGGAAGACAGGGGAGTAATCTGGTGACGCTTCCTCTCTGAGTTCATCCACACCTGAACTGTATCCTTGGACTTCCCAATTAAAGAAGCTCATGACTTCACCTTTTCTCCTTAAATTTGTTTGAATAGAATATATGTTCACTGCATCAGGAAAAAAAAAACCTGCAAAAACCCAAAGCAAAACATCTCTTGTTCATTTCCTGGTACAACAGCCTTGGTATCTTGGGGGGCCCGCAGAATTCAAGTGGTACCCAAAGACATATCTGCAGCATGGCAGAGCAAGGGGACTGCTAGGCTTGAGAGTTAGTTGCAGAAACAGAACCAGAAACTCATTTTCCTTGAAGAGTTGTGTCTCCTCAGGCAATTCACAGCTCCCTGTTGGGGCCTGAAGTTCTTCATTTTAGAGTGACTGAGTCAGAGAGAAAGATTAAAGGACCCCTCTTAGGACAAAACCTATAGGATTCCTGTGGGCAGCCCCTATTTTGCTGGTTCTTGACACAAGGCTTAATTTGTATGTTGATTTCATAACTGCGCTTATTAATCAGGGTAA
This sequence comes from Hyperoodon ampullatus, assembly GCF_949752795.1. Classification (NCBI taxonomy): domain Eukaryota; kingdom Metazoa; phylum Chordata; class Mammalia; order Artiodactyla; family Ziphiidae; genus Hyperoodon; species Hyperoodon ampullatus. The sequence goes on from NC_136914.1 coordinate 206,630,326, forward strand.
TGATACTCTCCATAAGACACTGATTTCTTATGTGCTTGGTTTGGCATTTGTTTGGTCACTGTATTTAGTTTGAGTCCTGGATAAGGCTGCTACACTGGCAATTCCCTTAACCAGACTTACGATCTCTCACTTGGTACTCTGTTTTCCCTTAATGACATCCATCCATGATAACTTAGATGAGTCATCCTCCCTCCAGTTTACTCATTCATGCATGTTCTTTCTGTTTCCTGTTGTCCTTGTTCTCTTGTGCAATTTCATTCATTAATCTTTTTCTCCTTATTGTCACCATCCTCTTTCTTCCAATACATGCCCTGGACGATACTAGTCTTTAATACTCTTACTTTTTTTTTTTTTTTTTTGCATTTCTCATATACTCTCCTCCTATCACAAAATGTCCATAAATGTAACCACCATCTATTTACCACTTACTGAGTATCTACTATAGGTCAAGGGCTTTGCTGTATCATTTCTTTAATGACCTCTCAAACGCCCTCTGAGATAGGTATTATAGATTATGTGATTTGGGCTGAATTACTTAACTTTTCTGAATATTTGTCCTCTATAGGATATACACAATGAATATAAGAGCTGAAGCTAGAAACCTGGTTTATGTTTCTCCAAACCTGTGGTCTTTCTAATAAAATGTCTGGACTCCCTACATGTGTACCAAATGTTAAGTCCCACAGCTTTCACACAGGCCAAGCCAGCTGCCTTTAGATCTCTAATTAAATGGCTCATCAATACCTATACCAGGCTGCCTCAGGGATGATTACTCAGGTCTCTGAGAGTGTCCCTGGAGAAGCCACTCAGACAAGACCGAATAAAGAGAAAGAAGAACTCTAGGGAAAATAGACAGTCAAAGCAAGATACACAAGTAAACCAAGTTTCAGAGAACACACCCCTCTTCTTCCCACATTTCCTCTCAAGGAAACATCTAGAAAATATATTTTAGAGAAAAAATGAAAAGTATGAGAAATAGGGATGCACAGATGATGTGGTACCTGGGAAATTAGCTGGCTTTAAATCTGGACTCTTCCATATTGAGAAGACTATATTCTGGATTTCATTGACAATCCATAAGATTTCCAGAGGAGGAATAATTATAAGTGTCCCTACCTACATGCCTCGGATAGCGATCTACCTCCCCTCTAGGTCTCATGAGCAGTGTGGTGATAAGAAATAATCCATTCTTTCTCCCACTGAATTGCAGGTGCAGAGAATAATTTGTCAAATACAGTGGGAAGTCTAGAGCTAGGGCTGAGCAAAGTCAGATGTAGGTCTGATGGGTTCCCTGCTGCCCGACCTCTAACTACAGTTCACTAGGAGATGAGGTTCAGTGGGGGCTTTCCTTGACAGCCCAGTTATTCAATTACTTGCACATGGAAAACAACAGAGAGGTGAGCCTTTTGCCAAGTGAAAAAGTGGCAGTTAAAAGGCGGGTGTGCTCGCAGGTAGGCCAGCCTATAATTTGGTGTTGTTAATAAGGCTATTATAGGAGGTTCTCAAACCATCTTGGAGACTAGAGATCATGGGACTAGATTATAGATTTATTCTAAGTAAACTGAAAAGCTCCAAGTACTGGAAGGGAAAAAGCCAATATTTACTTAGTGTCTGAGAGGAATCCTATTTTTAATCTATCTGCCAGAAAGAATTGAGAAACCAAAATCATGTAGTTTTTAACAGGGGAACCAGACCAAGACTGATCTTTTTTTTTTTTTTTTTTTGCGGTATGTGGGCCTCTCACTGTTGTGGCCTCTCCCGTTGTGGAGCACAGGCTCCGGACGTGCAGACTCAGAGGCCATGGCTCACGGGCCCAGCTGCTCCGCGGCATGTGGGATCTTCCCGGACCGGGGCACGAACCCGTGTCCCCTGCATCGGCAGGTGGACTCTCAACCACTGCACCACCAGGGAAGCCCAAGACTGATCATTTTAACTGAATGGGTGAAGAATAAGAACAATGATAACATCATCATAGTAATAATCTTCACTATAGAGATTGGATAATCTTTTGAAGTTAAAAGGAAGGAAGGGAGGAAAAAAGACCTAAGGGAGCAGAAGAGAGAGAAACAGACACAGACACACACAGACACAGACACACACACACACAGACACCCTAATACTTCAGAGGTGGTGGAGATGAGGAGAGAGTAGACCCCATGTAGCCAGGAGAGGTGCTTGGAGCCAATATCACTCATTTATTATAAGCTCAAATCAGGTCATCTGAGTATGGTGCTGATTCATGATTTGTATGAAAGTTGTACCTTTTTAAAAAGATACATCATTTGATTCTCATGGTACTCCTATGATGTAAGTGTGTGAGGTAAGATATAAATGGATTTGACTTCTATGTCTTGTGTAGCCTCTTGCTTCCCCCCCCCACCTAATATCTTGGACAGTTTGTCACATCAGTACTCAAAGATTTATCTCATTCATCGTAAACACTGTAGAGTATCCCACAGCGTGGGATATACTCTGAGTGATTTAGCCACTGCTGACAATACACACTCTTGCACATATTTTTTGGTGAAGCTGTAGTTAAATCACCAGATTATGTTTCTCAACAGAGGACAGGAAAGTGGAAGACTCCACAAACAGCTGGCACCCTTGCTCCCAAGTGGAGATCCCCCAGAGCTGCTGTCGTGGTCAGACACTAGCAGGGTTGTGGCTCAGACTGCTGGGAGAAGCTGAAATGTCACCTGAGGACTCACCTGCTCCAGGTCCTCGGCTGACCTTTTGTTTTCTCCCGTGGGATCCTGATAGGGCAAGACAAAGAGCTCGGCAGCAGTGGGTAAGCCAGGGAGCACCGCCACCAAGATGTGCTGGCCTGGAACCCCGGTGGCCTGAGGGAGAGACACAGAGGCGCATGTGAGTCCTGCAGGAAAGCTGATGAGAAGGGACCATGTGTTCAGAAGAGAGCTGGGTGGGGGGTGGTGAAGAAGACACAAAGGTGTGGAGGTGGGGTGGGAAAGTAGGGTCCTGGGTGCACCAGTTGGGGAGGGATGTGAGAGACACCACTGGGTACAAGTCAGACTCTGAGGTCTGATCCCAGCTCCATCCCCTTGAGACCTGAAACACTTTGCATCTCCTCAAATTAAAAAGTGGGAATAATAGCAGTACCTGCCTTGTATAAGTGAGTGGACCTTGCCAGTGAGAAGGCCGTCACTTACTGAGCTTTATCTTCTACCCCTCATGCCTTAACACTTTCTAACCTAGCTTCCTTCTTCCTTGAAGCATTAGAGTTATTCTCCAGACTGACCAGGCATACCTCCATCACCTAACCTAACCCCAGACCACAGCCCCCAGGCATCTTCTGAGTTCTCCACAGCGTCAGACCCTGATGACCAGCCGGTTCCAGGAAGCCCTCTCAGCCCTTCACTCTGCTGCATGGAATCTTCTATTAAAATCATAGATATCACTCACTCAAGAACTTCCTCTTTCCTGAGCCCACTCTCTAGATGGTTCTAGAATCCAAGGCTACAATCCTGGCTTCTCTCTCCAGCGGCCAAGTCAGAACGTCATTTGGTTGTTTTATGAGAACTTCTCATATTCACCCCGGAAATCTTCATTCTGCACGTGGATGACCGGAGCCACTCCTTTCCCAGATACCCTAGCTGGGAGCCTTATCTCATCTCCAGCACCACACTCTCCTTTCCATGTTCTATCTAATCAGTCTATGAGATCTTGACAAGTCACCCTCCACATGAATGATCCTATTGGTTCCTTCCTGTTTAAATGCCCCCCCGCCCCGTTAATATCTCAATTCAGCCTTTACACTTTCTCCCTTCAAGTTTTACAGCAGCCTTCCCATCTCCAGGAGACAGGCTACTACTTCCAGATTTATCTTACTACAGTCCAAAGCAGATTGTGTTTCCATGTCCAAATTCATGCACAAATTCCCACTGCCAACTGGGTTAAAGATATATTCAAAGCCTTCTGCAATATGGTCCCACCTTTCTTTCCTAAACTAATTACCCACAACTCATAATGTCATCTTACGCTTAGCCAAATAGACTCATGTACAATTTCTCAGTATTCCAGCCTTTTCCTGCAAATGTTTTTGTGCATGCCATCTCCCCCAGAATGTCTTTTCTATACATTTGCTGCTAGAACATTACTTATCCTTCATGAGCCCTCGTAAAGTTCACTTATTTCAGAGTATTTTTCATGATTTCCCAATTAGATGATTGTTGGCTTCTGAAGTCTACATTTATATTTTTTTCGAAGTAGCAGGAAATTCCATTTATTGGGTCCTTACTATGTGTCTGGCATTGTGCTAAGCAACTTCTTAATCCAATGTAATGTGACACCCCCTAGTGACTCTTTGGAGCAAGTGTTATTACGCCTCTCTGTACAGGTGAAGACACATCACGGGCTGGGAGTGTTCAGGAAGCTGGCTCTGAGTTTAGAGCGTAGGGTGTTTATTAGGGCACATTCTTGGAATCAACATCTATAGGAGCGAAGGCCAGGAAGCAGGAATGGGCGGAGGGAGAAGCTGAGCTGTGGTAAAGGCCAACAACAGCCTCAGAAGATCCTGTAAGGAGTGAGAATGGCCCTTCAGATTTGTCTAAGGTTGAGCTGAGTGGCCAGGCCTTTATACAACCACGTCATTGGACATGAGCCACTCCGAAAGGGACATGACATGGGGAAGGCCGCTGAAGCCTCTGCCCACAGCACTCCCAGCAGCTAAGGTAACAGTCTTTCCCTGAATGGGGATCTGGGAGGGGCATCCCTATTTCTGCTACAGGACAGACAGCAGATGGAAGAAAGTTCAACATTGGCTCGGGGTCATCTAGGTAGTGAGTGGTGACACTTAGTTTGGAAGCTTGGTCGGACCATAATGCCTCTGTCCTGAACCAGCGCTCTCCTGCCTTCCTTCTCCTGACACTTATCACAAAGCAGCTCCTATCCCAGCTGATATCATACTGTTTTACGGCCATCCTACATTTTTTTTTTTTTTTTTTTTTTTTTTGCGGTACATGGGCCTCTCACTGTTGTGGCCTCTCCGTTGTGGAGCACGAGCTCCGGACGTGCAGGCTCAGCGGCCGTGGCTCACGGGCCCAGCTGCTCCGTGGCATGTGGGATCTTCCCGGACCGGGGCACGAACCCGTGCCCCCTGCATCAGCAGGCGGACTCTCAACCACTGTGCCACCAGGGAAGCCCCGTCCTAGATTTTAAACTCAAAGCTTATGTCTAAACCATCCTCGTCATCAACAAAACTGTTTACTGAATGACATTCAATTAAAGATTCCATTGCAAAATGTCAATAGAAAAATCCCAATTGATGAGGAAAAGGCAGCTGATTTTATATCAAATTCTGTTACAGAATGAATAGGAAGAAAACTATAAATAAGTTGACTGCCGGCTGTACCTCTTATAGAGCTTATTAGGGGACACTTGGCAACAGGGTACTTCAGAACTTAAAGAAGTGGCCAAGTGTAATTACTGATCTCAAAGACAGGGTGGGGCGCTAGGAACCAGGGCTGGCTCAGCTGCCTCTTAGGATTGGGTAACCAAGGAGTCTTTAAAGCTCCCTCCACCCCATCACCCCTTATCCTGAGGGATGTTGAGCCAACCTGTTTGTTCTCCATTTAGCTGATTATGCTATGCAGTGGCCTAGAAATATTAATGAGCAGTCATTTCTAGCCTACTGGACAGCTGGTGGAAAGGTGGAGGCTCTGGGCACCTAATCCCTAGACAATTAATGGGAAGAGAAATCAGCCTGGAAAATGTCACTGCTGAGCTAATGCCTGGTTGATAAATCACCTGGGGGTGTTGGATAGCTGCCTTGGAGATCTACAGGGACATGGATCTCTAGAACGCCATAGACTGAAGGAGGTGAGCTGTGGGTTCATTGAAGGGTATAAGTCATCTCTCTTGGACAGCAGAGGAGAGAAACCAGTTGTCACACCAGGGACAAACAGCTCCAAAGGCAAAAGGGCCTGTTCCAGTTGGGCCTGCAGTTTGGTAGCTGCACCCCCTGGTGGCCATAATGTTTAGCCACCGATAACCTCATGGATGCTGAGTCATTAAGAAAGATGAAGGTGAGATGGCATTTACCCAGAGACACAGAAGATAACTCTTCTCCACCCCACTATTCCATTTATTCCTGTCTCTCTATGTAACAAGGCAAAGGATAGCAGCAGAGTGGAGTGGTAATCAAGATTCAAACCTTGATGGTCTGACTCCAGAGCCTGATTTTAAACTGTACAGCACTGGGCAAGTTATCTGCCTCTAAATTCAGTTTTCTCACTTGTAAAGTAGGAATAATTATTCTATCTACATCACAAGCTAGGGGTTTTGTGATTAAACATGTTTAAAAATGCAAAACACTGAGAAGAGTTTCTGAAATATTGTAAGTGCTAAATAAATATCAACAAAGATAATGGTATGAATACGGGGAAGGCCAGCTCTTTGCCAAAAGGCTGGATGCGAGATCTGTTTTCTGAGCAGGGGTTACCTGAATGCCTTTGGCTCTCCTTATCCCTTTGGGTCATGAGACACCATGTGTTGGGTGCAGGAAAGAATGTATAACTAATCCTAAATTGACTTTTCTTTCGTGCTAAGAATAGACTTTAGGCAAAAGTCATCTCTGATTTTCTGGGTTTGTGCAATAAATCCAAGCAGCTCCATGAGCAGATATCCCATTCCTCTGACTGTTCATGGAAGTGGAGTATGCAGGGGGGAATGTGCCTAGAAGAGGGTGTCTTGTCAAACTGTAGGTGACCTTTGCTCAGAGAGGGATGAACGACACCACCTCGTTACTCTCCCAGGAACTGGATGGGGCTGTGCTTCACATGTGAAAACCCAGACATGGGATTCAGATCCTTCACTTCAGTTTTGTAGCTCTGTCACTTATTAGCTGTGAGGCTTTAGACAAGTTATTTAACTTCTCTGGACCTCAACTGCCTAATCTGCAAATGAAGACAATAATACTTTCTCTTCTTTTAAGCATCTTTTAGGTCCCCCCCCACACCTTTTTTTTTTTTTTTGGCCATGCTGCATGGCTTGCAGGATCTCAGTTCCCCGACCAGGGAATGAACCTGGGCCATGTAAGTGAAAGTGCTGAATCCTAACCATTAGACCACCAGGGAACTCCCAATAATACTTTCCTCTTGGGGCTGTCGTGGGAGAGAAATGCCATTAAAAGAATTGGGACATAGTAAGATGACTACCCTCCTGTGCTGAGTGCTCACTGTGCTGTTGTGCTGGCCATTCAGCTGGAACCCAGGCTGCTCTTACCAATTGTATTTATTGTATTTATGCTGTGCCAGTATGATGCACAGGAGCTGATTTTTACATGTACCAATGGCTAATCATGAACTCTGCCACGTGACTGTCACATATTTCCAGGGTCGTCTTCTCTAAGCAGAACAAGCGTTTCACAAGGGGTAAGGACCCCCTGATTACTCAGTTTCATTTCCCACCATAGCACCTGTGATGTGTCTGCACACAGGAGGCTCAGCTTTGCAGGTATCAGACAGATGATACCCACTTCCCCTGGCCTCCGGCTCTTTCCTGCCATTTCTTTGAGCAAGGGTCCCCTTCTCCATGAAGCTCGGTAAAGACAGAGAGGAAAAGGGTCTGAGCCAGAGGAGTTGTTTGCACTCACCTCCACCAGGGACTTTTTGATGACTCGGCTGATGTCTCTCCTCCACTCAGGGATGTCCGGATTGTAGTCGTCCAGGTTTGGGGAAAAGGACAGGCGAAGAGATCGGAATTCCTCTGGAAATACAATAGTAGGGGGATTACTATAAGTCAGATAGGTCTCTCAAGAAGTCTGCTGTATTTTATATTTTATGCAGAGCCCTAATGGAGGGTCCTTTTCCTTCATACTCACCAGAGAGACCTTACTACAATGCAAGTTCAATATCCCATCCCTCTTACCTCTCAGTTCCTTTTCCAGACCAAAGCCCTGGTCTGTGGCCCATGCTTAGCTCCACAGCCTTGTGCATCATTCCCAGTTCTAGCCCCTGCACTCCTGGACACTACTTGTGCACACCTGAAGTGCCCAGACAGCATCGTAGGTTTATGTCCCCAGGCCTTTTTGCACACACTGCCCCTTGTCTAGAATGCCCCATCCTCTCACCTTCTATGCACACAACATTCAAGCTCTCGTTCAAGCATTTACTGACTGAATAATCTCCCCCACCATGTTTTGATTTTCTTTCTTATGGTACAACTGTGTTGGGCACATACCTTCATTATCATTACATCACAATAATTATTATATGATTATCTAATTATAGTCATCATTGTAGTCATTCTACTGCTAAATTCTGTTTGCATGGGAGTTTCATTTAAAGGCATTTTCAGGTCTTCAAGGGTTTTGTTAGTTGGCACAGTAGCCCCTGAGTTCATCTTGGGCCTCCAGGAAGTAGATGGAATTATAAAAGCAAGGATTTTGTGCAGAAATAAAAGAAGTCTCTTGTCTGTAAGAGAATATGGGCAGGAAGTCAGAGGAGCCTGAAGCACCGCCAGACCGTGATGCATATATGACACTTACTGCAAGAGAGGGAGGAAAGTTCAGCGAGATTGATGGGAAGTCCACGAGCCAAAGTCAGCCAGAGGAGCCCCACGTCCCAGGAATGGGTTCGCCCCAGTATTCCTACCGCACTCAGTCACTGGCTGGCTGGCGTGGCCTTGGCCCTAGCACGATGATGAGTTTCAGAGCACAGCCCTGGGGGGTCTTAGCACATGGTATACTCAGATCACATCGCTCCCCTGAAATCTGCTGGAGGCTCCACATTGCATTTTGAATAAGATTCAGATTCATATCATGGCCTTCATAGTCTCATACAATCCAGTGCTGACTTTCCCTCCTGTCTTATGTCCTTCAGGCTGCCCTGCACTCCACGACCCCATCCTTCCCTGTGTTTCTCCATATGCCGTGTTCCTTCCCATGTCAGCACACCTCCAAGTCCCAGACGACAGCCTTCTCGGCTCCTTTTCAGCCTTCAGTCTCTCCTGGGAGAAACCCCTCCCACCAGCAACCTCAGGTAGCCTCCCTTTCACCAACTCTAACACCTTTCACCATATGACCCTATTTGTCTTCCTTATTCTTCTTGCTTTTTAAATTATTTTGTTTTGGGGGTAAGTGGGGGAGGGACAAATTGGGAGATTGCGATTGACCTACACAAACTACTATATATAAAATAGATAACTAATAAGGACCTACTGTATGGCACAGGGAACTTTACTCAATATTCTGTAATGACCTATATGGGAAAAGAATCTAAAAAAGAGTGGAGATATATATATATACATATATATATATATATATGTATATATATATATCTGATTCACTTTGCTGTACACCTGAAACTAACACAACACTGTAAATGAACTATACTCCAATAAAAATATAAATAAACAAATAATTTGGTTTTTTTTACTGTCTGTCTCCCACAGAAGTATATTAGTTCAATGCGGACGGGGGCACTGTGTTCCTGGCCCTTTGGGACAGTGCCCAGTTCATGTTAGATCTTCAATGACTAGGAGTCATTTAATTAATACGTTTGTTGAATAAATAAATGCATAAATATCAGTGGAGGCTGTCTGTAATTTATGCATTTTATTATTCAACAAACATTTCTTTCTTGTTTTAGGCATGTTCTGGTGTTTCAGGAGGGGTTTAGCAACATCGGCAATGCCGCTGACACGTTCAGGAAACACAAAAACCCACTCGTGCGTTTCCTAACACTGCTGAAGATTTATTAGGCGCAGGCACTGAAGACTTACATGATCAGGCCTGTACTTAAGGCAGTCAGCTTACTCCAAACATGTATTTTTCAAAGTTTGACTATTTTATGAGTCACTGGCCCCCTAGGTGAATATCCCCATTTCAGTTCTGATGGAGAAGAATGAAATGCATACTAATTAGTAGTACGGTAAATGGCAGCACCAAGGAATCACCCACTGAGTCCTAACTTTTCCCTTTGAAGATGTATGTGTATGTCATTTTCACTTTCCCCAAACCTCTTAACCAAACTGTGGAGACTTCATCTCAAAAGAAGATATTTATCTTAATAAAAAGATACAAATGAGAAAAATGGTGCAGCTCCCTTCGTAATTACTTAGCATGCTAAACAGCAGTGCAGAGAAATGTTATGCCTAAGTTTATTCAACCAATAGGGAATGCATGTGGGAGGACTGAAAAGGGTAAACACCAGTAATATATGTATTTTTTGCAGCTGCTGAGAGATGAATTCTATACATTTACGTTTTATTTTTTCTATTTAAAGGCAAAGTTGAGCCCTGAAGCAAATTAAGGAAAACCATGGAAACTGAATTTTCTTGCCTCCAGTCTCCTGTGTGGCTTTGGGCAGACAATCTTTCCTCTGCCAACTTCCCAAATATGATACCTCCTTCCGTCTGACCATAATGGTCTTAACTTTCCCCTCAGTTTAATTAAACTTTAGACAGGTTTCTTCAGGACTTCAGGCTCTGACCTCCCTTTTCTTAGAGCATCTACTTTAGAAACTTGCCATTGTAAATTCCTTCTCTGCACCTTTGAGATGTAAATCTTCTGCAATCCAGGAATGCCTTTCTCAAGGACCTGGGAGCCATCTCTGAAATGGACATACAGATTGCCAACAAACACATGAAAAGATGCTCAACATCACTAATTATCATAGAAATGTAAATCAAAACCACAATGAGGTATCACCTCACACTGGTCAGAATGACCATCATCAAAAAATCTACAAACAATAAATGCTGCAGAGGGTATGGAGAAAAGGGAACCCTCCTGCACTGTTGGTGGGAATGTAAATTAATTCAGCCACTATGGAGAACAGTATGGAGGCTCCTTAAAAAACTAAAAATAGAATTACCATATGACCCAGCAATCCCACTACTGGGCATATACCCTGAGAAAACTATAAATCAAAAAGATAGGGGCTTCCCTGGTGGCGCAGTGGTTGAGAGTCCGCCTGCCGATGCAGGGGACATGGGTTCGTGCCCCGGTCCGGGAAGATCACACATGCCGCGGAGCGGCTGGGACTGTGAGCCATGGCCGCTGAGCCTGCACGTCCGGAGCCTGTGCTCCGCAATGGGAGAGGCCACAACAGTGAGACGCCCACGTACCGCAAAAACAAGAAACTAAAAAAACATGTACCACAATGTTCATTGCAGCACTATTTACAATCGCCAGGACGTGGAAGCAACCTAAATGTCCATCGACAGATGAACCGACAAAGAAGATGTGGAACATATATACAATGGAATATTACTCAGCCATAAAAAGGAACGAAATTCAGTTATTTGTAATGAGGTGGATGGACCTAGAGTCTGTCATACTGAGTGAAGAGTCAGAAAGAGAAAAACAAATACTGGATGCTAATGCACATATATGGAATCTAAAAATATGGTATTAATGAATCTTTATTCCTGCAGGGCAGGAATAAAGACGCAGATGTAGAGAATGGACTTGAGGACACAGGGTGGGAAGAGGAGGCTGGGACGAAGTGAGAGAGTAGCATTGACATCTATATACACTACCAAATATAAAATGGGTGGCCAGTGGGAAGCTGCTGCATAGCACAGGGAGATTAGCTTGATGCTTTGTGACGACCTAGAGGGGTGGGATAGGGAGGGTGGGAGGGAGACGCAAGAGGGAGGGTATATGGGGATCTATGTATACGTATAGCTGATTCACTTTGTTGTACTACAGAAACTAACACAACATTGTAAAGCAATTATACTCCAATAAAGATATATATATATATATATATATATATATATATATATTAAAAAAAAGGAAAGATAGCACCCCTGACTCTGGGAGGGTAGGAGCCTAAGTTCCCTAAGCACCAATTAGCAAACACCTGTGGCTTAACCACACTGATAATCCTCTGCCCCCAGAGTCCTCTGGTACTTTCCACTAGCTTATCCCAGAGTTCAGAACTATTCCTGCCATTTGTTTCTGTTGAATTCAATCTTGCCTGTTTAATACTCTGTGATGCAATTTTCCTTTAACAGGTCATGTCTGTCCTTAGAATTTTCTAGTTATATATATGAAACTCTGGACAACCCATCTGACTGAAGATGAATTAAGGATGTTGGATGGCTCAGGAATTTTGTTAGAGGAGGGAGAGACCACTCTCCCTGCTCAAACTTTTAGTTAAGAGATGTTTTTTTCTTTAAAAATTTATTTATTTTTCCTGTGTTGGGTCTTCGTTTCTGTGCGAGGGCTTTCTCTAGTTGTGGCAAGCGGGGGCCACTCTTCATCGCGGTGCGCGGGCCTCACACTATCGCGGCCTCTCTTGTTGCGGAGCACAGGCTCCAGACGTGCAGGCTCAGTAGTTGTGGCTCACGGGCCTAGTTGCTCCGTAGCATGTGGGATCCTCCCAGACCAGGGCTCAAACCCGTGTCCCCTGCATTAGCAGGCAGACTCTCAACCACTGCGCCACCAGGGAAGCCCAAGAGATGCTTTTTAATGAAGAGAACCCATATGACGGAGAATGACCCACTCTCGATGATGCCTTTAGAAGGATTTTAGGAAGAGGAAGAACTAAGCATAGCAAGGGATAGAAGGTTTCCATGAAACTAGATTCAGAATAATACTTATCAGATTATTCAGATTATACTTATCTCCATATTTTCTCACTTGTATAACAGGGATAATCATAGCATATTTCTCATAAGTCCGTTCAGAGGATTCAATAAAACAGATCATATATATCAAATGCTTAGAACAGATGCTGATAAAGGATCCATCAACATTAGTTTCTACCACTACCATCATCATCATTATTATTATCATTAGATCTGTTACTGAATAGCAGAATGACTTTAAGCCGGTAGTTTCCCATCTTGGGGCCACAATTTCCTAACTGTGAAATAATGGGTTGGACTAGGTAAGTCCAAAGACCTTCTAGATTTAAAGTTCTGTCTGTGGTTCTAATGAGGAGATAGCTGTTGGACTAATGGGTCAGTGCCCATTAGTGACACTGGTGAAATCCAGGAGGGAGAGAGGAAGGAGAGCATCAGATGGAAAACACATGAGAGCCAATCAGGTAGAGTAATTTCAGAGCATGGGCCCTGGGTCTAGAAGGGGTGGGCGGGAAGCTCAGCTCCACCACTTACTAGCTGGGGCAGGTTATTTACCTTTCTGAAAAAAATGAGAGTAATAATATTGGCTACCCTGCACTACAATTGTTATGAGAATTAAATGCATTTCCAGAGCACAGAAAGGAGATGGAGAGGAAAGAGAAACAAAAGCTCTCCTCCATTAGGGCCACCTGGCTAAGAGGTCGCCTCACTGATGGGACCTTGTAGAAAAACCACAGCCCTGGTTTACTTTCACTTACTGTTGGGGCTTATCAAGTCTCTTCAGGAAGGGGAGAGGGAGGAAACATTATGTAATCTAACAGGCAGCCATGCAAGAGGAAGAGTGTCCTCAGACTATACAAAGTTGCTTACAAATTACTTTCTGAATTTGAAGGTCAAGTTAGCAAGATGAGAAATGATAAACAGAACCTGCATCAGAATCAATTAATTCCGGAACTGGAGCAATTGATATTGTTTGGACCACGAGCTAGTGTGTCTCTGTGCCTGTCTCTCCATCCCTCTCAACCTCTGTCTCACCTTCCCTCCTTCCCTCCCTCCCTCCCTTGAGCCTCTCTCTTGCCCTCTCTCTGCACAGCATTTATTTCCCTATCTATCTCCTTTTAAATTCTTGCTTTTTAAAATTTTAATTTTCCGGGATGCATTAGTACTGCTTTCATATTAACAATAAAAGTTCATATTTTTACCATCTACTAAAGCACTTAGTGCAGATCCATCTGACTATCTTTCTATGCAGAAAAAAATTACCAAAATGAGATCAATTTGTATAAACTGCTTTCCACCAAGGTTTCCACCTTTCCATTTCAGTAAATTTTCATTCCATGTAACACCCTGACCACATTCAATTTCCCCAATTGATTACCAGATTGTTCTGTACAGCTGTTTGTTCAAACTAATATCTAGTCTACAATGATGCACATGTGCTTGCTATGACCCTTTCTTCACTTTTAGACTAGCAGAGTGTTTTATAAATGATACATATTTGCAGAAGAGCTTTTCAGAACATTTAGACATTGGCAGATTCTTCTTAATGATCAAGACTCTTGAAGTTGAACTTTAAAAAAGAAAGCCTCAATATTAACCACTTTCTTTTATAATAGGTTTTAGCTCTTTGAATACCACCAAAATACCAAATGGAATGAATCAGCCTTACACATAATGAAACTCACGCTTCTCTACCTAAGGTAGGTGGGCGTACAGTCGTTCTATGGGCACCAAAGCCAGTTTGAAAAAAGAAAAAGCAATAAACCCTCTTGCGGTTTTGTGACCACTATGTTGCTGGTGAACCATATCTTCCCCAGAGGAGGAGATGAGACTTGACTCAGCTCTTTCTCAACCACTACCCTCTGTTCCCTTGGAAGATTCATAAGCCAGGATGGCTTCCGGCACCAAGGTAGCAAACCACCTCATCTGAGGGATGGATGAGGGCAGTGATGGATCAGCAGACGGACCACTCACCATATACTGCGATGGTCTTCGTGTCCTGCAGGATGGCATTCCCAGCTGAGACTTGCACTGTGATGGTGTTCATCCCTTCGGAAGTAAACTTGAATGATATGCTTCCCTCCAAGGTGATCAGGGGCTAAAATAAATGAGGCCACAGAGTGAAGGGAAAGCTGTTCAATTACAGATGAGATAGGCACCAGCTCTAAGCCACGGACAAGCTCTTTAAATCAGTGGAAGCTCTTTCTGAGGCATCCCCGTGTGACTGACTCCACCTATGCCTCCCCATCACCTCAAGTTCAGGCCAGAAAGGGACTATTAGAGACATGATCCCAAGAAACTCTACTCATTCTTTGTGAATTTGACACCTCCTTTCTGCTATCATCCTGATTCAGGGCTGGGGAGATCCATAGGTCTTGCTTGCTGGTGGGATGTACCTCTCTTTGTTGATAACCTACTTGTATCAAGCAAATCCCTTAATCTGAGGCAATATTAAAGAGGGGGTTCGTATTAACCCAGATTTAAGCAGTAGTCACGGAAAGTCTGTAAGGTGCCAGTGCTCCTCTCCAGGGTGTACTATTTACATAGAATTACAGTGGAACACAGCAACAATGGACACCAAACTACACTAGTTAGACAGGTGTGGCCCTGTGTGGCTCAGCTTCCTCTGAGAAACCCTATTAGCAGTTCCCTGGAAGAAGCTGCTATGGAAACATGTACTAATTGGACAGTGGTTTGAGGACTCAAAAAAGAAAAAGAAAGACTTGGAGCAGTGCCTGTAATGCAATTGGATACCGGGGTCCTAGAGGAAAAAGATTATTAGCCTACTGACCTCCCTCGACGAACTCCCCACAAACATTTCATTCCTGTCTTTCCTTAATTAATTTACAAATCAAAATTCATTTAACTCCCTGTGTAGCAGACAGTAGACTAAAGCCCAGCATAAAAATTCTACTTGAGACTGGGCTCTATGTCCAATGCAACCCAACTCCAGCCAGTTTCAGAACCCAAGCAAGGGGGAAAAAACATGCTCAAAGTCTGAAAGTTCTTAACATGCAAGCTATGGATGGAGGATTGGAGTGAACTTACTCACCACCTCCAGAGGCGGTGAAAAAGCAGTGACTCAAGGGGCCGTGTATATGGTTGAAAGAAGTTGGAAACTTCCGTCTGAGGAAAGGAAAACCCTTAGAAATCTGAGCCGTGTGGCTGACAGGGTGTTGGTGCTCTAGCCGGGTGTCAGGCCTGAGCCTCTAAGGTGGGAGAGCCGAGTTCAGGACACTGGACCACCAGAGACCTCCTGGCTCCATGTAACATCAATTGGCGAGAGATCTCCAAGAGATCTCTGTCTCACTGCTAAGACCGAGCTCCACTCAATGACCAGCAAGCTCCAGTGCTGGATACTCCATGCTAAACAACTAGCAAGACAGGAACACAACCCCATCCATTAGCAGACAGGCTGTCTAAAATCATACTAAGTTCACAGACACCCCAAAACACACCACCAGATGTGGTCCTGCCTACCAGAAAGACAAGATCCAGCCTCATGCACCACAACACAAGCACCAGTCCCCTCCACCAGGAAGCCTACACAACCCACTGAACCAACCTTAGCCACTGAGGGCAGACACCAAAAACAATGGGAAATATGAACCTGCAGCTTGAGAAAAGGAGACCCCAAACACAGTAAGTTAAGCAAAATGAATAAACAGAAAAACGCAGCAGATAAAGGAGCAAGGTAAAAAACCACTAGAACAAACTAATGAAGAGGAAATAGGCAGTCTACCTGAAAAAGAAGTCAGAGTAATGATAGTAAACATGATCCAAAATCTTGGAAAAGAATGGAGAAAATAAAAGAAATGTTTAACAAGGACCAAGAAGAACTAAAGAGCAAACAAACAATGATGAACAACACAATAAATGAAATTAAAAATTGTCTAGAAGGAATCAATAGCAGAATAACTGAGGCAGAAGAACAGATAAGTGACCTGGAGGATAAAATCATGGAAATAACTACTGCAGAGCAGAATAAAGAAAAAAGAATGGGGGCTTCCCTGGTGGCTCAGTGGTTGAGAGTCCACCTGCCGATGCAGGGGACATGGGTTTGTGTCCCGGTCCAGGAGGATCCCACATGCTGCAGAGCGGCTGGGCCTGTGAGCCATGGCTACTGAGCCTGCGCGTCCGGGAGAGGCCACAACAGTGAGAGGCCCGTGTACCGCAAAAAAAAAAAAAAAAAAAGCCCAATCCAAAAATGGGCAGAAGACCTAAATAGACATTTCTCCAAAGAAGATATACAGATTGCCAACAAACACATGAAAGGATGCTCAACATCACTAATCATTAGAGAAATGCAAATCAAAGCTACAATGTGGTATCACCTCACACCAGTTAGAATGGCCATCATCAAAAAATCTACAAACAATAAATGCTGAAGGGGGTGTGGAGAAAAGGGAACCCCCTTGCACTGTTGGTGGGAATGTAAATTGATACAGCCACTATGGACAACAGTATGGAGGTTCCTTAAAAAACTAAAAATAGAACTACCATATGACCCAGCAATCCCACTATTGGGCATATACCCTGAGAAAACCATAATTCAAAAAGAGTCATGTACCACAGTGTTCACTGTAGCACTATTTACAATAGCCAGGACATGGAAGCAACCTAAGTGTCCATCAACAGATGAATGGATAAAGAAGAAGTGGCACATATATACAATGGAATATTACTCAGCCATAAAAAGAAACGAAATTGAGTTATTTGTAATGAGGTGGATGGACCTAGAGACTGTCATGCAGTGTGAAGTAAGTCAGAAAGAGAAAAACAAATACCGTATGCTAACACATATACATGGAATCTAAAAAAACCCAAAAAAACAAAGTCGTTCTGAAGAACCTAGAGGCAGGACAGGAATAAAGACACAGATGTAGAGAATGGATTTGAGGACACAGGGAGGGGGAAGGGTAAGCTGAGACGAAGTGAGAGAGTGACACTGACATATATACACTACCAAATGTAAAAGAGATAGCTAGTGGGAAGCAGCTGCATAGCACAGGGAGATCAGCTTGGTGCTTTGTGACCACCTAGAGGGGTGGGATAGGGAGGGTGGGAGGGAGACGCGAGAGGGAGGGGATATGGGGATATATATATATGTATAGCTGATTCACTTTGTTAATACAGCAGCAACTATCACAACAATGAAAAGCAATTATACTCCAATAAAGATGTTTTTAAAAATTGAAAAAAAGGCCTACTGAACATAATCTGTTGAGAATTTGGTTTTCTTCTAAAAGCTTAAGAAAAAATAAACAAAAAAAGAAGTTGTTTAGTACTGTCAACTTCTAGTACTAGCTTTCAGGCAAATAAATAGATTTCTCTTCTTCTACTATAGGTAGTGGGCCCACTCTGGGCCCAATTTACATGCATGGTTTCATAAGAAATAAAAAAGGGTTTCTTTTCAGTTGATTTATGTCAGCAGTAGAGGTAAGAGATTCCTTCGACTGTCAGGCATGCAGCAGGTCGGGTGCCAGGAGAGGTTTCCTCCCTAGGTTTGTGCAAAATTATGGCTCCAGTTAAAGCCAACACTCAGCTCTGAAGTAGAAGATTTGTATTCACAAATACAATGCATCTGTACTCACAGATGCATTGCATTTGAAGAGCAAAGTCACAAGTGAAAGCAACTCTGCTGCAAGGAGATGACGCTTTCCAATCCAGAGCAGTTGGTCCCAGGGCCCTCTGGGAAGGGAGGCATCGGGGCCTGAGTTCTACTGCCTTAACTAACATTTGCAAGCAAATTTTAATTTCCGAGAATGGAGTGAATTCCAAACTGAAACAGAGCATGAAGCCTGGTGTGAGGGGAAGAAAAACCCAGGCAGGCCTGAGAAGGTCTTGGATGTGCGTGAAGCAGCTGAATGAGATTGGAAGAAGCCACTTCACCTGTCCTCACTTTCTCATCTGTAAAATGAAGGACAGAGTAAATGAGGTCTAAGGTTTCTACTGGTGTTGAAACTGCTGCCCACTTTGGATCACAGGGAATATTTGGGGGAAAACATAAAACAGAAAGCTGAGCTAAAGAAGGGCTGCGCCATAAAAAGAAATGAAATTGAGCTATTTGTAATGAGGTGGATGGACCTAGAGTCTGTCATACAGAGTGAAGTAAGTCAGAAAGAGAAAGACAAATACTGTATGCTGACACATATATATGGCATTTAAGAAAAAAATGTCATGAAGAACATAGGGGTAAGACAGGAATAAAGACACAGACCTACTAGAGAATGGACTTGAGGATATGGGGAGCGGGAAGGGTAAGCTGTGACAAAGTGAAAGAGAGGCATGGACATATATACACTACCAAACGTAAGGTAGATAGATAGTGGGAAGCAGCCGCATAGCACAGGGAGATCAGCTGGGTGCTTTGTGACCGCCTGGAGGGGTGGGATAGGGAGGGTGGGAGGGAGACGCAAAAGGGAGGGGATATGGGAACATATGTATATGTATAACTGATTAAATTTGTTATAAAGCAAAAAATAAAAAAAATTTAAAAAAATAAAAAAAAATAAAAAAAAAAAGAAGGGCTGCGTCTGATCCAGGGTGAGGGGTCACGGCGGGGAGCTGGGTTGCACAGACATCTGTGGCTCTTGCCTGTCTGGTGTCCACTGGCCTCTTTTCCTTTTGAGGGCCATTCCCTCCCTTCTCTTGGTCTAGATGGATCTAGGGAGGCTGACTTCAGCAGCTCTGTTTCTGTCCCCAGCACTGTGGTCAAGGCCTGGCCAACATTACTCCGTTCTGGGACTTCTGTTAGAACTTTGGAGAAAGACGGCTTGCTTTCTCTGCTGAGCTGTGCAAGCATAAAGCTCAGGCTCCTGCTAAGGGTCACTGCAGAGCAAAGCCCAACTGCAGGAGAAGGCTAACTCAGAGGAAGGCAGAGGTAACGCAGGCACTGTATTCTATATAAAATAGATAACTAGGAAGGACCTACTGTATAGCACAGGGAATTCTGCTCGATACTCTGTAATGGCCTATATGGGAAAAGAATCTAAAAAAGAGTGGACATATGTATAACTGATTCACTTTGCTGTACGCCTGAAACTAATACAACATTGTAAAGCCACTATACTCTGATAGAAATTAAAAAAAAAAAGAAGAGGTAGGGGCGCAGTGGTGAGAGAGAGACAGAGACTGACGAGATGACTGGGGCACTCGGAGCCCACCGTCCCTGGAGCTGCAACAACCTCTAGTCTCTTGAGTCACGTAGGCCTTGACTTTCTTTCCCTTCTGCGCTTTGGCCAGTTTGCGTGGAGCCGCACAAAGCCCGCGCGGAAGGCCGACCCACCTCGGTGTTATTCCCGTACCACCACACGTAAGTGAGCGTGCCCACGTGGCTGGGCCACAGCACAGCAGTCGCGTTGACCTCTTTGTTCTTCGTGGTGACGAAGGGAAGAGACAGGTGTACATGCTCCAGGGGACCTGAGGCACAAGAGCAGAGAGGAGGCTTGGAGAGGGAAGAGCTCTCTCTGCTTCACCTGCCTTCCCTGATATGAAGAGAATACGCATTCCTTCTGGAAGCCTCCCAACCATCAGTCGGGTTCCCTGAAGGAAATGCTTGGGTGCCGTCCCTACTCTGGGGAAAAGGATATATAGTGAACAGTTGTGTCTCAACATCTTCCATTTACCAATCTTTCTTCCAGGCCTAAAACTTGAGTTATTTATGTGTAAAAGTTTAAAAACTTACAAGTAATTGAAGAAGTCCTTAAAGGAACAGGCATAATATGAGATTTCACAGGGGGATGGAAAGTGTTTCCAAGAAGTTATATTCTCGGTGGTAAACCAGGATTGTGAAAATCTCCGAGAATCCATGTGTGATGGGGGTTAGGGGTTGGTGGTGGTTCTTACACAGATCCCCAAACCATTCTACATGTAATTATTCTTTATTCTTTACTGGATTTTAAATGTGTGTGTGAGTGTATGTAAATGTGCATGTTTGTATGTCACTGTGAGTGTGTGTTTGTGTGAGTGTATGTAAAGCCACCCGGTTAGGTAAGCGTGGTGTTGAGTTGAGCTTGTCCAGGACAAAGGCAGGCATGAGGGGGCAGAGAGAGCTCTGTGGTCCTCAGGTTCTCAGGATGTGCTCAGCTGAAAAAGAGGATGATTCTACCTATGGAGGCCCATTAGACCAGAAACCTTCATCAGATGTACAAACCCACAAAGATATAAATATCCCCTCCCTAGAGACCTATCCTATGACCCCTGACCTTCTCTTTGAGTTACTTTTACCAGACAAAATGCATTTTCTTTTGAGGTGAACATGACAAAAATCCATCATCCCCATCTTTATCCCATGAGGTGGAGAAGGATGCGGTACCTCAGGCCTTTGCACCTGGTTTAATTACTTCCTCCTCTTCTGCTTGACCATTTAATGTGTCTCCTAGGGTACTGTCTTTGGCCTTTCTCTCCCTCCATCTACTCTCTTCTGCTGAGTAATACCATCCGCACCCTGACCTTAAACTGTGAACTACATGCTTAGGGCTCCAAAACCACCTTCTTGACTCCAGACTCAATTAGCAGCCAAAGGTTCCCTAGAAATCCACTGTTTTCCCCCAATCTGTATTCTCCAATCTTGATGAATGACCAATGTTTATCCAGGGGAACAACCCAGAAGCAGACAGTCAATCCCAATTCCTTATTTCTTTGCCATCCATATCTATTGAGGAAACCATTGATTTGGTTTCATAAATTCTCTCTAAGGTAGAGCTCTTCTCACCCTGCCCTGGTTCATACACTAAACACCTGTCTCACACGGACTGGTACAAACTCCTACAGGTTTTCCAGCCTCTAACCTTTCCCCACTCTAATCCATCCTCCTGCTCTATGCGTTAACGCCTGCCTCCCTCCATAATACATAAGTTGGACCAAGTGCCAGGTGGCCCCATCACTTAGAATAAAATATATGCTCCAGGGCGAGGGCGGAGGAAGTACAAAGACCTTGAGGAGGAGGTGGCTCTCCATGTTTAAAGAACAGCAAGAAATAGAGAAATAAATGGAGAAAAAGAGTGGAAGCAGATGCGATCTCAGGGGTATTCAGGACATAGAGCATGTTGGCCTTGTTGGCCCTGAAATATGTATATGTGTGTTTGCATAAGTTCATTCTGTATAATGTGTATATATATATATATATAATATATATGCATTCATACAGTGTATAGCAATGACTATGTACCTTCTCACCCTTCAAATTGTTGTCAGAGTGATTTTTCTAGAAAGCCATGCTACTCACTTGATCAAGATGAACATTCCCATTACCTAATTATAATAATAATGAGAGCTAATATGTACACATCTAAAATTTGCGATACAGAGAACACAGGCTGCAAACTTTTGGAGGGCGAGAGTCCTTCATATTTATCTTTATGTGTAAGGATGTGCACAGTTCTTGAGACTTAGCAGGTACTGGAACATTGGCTGTGTAAGTGAACAGAAACGTATACTTTCCTATTTCTGCTTTTGTCCATGTTTTTCTTTCTTTATAGATTAGAGGCTTGGTGACCAGCACACAGAGTAGAATTGATTTTCTGGTTTATAAGCCATATGATAAGAAGTAGTTGATCATAAGTCAGAATGGTTCAATGAGATAATAAAAGGGCATCGTTTACAGACCAATGACCGTGTGCCACATATTCTGTGAATGACTTCTTATTCTCATTTAATCTTCACAACAACCTTATGAAGTAGGCACTACTGTTAGCTCCATGCAGAGGTGACCTTCCTCAGTTCCAGCGTGTGAACCAAAGCAGTTCAAGTTCAGAGCCTGGGCCAGCTGACAAATGCTCGAGAAGACCCATGTTAACAAAATAGCTATTAAGAGTCACTACTTCCTGATGACTTAGAAATGTTGCAGGCATTGGGCAATGCTCGTTACACAGGCTCTTGTTTACTGCGTGGCTCTTGCTGTTCCCCCCCATCACATGACGTGCTCCAGCAGGTGCCCTGTCCCACCCGAGGACTTTGCTTACACACCTTTCTTATGGCACCTGTCATCTCCAAATCTCAGTTCCAGGGTCCCCTCCTCTGTGACACTCCTCCTGACTCCCCAGTTAGAGTTACATGGATCAGCTAGGATGCAAGAACTAGATAAGCTATGGGAGACATGCCAATTCCATCCTAAAAGGGTTCATCTTGGTCTCTCACATATGAGCACCCAACAATTTTTCTTTTAAAGTCCAAAGGTCAAGGGATGATGCCTGTGTGTCCTGTTAATGACAAAAGTTGAGTCTTGTTCCTGAAGTATGGCCACTCCGTCACTCAGCAGTTTTTGAGTGCTATTGCGTGTTGGGCATGATTCTCGGTGCTGGGACACCTGGCCCTTGGTGGAGCTTATGTATCATTAAGAGAGGCAGTGCCTGCAAGGAGAGGGGGTGGGTGAGAGCCTGCTATTTTTGATAGGGTGGTCAAGCAAAGTCTCTTGGAAGCAAGGACATTTGAGCAGCGACCTGAATAACGTGCAGAAGTGCACTGTGTATCCACTGGGGAAGCTCCAGGGTGAGTGTGGGGCAAAGACCTTGAGGAGGAGGAGCCTTGTCAGGTGCCAGGATGGCAGGGAACAGCAGCAGTAAAGAGATGGAGGGAAGGAGCCGAAGCCAGTGAGATCTAACGGGTATTCAGGACACTCAGCAGATCACTTTAGGCCCTGAAGAATGTCCGTGTGTGTTTATATAAGTTCCTTCTTGCATGCATATACATCATCCATTCATACAAACGTGTGGAATTTCGCTTTCAGATTGCCAAGTCCTCTTGGGCTCATTTACTTTTTATGTGATCAATATACCTGGTTCCTGTTGCCCCAAAGTCTATCTTTCAAGCCTTGCTTTTCTGCACAGAGGGTGTGCTCTGCCCTAATAGAGCCTTCGAAGTGAAACTCCAGCCCCTGGAGGCCCCTAGCTGGCTGGCCGCACTCAGCTGAGAGTGGAACAAGCTCGCAGGTACTGTTTCTTCGGACAGGTGCCTTTAATGAGCAAAACGGACAGCAGGTGGCGCTGCATTACTCTTTGTGAATCTTCACAAGGCGCCTGAGAGAAGGGGAGAAATTACTTGTGTGAATTGTTTCCCTTCTCTTGCTTGGTCTTCCTGTGCTGCAGGGAACAAGTGTGACTGAACACTGTGTGTGTGTGTGTGTGTGTGTGTGAGTGTGTGTCTCTCTGTGTGTGTCTGTGTGTGTCTCTGTGTGTGCTGATCAGTGACCTGCCTCTGGCATTTGTTCTGAAGACCTCCTCTGACCATCTAATTAAATATGGTGCATGTATCATATTGCTGTTTGTCTGAAAGGTTAAAAAAAATCTACCAGAAGAAATAAAAGAAATTCAAAGTGTGAAGATGAGATCCTACAACAGAGTCCCTCAAACTTCAGTGGGCATGAGAATCATACTCATCTGTTCAAGGCAGATTATGATGTCACACTGCCAGAAATTCTAATTCAATAGGTCTGGAAAGGGGCCCAGGACACTATATTTTTACCATGTAATTCTGGAGCAGGTGGCTCATTAACCACATTTTACAAAACTCAGGTCTGACATTCACTGGCCAATATAATCATTGT
Organism: Hyperoodon ampullatus; assembly: GCF_949752795.1. NCBI lineage: Eukaryota > Metazoa > Chordata > Mammalia > Artiodactyla > Ziphiidae > Hyperoodon > Hyperoodon ampullatus. The sequence continues at coordinate 206,654,423 of NC_136914.1, forward strand.
GTGAATAGTTACAAAGCTACACTGGTTTACAAGACACTGATCACTTTACCCTAAAATGGGGACAGAAAGACATCTGCAAAGGGCTCCTATGTAACGGGGTAGTTGAGAAGAGAGGTTCGGGAAGTATCGGAAAATCCACCTCATCTTTTTTATCACCTCCTATTCTGCAAGTTTGCACGATCTTCAGTGATTTTTTTTTTTCTTTTTCCTGCAAGACTGGCTGAGATAAGGGCAGATTTCTGAGCAGAAATCTGCATGTCCTTTCAATTCTCTGCTCCATCCAGTTGAAGGCAACCCTGGCTGCATCCCGTGTCTAATTAGTTTGCAAACTAGCAGAGCACAGTGAATATTCCTCAAGGAATTCTCAACTGTCAGGCTGCAACAGATTACTCAGCTGCCCCGAGAGAGCCTCCCCATCCTGGAAACATTACTGCAGGAACATCATCTCCATTTGCTTCTGATGACCTTTGCAAACCAGTATTTAAGAATTTCTGATTTAGAATCAAAGCACCTTTTTGAACTGGAAAGTGGAGGAAGTATGTGTTGAAGACAGGCCATGGGGTTTTCTGGAAGAGCCCTGGGTAGGGGGAAGGGGGTTGGATGAGAGGGGCAGAGGGCAGGCTTTGGCAAGCTGAGCTGAGTGGCTGCTCAGAACCCACTAAATTCAAATGCACAGGCTGCATCGTGATGATGGAAAATCAACCTTGGCCCGTTGACAGGGCACAGCATGAGTTGCTTGATAGAACCTTTGAGAAACAAAACATGCATTCCTCACATGATGGAGGAGAAAAACTAATTTCAGAGAAATGCAGTAACTCAGCTAGGAGTTCAGGCCAGCATCTGGACCTAACAACTCCCAACTCAGTCCAGTGCTCGTTTTTGTTTTTCCTACAAAGCCATATATCCCTTCACTATCCTGCCACCATGGCACTAAAAATTGCCATGTTACTCTCCGTATTTGAGAGCAGGGGGAATGTAAGTCAATTATGATTTTACCGTGACTTCCTCTTGGTGTAAAATAGTGTCAAGTCATAGTACTTCTCTAATCCTTGCTTTCCCCATATGAAAGGAAGGCCAAATGTTGCCCATCATGGTAGAGGTGTGAGAATAAGCAAAGAAGTTCATATGCACAGTAACGCACGATGGGCCCTTCAGGAGAGAAGCCCTAGCAAACATGTCAGGACCTGCTGGCACTGCTCATGCCAAGGCCTTTATATGTATGTGAATGAATGAACACTTTAAAAATAATCCTGCTTTCATATAGTTAGTATAAAAAGCTAATTCTTGTCCCCAAGACCAGGCTTAGAAAGGGGTCCCATGATAGGAGGGCTGCTCATCCAACCGCTTAACCCAAGATGAGTCTGACAAAATTAAAATCAGAACACAAAACTTTCCATTACAAATCACCTGCTACTGAGGTTGAGGTCAAATCACTTAAGCCATTCAATCAGGCTAATGAGATGAAAAAAATTGCAAGTGTACAAAGCAGCTCATTTCTTTCAGAAGTCATGGCTTCGGTAACCCTTCATCTGAAGCAGAGGCAAACTCTGTGCTCTTTTCCTTCCCAGGATTCAGTAAGCCCACGAGAGAACCAGGATAGGCAAGTTTCCCTCATGGGATATGATTATATGTAAGGTGAAGAAGAGTGCACAGGGCAACCAGGATGGGGAGCTATGGATGACTCTATGGGAAAAACCCTGAGAAACTGAGACGAAAAGCTGCTGTTGAATTTTAAATCAGTATTGACACCTGCTTAGAGTCCAGGGATGTTTAATACATATATGGGATATGGAATATAATAACTGTAATTCTTCAGGAGAGTAGATCTTTAACAAAAATCCGCCTTATAGAATAAGCTGTGCAGAAGGATAAGCTGCCAGGTAGGCAGCCATTCTCAGCAAATGTACTGGCATTTATGTTGTCATTTATTTTTGTTACTAATAACCAAGGTTTGTGACGTAGTTTTTAAATATTTTAGGATTAGTCTTAGGATATTATCACTTTTGTCCTTATAGATGCTGATATATAGAGAGGGATTATCTTTTAGTAAGAGGCAACTCCGGGAAGTCTATCTAGGACAGCTGAAAAGCAGCAGTCAGCCGGAAGAGAGCCTGGGAAATGCGTCTGGAACCTATGTAGTTGTACAGCCAGTACACTGCCTCTAACCTAAATGTTCACATTCCTTTGGGATGATGTGCAAAGATATGGAGGCGAATAAGGGCTGATGGAGACTTGGATCCTCTAACCGCAAGCCAGCACAGGCACTGATAATAAACTAGTGGCCAAGCGCTGGGATTCTGGAGGCAGGGAGACCTGAGTCTGAAGGCTGGCTCTGGCAGACAGTAGGTCTGCAACTTCAAATGGGTGATTTAAGCTTTCTGAACCTCACTGTTCTTTGTAAGGTAGTGTTTCTAACAGTGCCTACTTCACAGGGTTGTTTTGAAAAGGAAGATCATATACATAAAGGACATGTTTAGCACAAAGCCTGGCACACAGTAGGAGCTTAACAAACGTTAGCTGAAAAGGGGGATGTGGAGTTGGCATAGTGGGAATCTTGCAGAACTTTGTTTAAACTCAAAGAAGGATGGGCGTGTTTCTTTGAAGCACTTGGGTCCTGAGTGTACAGGAGATAAGGATTAAGAATGAGTGACAGGGCAGGAAACCTCAGTAAGGAACAATCTCTTGGGGACCCCTATATAGTATTATCCACCCACTGGATCACAGCAGCTTAACAAAAGAGATTCTACTTGGTACTTTCTGTGCTCAGTTTGGTTCAGTGAACAAAAGTCAGGTGAGAGGCATGGAATACTGCCTAGCCTTAATACTCCTGGCCTAGAACTTGGAATCTGAACGTGACCATTCATATAAAGGGGCTAACGTTCATTTAAAAGTAAGCCATTTATCCAGCAATCTAAACAAGTCCTATGCCTGTCTGGGGACACCCATACACCAAGCATAAGAGGCATTCATGGCAAACATTTTTACCAAACACAGCTTAGGAGATATCATTGTCTCATTAGGACACCTTTGAACTCCTCAATGGGGGAAAAGCTTTAATACTTTTTGAAACTATTTCTAAATGTAGTTTCCTTAACATTGTTTACCCTCTTTCCCTCTATGCCACCTTCTAGGACCAAATCATCACAGATCAAAGTCCAGGAAACATACTCCTTTTTAAAAAAAGGAACGAAAGTCTAAAAGAATTATTAATAATGAGATATAACATGGGAAGAGAAAAAAAATCAGATGGGGAGAAATTCCACTACTTGTGCTAATGGGGATTGTTCTCCAACATTTCTGACCAAAAAAAAAAAAAGAAAAAAACCCCCAAACCCCACCCCCCCAACAAATTCATATTCAATCAACTAGCCCAGCAAGCTGCTCAGGCCCAGCACAGACACAGGTATCGTCTCTCAGAAGCATCTGGAAGAGGCAGAGTCAGTGCAAGAGAACAATCTGAAGCAAACCAGAGTCCAGATCACTCAAAACTAAACCCTGGCTTCTTCTTGCTTTCTCCCCACTTGGTCCTCTCACTCTCCTTTCCTCTCCTGCTAAAAGGTAACTAGTGAGCTTCTTCTAGATAAGGGATTTTGGATTATATCTTTAAAAGGACACAATATCTAAACTATGTCATAAACCAACAACAGTAATAACATACAAGTTACATGTAAGTACAGGACGGCGCTGTCAGACCCCAGACTGTTGTCCACCTGCACGGTCACTCGGAAAATGCCCACATTGTGATAGACGTGTTTGATCCCATCTTCCATGGAGCTGAGGTTGACATAAGACACTGCGATGCCATCCCCGAAGTCCACTTGGATGAATGTCCTCTGGACGTCACCCTGAAAGACAACATCAGAGAAAGGGGAGTCGGAGGTGCTTGTCTGCAGCTCCTCTAGGGGTTGGGGCTTGTCTGAGCCCCGGGCTCAAAAGGCAGCCCGGTTCCCTCCGATAGATGGGAGCATCTGTCTGTGTGACAGGATCCCTGTGACATTCCTTGGCAGACAGGAGTTTACTAAGATGGATGCTCTCCAAATCTGAAGGGCACCAACTCCCAAAAGTTTCAAGATTTGGAAAATTAAGTGTTTGATTATCAGCTCCAATTTGATATTCAGTTTCTCTGAAGGCTTTGTTTACAGTCTGATCATCCACATGAATAAATGACTTACATACACAGTTTAAAAATTCAGCCTCCCTGATATAATCAAGGACCACTTCCCATGTGTTCTGGACCCCCAAATCCCCTTCTTTATATCTGGTTCCCTAACTGTGTTGGAGGAAGGACAGGAGACACCTTGCCTTACACATGATATGACATTAGACTCAGCCCTATTATTGTTTAAGATAATGATGGTTATTTTGTTTACATTTCAGCATTTTGTACTATCAAAATGATCTCACTTTATTCTTCACAGAATCTCAGTCTAGAGAAAAGTGGGCAATGTTTGTTCATTTTACAGATGAGGAAGCTGAAGTGAAGAAAGTTTTAACCATTTGCTCAGGGTTACCACAGCTAGTTCGCAGCAGTCTTGGGATTTGAACCCATCGCTCTGGACTTGGGTTTCATTCATTATAGGTGGGAAAAGCATTGACAGCTCCTCCCACCTCTAATCCTGTTGTCCCATTAACCAGCTGGATGACTTCATGCAAGTCATTTGGTCTCCTTTGGTCTCAGTTACCTAATCTGTGAAATGGGCATATGAATATCTTACCATCTTAACTCAAAGGTTGTTATAGAAGACATGTGAGTAATCAGTAATCTGTAAAATTCGATATCAAAATGAATGACTGTAAAAACAATGCAGCTGTAAAAGACTTGCTATATCCCTTTTAAAGCTTGACTGGAATCATATGATTCTAAATTTCCCACTAGTGGGCTTCCCTGGTGGCGCAGTGGTTGGGAGTCCGCCTACCGATGCAGGGGACACGGGTTCGTGCCCTGGTCTGGGAAGATCCCACATGCCACGGAGCGGCTGGGCCCATGAGCCATGGGCGCAGAGCCTGCGCGTCTGGAGTCTGTGCTCCGCAACGGGAGAGGCCACAACAGTGAGAGGCCCGCGTATCGCAAAAATAAATAAATAAATAAATAAATAAATTTCCCACTAGTAAGCAGGAGAAGATAAAGTCTGCTTTATAAAATCCCAAACCTGTAAAAAAATATATATATACCCTGTGGAATTAGTTGAGATTCTTAAGGAATAAAGTTTCTTAGAAAAACTGACAAAACCCAGCATCCCTCACAGACAGCCCATCCTTTAACAAGTTTTTTTGCTTGTTTTGGGGGTGGGGAAGAAAACAAAAAAACTTTGAAATAGAAATGTATTTTCAATTAAGTAAGGTTCATATGGTATCATATTTTTTGAAAAGGGCAAGTTTAAAATGCTGACATTTAAAAGATTAATTCATAGGGACAGGAAAAGCAATTCAAATCTTATGAATCTATGTGACCTACTCTTCTGATCTGTGTCCAGCCAAGCATTGTGTGAAGGGGTACACAGCAGCTAACCTTCAGTAAGGACTTGGGCAAAAATTCTCCCCTAGGGTGGGCAAAAGAAACTCCATTCAAAATTATGAAACAAATATCCACAAGCCCAGACATTGCACAATTACTTGAATTCCCTTTACTAATAAATATAAATGTCAGCCATTCTTGCTGACTTGTCCTTCATTTGGACAACCAAATTGCACTGATCAATTTCTCATTCTGTTTTTGGTCAGTTTCCTCCCACGTTTTCTGTATTTTCAACAGAGTTGCTGCCAGCGAATCCTGGGTTTGGGCATGGAGGAGGAACCCACCTTAAAATCTACTCACGTTATTTGGGACAAGTGTCTCAGGGAAATACCAGGAGTAGCTAGGCTTACCCAGGTTATCTATGGAATGAAACAAGCAACATAGTTTCTGAGAAAGACGTTGAGAGACAGACAGAGAGGGAAAGAGAGGTATAGAGTTCTTTGTGGAGACAGAGTGGACATCAGGTAGGGTCACCATTTGCAAGAAGAAAGAAGGGAGATCAGCCTCTCAGCTGATTCTACTTCGGCCTCCACAGAGAGAGAGCAGCTACCCTCGTGACTGGGGAAAGTACAGCTTTGGCTGCCACTGCTTGAGTCTACCTTGGCTTGCTCTTCCTGTCTGGTATTCACCACTCTCCTTGTGTGGCCCTGGACTTAGACCTCTTGTCAGTTCCTTGAAACTCCTCCCAAGTTCTGTCTGGATGTCCACTGTCTGTTGGCCTGACAGCATTCTTAATTCTCCACCGTGGACAATGTTCTCTGTGTACATCGCAGGTGAAAGGAGGGAGCCTCATGGCATTTGGACTAGTGCATTGGCAGGGCTGCCAATACAGTGGAGGAGCCAGGCTTTTAGAATATTAGGTCAGGTACAGGGATGGAGATATAGATATACAGATATATGTATATTAGGTTTACCACACATCTGAGAGCCCCAGTGGGTAAAGACATGGAATCCCCCAATCAGATGTGAGATCCCCAAGGCCTCCTGATGTGGGCGCAGGCCTCTGGGCTTGGTGCTCTTCACAGGAGAAGAAGGCATCCAGGGGCCAAGTCTGACCGCTGAAGGCGGCAGATTCACCCCTGCTTGTTGCAGCTTTGCCCACTTAAGTGGAACACACTGCATCTCGTGCCTTTGCCGTCAGGGGCTCTCAGGTGCTTGAAAAACCTAACACAGTTGTAGCTGCATCACTTTGGGGCTCACCTATCGTCAACCTCTGACTTCCTTGGGCTGCAATTACCATCTCAGGCAGGGATACCAACTGTTTTACAGAATAAGAAACAGGAGAAAGGGAAGAATTCCTAAGTCCTAGGTCACCGTTTGATTAGGTATGCCTGCCCCGCTTTAATGGGGTCATTCTTTCTTTCTTCTGGTCATTCATTAATTCGACCAATGACAGATATTTATGAGGTGTCTATCTTATGTCAGGTACTAAATGGAGAAAATGCTGTTAAGTAAATTATAACCAACCAAACAAAACAGATGTGGTCTGGGCTTTCTTGAGCGAAAAAACTACTGGTGAGACAGATGGACTTTAATAATCACAAAAATAAATAAAACGCTATTCTAGGGGATGATGTCAGAGGTCCATGGCATTGTAAGCTTGTACAGCAGGGAGAAGTAGAGAGCTGAAAATCTAACCCGATTGAGAACTTCAAGAAAGTCTTCAAGGGGCTTCCCTGGTGGCGCAGTGGTTAAGAATCCACCTGCCAATGCAGGGGACACAGACGGGTTCAAGCCCTAGTCCGGGAATACCCCACATGCGACGGAGTAACTAAGCCCGTGCACCACAACTGCTGTGGCCGTGAGCCACAAGTACTGAGCCGGTGCACCTAGAGACCATGCTCCACAACAAGAGAAGCCACCACAGTGAGAAGCCCATGCACTGCAATGAAGAGTAGCTCGCCACAACTAGAGAAAGCCTGCATGCAGCAATGAAGACCCAACACAGCCAAAAATAAATAAAATAAATAAATAAATAAATAAATAAATAGAAAGAAAGAAAGGCTTCAGGAAGAAGTGATATCTGAGCTGAAAAGGGCTGAAGGAAAGAAATTAACCAAATAAAGGACATGAGCGAGAGAGATGGAGGTGAGGAGTTCAGGCAATGGGAACAACAGGAACCAGGTGTGCAAGGGCTCTGTGGCAGAAGGGGGTGATACTGTTAAAGGCAGCTAACGATACAGGCACAGTAGAAACATGTGAAATTAGACTGGAGGGGAGACGATGACATTTTAGGATTTGGCGGCCAAGTTTCTGACTTCGATCTTTCTCCTAAGAGTGATGGGAAGACATCAGTGTTTGAAGCAGGGTGTGGGGGAAGATGGAATGATAATATTTTTAATTCAAAAAGATCATTCTGGCTACAATATGGAGGATGCACTGGAAGGAGGCCCAAGTATTCTGGGAAGCCAATTAGGCGATAGTTCAGGGTAGATGATAGGTAGATTGATATATGAGTTGCAACAGGAAATTACATTCACCTTCTTGCTAAATTAATTCCCATAGTTTATTGGTTTTGAAATCAATGAATCTCAGCCCTTGATATCAAAATCTCTTATAGAAATTAAAAGAAAAAAAAAGCTGATGTCCAGTTATCATCCAAGACCCACCTCCTGGTTTGGGACCTCTGGGGAGGATGCTTGGTCCTGCTGTGGCCTGAAAAAGGTCCACAGCTGATTCTGGGCTGCACCAAAGGTTGAGGCCCACTGGTTCAGACTGTTGAACGTTAGGTTTTCTTGTGACTTAACTCATCTAAAGATGAATACAGTACAACACAAGCTGATGCCATTCTTATTCCACCTTGGCACAATGGTGAAAGTTTTCCCAGGTTGTTTTAGGATTCTAAGTGCTAAGGATGTATTAATAGAGCCAGGAGTGGAAGAACTAAACTCACTGTTAGCAGCTGGTGCACAATCACAAAAGTTCCACGATACACTCGGTCAAGGTCAGTTATCTAGAAAAATGAGTTGCTGGATGATATGAAGGTAGTCTGTGTACAGGGCTGAGATGTACCCTTAAGGCCTGCATCTTCAGTACCTAACAGAGTGCTTGCAGATGATTCTTTTCTGTTCAATACATTTTGAGATTTTAAAAAAGAAAAAATAAATTTTGAATATTGTACATGTCTCCCATGCTTGTTCATTAAAGTGCTTTCTTATATATTATCTCATTTGGCTGTTAGGACCTTTGGGAGACACCAAGGGAAGATGTTATTTCTATTTGCTATACCAGGAGAACTGGAGCACAAACAGGTTAAACAAGATGCCAAAAGTCCCATAGCTGGTGAGAGGCTTAAAAACAGGTCTAAGATGATTTGTGGTTTAGCTTTATCCTTGCAGCTCAGTCCTTGTTGAGTTCCTTTCATTGGAATTTACTTGCAGTGCCTTTTAGAGTGAGAGAAAGGTGATAACAAAGGCAAGACTCACTTTCTTTTCTTGTTTAGACTCTATTCCTGGCTTTGACCGTTTCCCCCTCTGACAATATTTTTGCTTATAAGTGGAAAGATGGGCTGTTGTGAACTCCATACACTACCCTAATGTCTTCCCCCTGGTGAAGCAGTGTCATGTTCAAGCCATAAATAAGTTAGAGAATATGGGAAATGATAGGCATTCATAATCAGTAATCAGTAAAATCTTGTGTATCAAGAGGTACTTCAATCTAATGACAAGTCATTCCCGAAACACATACTACGCTGGGAAATATCTAGACTGTCACATAAAATTCTTTAGACCTAATGCCATTTAGCCACATGCCCTAATATAGACACAGAACCGAGAGTACTAGCTCAAAAGAAGTGCCCAAGAAAGGCACAAAAGCCACGTGAAATCTACACAGGGATTCTCCAAGGGCAGCACTGGCTTCTGTAATAGAAAAACAAATATATCAAATGGCCACAATGAAGCCAAGATTAACCTGAGAAATGAAAGGTGTGTGAACCTATCAGGTCCTGTAACAGGGCTTCAGAGAAAAATGGGAAAACAAATGCTACAGTAACTCAACACTGACAGCCTCAGTCCAGAAATGAGACTCCAAGACCCACCTGAAGGCATTAGGGACCCACTGCAGATAGAAACTGGACTCGTTTGTCAGAGGCTGGTCCTTGCAAAGCTCGAGGGTGGGCCTGACTCAGGTTTTACTGAAATTCAGTCCTGGAAGGTGCCTTACAGTTTATGCAGCAAAAACTACATTGAAGTGAAACACCTATAGTATAACCTAGTTTTAAATGAATAAAATAACACAAGTACTTTAAGTCTGTATGTGTTTGCATGAGCATAAGTGTGCTGGTTAAAACAACCCAGCCTGTTAACACTGATTACCCCAGGGGTGAAGTGAAGTGAGGGGCAGCGGAAGATCAGCAGGGTTACAAGAGAAGAGTAAAGGAGGAGCAGTAAAGATTTCACCAAATTTAAAAGAATCGGTGGAGTAAGGGATAACATAAGAAACATCACAAAACACAATACCTTATCCCTACTGTTACTATAAACATTTAAATATTAAGTATATAGGAAATAACCAGGAGGTAACACAGACATTGGTTAGATTGATCATGAGATACAGCCGACTTTGGTCCTGGATTTCTATTGTTATTTTAATGTTTTTTGACCACAGTATTTGAACAAAGATATCACTAGGAGCATTAAATGACAGAAACAAAAATCAGACATTTCAGTCTTTCTTCTTATGGCTAAAGGTACTTGGGCAGGATGGGGAGTGTGAAATAAAAATAATCCACATTTTGGGAAGGTAAATTGGTGCAGCCACTATGGAAAACAGTATAGAGGTTCCTCAACAAACTAAAAATAGAGCTGCCATATGATCCAGCAATCCTACTCCTAGGCATATATCTGGACAAAGCTATAATTCAAAAAGATACATGCACCCCTATGTTCAGAGCAGCACTATTCATAATAGCCAAGGCATGGAAACAACTTAAATGTCCATCGACAGAGGAATGGATAAAGAAGATGTGGTACATATATACAGTGGAATACTACTCAGCCATAAAAAAGAATGAAATAATACCATTTGCAGCCACATGGATGGACCTAGAGATTATCATACTAAGTGAAGTAAGTCAGAAAGAGAAAGACAAATACCATATATCAGTTATATGTAGAATCTAAAATATGACACAGATGAACTTATCTATGAAACAGAAACAGACTCACAGACATAGAGAACAGACTTGTGGTTGCCAAGGGGGTGGGGGCTGGGGGAGTTTGGGAATAGCAGATGCAAGCTATTATATTGAATGGATAAACAATAAGGTCCTACTGTATAGTACGGGGAACTATATTTAACATCCTGTGATAAACCATAATAGAAAAGAATATGAAAAAGAATGTATATACATGTATAACTGAATCATTTTGGTGTACATCAGAAATTAACATAACAGTGTAAATCAACTATACTTCAATAAAATAAATTAGAAAAACAAAAAATAATCCAACTTTGCCTTGCATATCCTATTCCAGGATATGCGACTCAGGTTAGCAACTTTAGACTTAGACTGGCAAGGCTTTTTATAGCTGAGTCTCAAGAAGAAACAGAAAAGGAGATAACCATGGTATAATGTTGCTCTGGCCTCCAAAGAAGAGATTTTGTCAGCAGGTGGAAAGGAGTTCATGGAAAGAAGCGCTATCCCCCTTGTGCTTATTCAATAAGACCGACCTCTGGCATGTGACTTATTACATGAATTGTGCTAAGATTGTTCTAGAACATCCCCTGATGGTCACTAAGGGAAAAGAGAGAGAACATTTCTCAAAAGTTTTCTGCCCCAGAAATAACAACAGCATTTCTCTCTATAGTTTCTCATTGAATCTTTTTTTTTTGTTGTTATATATAGCATTTTATTTTTATATTTTTTAACATCTTTATTGGAGTATAATTGCTTTACAATGGTGTGTTAGTTTCTGCTTTATAACAAAGTGAATCAGCTATACATATACATATATCCCCATATATCCTCCCTCTTGCGTCTCCCTCCCACCCTCCCTATCCCACCCCTCTAGGTGGTCACAAAGCACCAATCTGATCTCCCTGTGTTATGTGACTGCTTCGGACTAGATATTTTACATTTGGTAGTGTATATATATGTCCATGCCACTCTCTCACTTCGTCCCAGCTTACCCTTCCCCCTCCCCGTGTCCTCAAGTCCATTCTCTACATCTGTGTCTTTATTCCTGTCATGCCCCTAGATTCTTCAGAACTCTTTTTTTTTTTAGATTCCATATATATGTGTTAGCATATGGTATTTGTTTTCCTCTTTCTGACTTACTTCACTCTGTATGACAGTCTCTAAGTCCATCCACCTCACTACAAATAATACAATTTTGTTTCTTCTTATGGCTGAGTAATATTTTATTGTATATATGTGCCACATCTTCTTTATCCATTTATCTGTAGATGGACACTTAGGTTGCTTCCATGTCCTGGCTATTGTAAATAGATCTGCAGTGAACACTGTGGTACATGTCTCTTTTTGAATTATGGTTTTCTCAGGGTATATGCCCAGCAGTGGGATTGCTGGGTCATATGGTAGTTCTATTTTTAGTTTTATAAGGAATCTCCATACTGTTCTCCCTAGTGGCTGTATCAATTTACATTCCCACCAACAGTGCAAGAGGGTTCCCTTTTCTCCACACACTCTCCAGCATTTATTGTTTCTAGATTTTTTGATGATGGCCATTCTGACTAGTGTGAGGTGATACCTCATTGTAGTTTTTCATTTCTCTAATGATTAGTGATGTTGAGCATCCTTTCATGTGTTTGTTGGGAATCTGTATATCTTCTTTGGAGAAATGACTACTTAGGTCTTCTGCCCATTTTTGGATTGGGTTGTTTGTTTTTTTGATATTGAGCTGCATGAGTTGCTTGCATATTTTGGAGATTAATCCTTTGTCAGTTGCTTCATTTGCAAATATTTTCTCCCATTGTGAGGGCTGTCTTTTCTTCTTGTTTATGGTTTCCTTTGCTGTGCAAAAGCTTTTAAGTTACATTAGGTCCCATTTATTTTTTTTTAATTTCCATTTCTCTAGGAGGTGGGTCAAAAAGGATCTTGCTGTGATTTATGTCACAGACTGTCCTGCCTATGTTTTCCTCTAAGAGTTTTACAGTGCCTGGCCTTACATTTAGGTCTTTAATCCATTTTGAGTTTATTTTTGTGTATGGTGTTAGGGAGTGCTCTAATTTCATAGTTTTACATGTAGCTGTCTAGTTTTCCCAGCAGCACTTATTGAAGAGGCTGTCTTTTCTCCATTGTATATTCTTGCCTCATTTATCAAAGATAAGGTGACCATATCTGTGTGGGTTTATCTCTGAGCTTTCTATCCTGTTCCACTGATCTATATTTCTATTTTTGTGCCAGTACCATACTGTCTTGATTACTGTAGCTTTGTAGTACAGTCTGAAGTCAGGGAGCCTGATTCCTCCAGCTCTGTTTTTCTTTCTCAAGATTGCTTTGGCTATTCGGGGTCTTTTGTCTTTCCATACTAATTGTAAAATCTTTTGTTCTAGTTCTGTGAAAAATGCCATTGGTAGTTTGATAGGGACTGCACTGAATCTGTAGATTGCTTTGGGTAGTAGAGTCATTTTCACAATGTTGATTCTTCTAATCCAAGAACATGGTATCTCTCTCTATCTGTTTGTATTATCTTTAATTTCTTTCATCAGTGTCATAGTTTTCTGCATACAGGTCTTTTGTCTCCTTAGGTAGGCTTATTCCTAGGTATTTTATTCTTTTTGTTGCAATGGTAAATGGGGGTGTTTCCTTAATTTCTCTTTCAGATTTTTCATCATTAATGTATAGGGATGCAAGAGATTTCTGTGCATTCATTTTGTATCCTGCTATTTTACCAAATTCATTGATTAGCTCTAGTAGTTTTCTGGTAACATCTTTAGGATTCTGTATGTATGGTATCATGTCACCTTCTGCAAACAGTGACAGCTTTACTTCTTCTTTTCTGATTTGGATTCCTTTTATTTCTTTTTCTTCTCCGACTGCTGTGGCTAAAACTTCCAAAAGTTCCAATAATAGTGGTGACTGTGGAAAACCTTGTCTTGTTTCTGATCTTAGAGGAAATGGTTTCAGTTTTTCATGATTGAGAATGATGTTGGCTGTGGGTTTGTCATATATGGCCTTTATTATGTTGAGGTCAGGTCCCTGTATGCCTACTTTCTAGAGGGTTTTTATCATAAATGGGTGTTGAATTTTGTCAAAAGCTTTTTCTGCATCTATTGAGATGATCATATGTTTTTTCTCCTTCAGTTTGTTGATATGGTGTATCACATTGATTGATTTGCGTATACTGAAGAATCCTTGCATTCCTGGGATAAATCCCACTTGATCATGATGTATGATCCTTTTAATGCACTGTTGGGTTCTGTTTGCTAGCGTTCTGTTGAGGATTTTTGCATCTATGTTCATCACTGATATTGGTCTGTAGTTCTCTTTCTTTGTGAAATCTTTGTCTGGTTTTGGTATCAGGGTGATGGTGGCCTCATAGAATGAGTTTGGGAGTGTTCCTCCCTCTGCTATATTTTGGAAGATTTTGAGAAGTATAGGTGTTAGCTCTTCTCTAAAAGTTCGATAGAATTCACCTGTGAAGCCATCTGGTCCTGGGCTTTTGTTTGTTGGAAGATTTTTAATCACAGTTTCAATTTCAGTGCTTGTGATTGGGCTGTTTATATTTTCTATTTCTTCCTGGTTCAGTCTCGGAAGGTTGTGCTTTACCTAGAATTCATCCATTTCTTCCAGGTTGTCCATTTTATTGGCACATAGTTGCTTGTAGTAATCTCTCATGATCCTTTGTATTTCTGCAGTGTCAGTTGTTACTTCTCCTTTTTCACTTCTAATTCTATTGACTTGAGTCTTCTCCCTTTTTTTCTTGATGAGTCTGGCTAATGGTTCATCTATCTTGTTTATCTTCTCAAAGAACCCGCTTTTAGTTTTACTGATCTTTGCTAACATTTCTTTCATTTCTTTTTCATTTATTTCTGATCTGATCTTTATGATTTCTTTCCTTCTGCTAACTTTGGGGTTTTTTTGTTCTTCTTTCTCTAATTGCTTTAGGTGTAAGGTTAGGTTGTTTATTAGAGATGTTTCTTGTTTCTTGAGGTAGGATTGTACTGCTACAAACTTCCCTCTTAGAACTGCTTTTGCTGCATCCCATAGGTTTTGGGTCATTGTGTTTTCATTGTCATTTGTTTCTAGGTATTTTTGATTTTCTCTTTGATTTCTTCAGTGATCTCTTGGTCATTTAGTAGTGTATTGTTTAGCCTCCATGCATTTGTATTTTTTTTATAGATTTTTTCCTCTAACTGGTATCTAGTCTCATAGCATTGTGGTCGGAAAAGATACTTGATGCAATTTCAATTTTCTTAAATTTACCAAGGCTTGAGTTGTGACCCGAGATATGATCTATCCTGGAGAATGTTCCATGAGCACTTGAGAAGAAAGTGTATTCTATTGTTTTTGGATGGAATGTCGTATAAATATCAATTAAGTCCATCTTGTTTAATGTATGATTTAAAGCTTGTGTTTCCTTATTTATTTTCATTTTGGATGACCTGTCCATTGGTGAAAGTGGGGTGTTAAAGTCTCCTACTATGATTGTGTTACTGTCAATTTCCCCTTTTATGGTTTCTAGCAGTTGCCTTATGTATTGAGGTGCTCCTATGTTGGATGCATAAATATTTACAATTGTTAAATCTTCTTCTTGGATTGTTCCCTTGATCATTCTCTAGTGTCCTTCTTTGTCTCTCGTAATAGTCTTTATTTTAAAGTCTATTTTTTCTCATATGAGAATTGCTACTGCAGCTTTTTTTGATTTCCATTTCCATAGAGTATCTTTTCCATCCCCTCACTTTCAGTCTGTATGTGTCCCTAGGCCTGAAATGGGTCTGCTGTAGACAGCATATATATGGGTTTTGTTTTTGTATACATTCAGCCAGTCTATGCCTTTTGGTTGCAGCATTTAATCCATTTACATTTAAGGTAGTTATTGATATGTATGTTCCTATTACCATTTTCTTAATTGTTTTGGGTTTCTTATTGTAGGTCTTCTCCTTCTCTTGTGTTTCCTTCCTAGGAAATTCCTTCAGCATTTTCTGTAAAGTTGGTTTGGTGGTGCTGAATTCTCTTAGCTTTTCCTTGTCTGTAAAGGTTTTAGTTACTCCATCGAATCTGAACGAGATCCTTGCTGGGTAGAGTAATCTTGTTTGTAGGTTTTTCCCTTTCATCACTTTCAATATATCCTGCCACTCCGTTCTGGCTTGCAGAATGTCTGCTGAAAGATCAGCTGTTAACTTTATGGGGATTCCCTTGTATGTTATTTGTTGTTTTTCCCTTGCTGTTTTTAATATTTTTTCTTTGTATTTAATTTTTGCTAGTTTGATCAATATGTGTCTTGGCGTTTCTCCTTGGATTTATTCTGTATGGGACTCTCTGTGCTTCCTGGACTTGATTGACTATTTCCTGTCCCATACTAGGGAAGTTTGCAACTGTAATGTCTTCAACTATTTTCTCATTCCCTTTCTTTTTCTCTTCTTCTTCCGGGACCCCTATAATTCGAATGTTGGTGCATTTAATGTTGTCCCAGAGGTCTCTGAGACTGTCCTCTGTTCTTTTCATTCTTTTCCCTTTATTCTGCTCTGTGGTAGTTATTTGCACAATTTTATCTTCCAGGTCACTTATCCGTTCTTCTGCCTCAGTTATTCTGCTATTGATTCCTTCTAGACAATTTTTAATTTCATTTATTGTGTTGTTCATCACTGTTTGTTTGCTCTTTAGTTCTTCTAGGTCTTTTTTAAACGTTTCTTGTATTTTCTCCTTTCTATTTCCAAGCCTTTGGATCATCTTTACTATCATTACTCTGAATTCGTTTTCAGGTAGACTGCCTATTTCCTCTTCATTTGTTTGGTCTGGTGGGTTTTTACCTTGCTCCTTCATGTGTTGTGTGTTTCTCTGTCTTCTCATTTTGCTTAACTTTCTGTGTTTGGGGTCTCCTTTTCTCAGGCTGCAGGTTTGTAGTTCCTGTTGTTTTTGGTGTCTGTCCCCAGTGGCTAAGGTTGGTTCAGTGGGTTGTGTAGGCTTTCTGGTGGAGGGGACTAGTGCCTGTGTTCTGGTGGATGAGGTTGGATCTTGTCTTTCTGGTGGGCAGGACCGCATCTGCTGGTGTGTTTTGGGTTGTCTGTGAACTTAGTATGATTTTAGACAGCCTGTCTGCTAATGGATGGGGTTGTGTTCCTGTCTTGCTAGTTGTTTGGCATAGGGTGTCCAGCACTGTGTCTTGCTGGTCATTAAGTGGAACTGGGTCTTAGTGTTGAGATAGAGATCTCTGGGAGAGCTTTCACTGTTTGATATTATGTGGAGCCAGGAGGTCTCTGGTGGACTAATGTCCTGACCTTGGCTCTCCCACCTCAGAGGCACAGACCTGACACCTGGTGTGAGCACCAAGACCCTGTCAGTCACACGGCCAGGTATATGGGGAGTTTCTTGCCTTTTGGGAAGTCTGAGGTCTTCTGCCAGCTTTCAGTATGTGTTCTGTAGGAGTTGTTCCACATGTAGATGTATTTCTGATATATTTGTGGGGAGGAAGGTGATCTCCATGTCTTATTCCTCCACCATTTTGAAGGTCTCTCCCTCATTGAATCTTCATCCCTAAAAGACTCAGACCTAAAAGACTGTTAAAATTTGCCTAGAGTCCCAAGATTAGTTTGAACCAAGCTCTTCTTAACTCCACGTTCCACTACTACTTCTTGTTCAGAAGACACTCAAAGTATTCCATGTGCTCATTCCCAGATGGATGCTGAAGAATGGATTGACTGATATGTAAAACCAGAGAGCATTTGGTAAGCCTCAGTAACTAAACCTGTTAGAGGAACTCCAGCACAGATCAAATTCTTCATTAAATAGTGATGTGAGAGGAGCCCGGTGTAATACTCCACACTCTAGAAAACACCATGGAAGCTACAAAGCGCGTTTGTGAAGACCTCTGATGATGTGAGTGTTTGACAAAGAGTGAGATGGCTGTAAACAGGAATCCACTGCTGACACTGTTGGAACTGCCATTTCATAGTGGTCAACCGAGTCCTTGTAGCACAGGACAACACCAGTCTATGATAAAAGGCAGTTGCACATGCCCCATGTTCTGCTCCTAGCTCTTGATCCTCTCTGGCATCCCTTCCGAGAGGTACTATTATTGCTGAATGCTGAGGCTGCCGCACCAGATCAGCTGGGAGAGAGTGTTTCCTGGCTGTCTGGTTTGAAGCATTCCCTATGTGCTTCTATTCAGTTTCAAAACTGAGCTCTGAACATAATCCCAAGATATCTAGATATCTGCACAATTGCAAAATATAGACTCAACCTCCTCCCCTTGCCTTTTCGGAGATGCTTTTCAATAGCACATGCATCTCTCCAGACATGCAGACCTCGGGCTTCTCTGGGAGCAAAGGCAACAGTAAACTTGGATGTTTTGACCTGAAGGGAGAACATTCACAACAGTAAGGAGGGTAGTCCATGGGGTTTTATGATTTCACCAGAAAACTCAGGTCTGACAAGGCCAGTGATGCCAGGGAGACCAGGCTATGGACCCACCAAATAATTTTATTGGATGCGTATTTTGCCTTCACTCTGATGAAACACAGATGGCTTGACCCCTCTTTGAGGACTATGATCCTTGGAACTTGCCTAACTAAATATCCAAATACTTCTGGATCTAATGCTCAGACCAAGAATTTCCTATTAGAACATCACAAAATGGTTTAATCCTTCACTTACAAATAAGCTGTAGCACCATGTGTTGAAATGAGCAGCAAATTTCCAAATTTCATTTTTATGTCTTCTGTACTTGTCTGGCTTAGAATGGAACAGAACACCATAAGTCAGGAGGAACACTTGGCTTGTGTAAGTAGACAAATGACCATAAGCAAAGGCCTCCTTACTCCATCTAGACATTGTGGTACAGAGAGGTCAGAACCTTGATCCACTGTGCTTTCAAAACCCTTTTTAGGTGGTAAAAGGCATTGCTATACTGTTACCGTTACATGGTGGCTTCAGGAATCACCCCAGCAGCCTTTGGCAGGAAAACTATGGGGCTGCCCAATGACGTAAATTGTATAAATGTTTTTGAATGACTTAAAAAAAAATCACTCTAAAAGTAAACATTCAGGTATGTCATAAGAACAAGTTACATTTTGAAAGAAAGAGTAGTAGGAAGATTCCTTTAGGAATAAACCTACAATGAGCTTCTCCTACTAGTAAAATATGTAATAGAAATATGTTGACCTTATTAGAAGAAAGAAGAACAAAGAGAGAAAAGCCATGATGAATTCTTCGAGAAAACTGTAGAACATGCATAAAATTTGGAAGAAGAAAATTCAAATTGCTCATAATCGTACCACCCAGAGATCACATTGCTACACTGGTGAATACCATATTAACCAATGATAATGTGCATGCACGTGCACACGTGTGCACACACACACACACACACAATAACAACGGCAATACTGAAATTATTACACTGTTTTATGCTCTGCTGTCAACATTTTAAATAGCTTTCAGAATTTTTATACCTAGCATCACTTGGTGGACTTAATTGAGTCATGAGATCCTGTCTATGAAATGGACATTTGATTTCTTGCCCTGGATGTCACTTCATCACTTTTCCAAGTTATTAAGTTGTTATGAGATGTAAGTGACTTTACAGAGATCTATAGAAATCCATATCTCTATATGTGGAAGAGGTGCCCTAAAGAAGGCAGGTGGTGACCTGAGAGTTAGAAGACCTGGTTGAATGTCCCTTGAAATGCATTTTACAATTGGACCTCAATTTCTTTAGCTATAAAGATGGGCAGATGGTGATGATCCTAGTTGTCATTTCTAGGCCAGGTAAACTGTCATTCTCATAATTTTATTATTCTTGTAATTGGCATTATTGGACATCCACACATATTCCAACATTCCTCCAGGCTGCTGAAATAATCTCCACTCTTTGGCAAAGATGCAGAACTTATCCAAGTGCTGTTGTCACGTGATGGAGACTTCCCATTGCACGTGAAGGGTGGGTTACACAGTGGAATGAGCTGGTAAGACAGAGAGCCATGGAATAATGAATGGCAAAGTGCAAAGCCAGAAACCTGAGGAAGTTACACACTTGGGCAAGAACTGTGTGGTTTGGTGAAGCCCTGATTCAAGGGGTGGTGGACACCAGTGTCGGAGGGCCTGAAGCAGACAGGGTGAAAGATTGAAAATCCAAACTGAAGACTATTTCATGACTCCTGCCCTTGGGATATTCACTGTACTGGATCTCTCAGTAATGAGCCAAGTATCTCTCTTTGCTTGTCGAGGCAGACTGGAGTTCTTTGCAAACATCTATTCTCTGAAACCCTAAAGAATAGAAATACACCAATGCATGTGGACCAGTATTGAGGAGAGAGAAAAGTGGAGCCTTAGAGAGAGCTGCTAACCTGAATACAACCTGAACTTCAGGCATCAGCCCTCTTAAAGACAACCTATACTGCCTGCCTCATTTCCTTCTTTCCTTTTTAATCCGGAGCAACAAGGGGGAAGAAATGAAGGGCTCAATTACCTTGCTAGATTCAAAGAGAATAAAGCCGAACAGATTAAGGAATTATATATGCATGAGAAAGACTCTTAAATCTCCATGGCTCACTGAAATCAGCTCCCATTCCTTTGTGTGGAAGAAGAAAACAGCTGAACCTTCTGAGTTGGATCTGGGCTGGAAAGTGACACCTGCCTGGACTTAACACTTCCTGCTAACTCTTTATGCCAACTGTTTCTGCAGATGAAAAAGTAGACCAGATTCCTTTATCAATTCAACAGATAAGTGTCTCACAGACACAAAAAAATTATCAAAAGTCAACTTCTCTATCATCTGATGGCTGGCAGCATCCTGCAGTATTTATGAAGTGCTATTACACTGTGGTTACTTTTATGTGGCCATAAGTCTTTCAATGTATGTGAAATTACAGCTCATTGAAATCCATTTAATGAGGACACAGCCTTCACGTTTCAGAGTTAAGTCTCACAGAAGAAGTTATAATCATGAATTTTCCTTATTAAGTTCCAGTCTTTGTATGTAAATGGAAGTATTAAAACAATGACATACAGATCAAAGTTTTTAATTTTAGTCCCTTGCCTCAGATTTAATTTAAAAGTCTTAAATTATGCAGCAAATTGCATCTCTTTATTCTTACAGCTATTTAAAACAGATTTAATTATTTCCCATAACATGCAGACACTACTTCTGCGTAGCAGTCCTCTCAAATGAATGCCTTCTAAATCAGTTTTGTTGAGTTCTTAAGACTGATTAGGCCCTTTGCCATCCATCCTGTGCCTTCAGGTTCTCGCATTGGATTTCTCTAGAAAGCCGAGTTATCACATTGAAAGTCTACAGCCTCACTAGGTGCTCATTAGTGGCCCAGAGGACATCCATCTTAAGCAAGTCTTCAGACAGAGATGCTACCTCTCATTGCTGGGGTCTCACTGCAAAACACCATCGATTGGCTTCCTAAAATTCAAGTGTCGTAAAATGTAAAATGTTCGGCTTCTTAAACACAACTTCATGGATTCCTCCTCTCCCTTCTTGGTTGGTTCCTGGATCAATGTTCTTTGTCCTTAAGGAAACAGTGATGCATAAATGCATAGTGTGAGTTTGAGTGTGTGTGTGCATGTGTGTGTGTTCTTGGATCTGCCATAATGAGTGAGTCTGGGTTGGAAGCAAGACTGGCTCCTTTGCCTTGTTGCTTCTAATGAAGATTCTTTTATTATTGTAAATTTGGAGAGAATCCTCAAAGCAGCAGGGATGGGGTTCCTGACACGGGAGCTTTTCATCAACTTCAACAGAATTATGCGGTTCTCTGAGTAACCAAGCTGTAGGATTTTGAAGGACTTGTGTTATGATGTCATTGTGTCACCTAGATGTGGGGGTGCGCTCACATGCTATTTACAAAAAGGGATTCCACTTCCTGAATTTGTCAAATCTGCAAAATTTTGGCTCATGCACATCCTATCGTACATGGAGTTACAAGTTGGCATCAGTGTACTTAGCCTTTGATTATCTTCAGTCAATAAGAAGTTCTCTTCTTTGCTCTGGTTTTAGCAAGGTTTTCATTGATATTCTTATGTTAGAATTAGGACATGCACTAGAACAGAATAAAGGAAGGGATTTGGATTTCAGATGAAGACTTTAACATGTTTGGGATGTTATTCAAATTTTAAGAGCCTTTTTCCTTTTAAGTTTAGACTTTATCTCTACACTCCTTGGGGAAGCCTATCCAAATCCACACACATTTATTGAGTTCCTATCAATATTGTAGGCATGGTAAGCAGAGATGCTAGAGCTGCACCCAGGCAGGATATGATTCCTATCTTAATAATATTGATCATTTATTGGGAGATGCCAAAAAGAGATGACTGCTATTATAGATTAGTAATATAGATATAGATATCTATAATAATCTAACATAGATCATTATTATAATTTAATTAAGTAAATTAATTTTCTTTTTGTTTTGAATGAATACAAAATATTTAGTATTTTCCATTTTGTGTGTTTAGATTTTTACTTAAAACTTGATACAGCAGAGGTCCTAGTTAACCCAAAACATGTAGTTCACAAGCTGAAATATGTCTACTCATAAATGAAAATAAAATTGGACATGACATAAAATTGGAACTCAGTAAAATATTTGTTGAAGAACATATAAACACATATCTAACTAGTTGGTGGAACGGTTCAGTCCTCAGGTCTCTAATGCTTTAGTTGATATGCATAGGAGATGGAGCCTACACGGAAGGGTTTGTATGTAAGTAACTGGGGACAAAGAAAGGCGGGGGGGTTGCATCAGTCCCCAGTCCAACCTAGCCTTGCAGACAGAAGACAAGTCTAGAGGAGAAACTTGAACCAGGAATAAACCATGAGACACAGGAGCATGATCTTTGGTGCCCAAATGATAAAATATTACACTGGCTTGGACAGTCTTCTGCCCACATCTCATTAATCACACTACGGTGCCATATCAAAATGTAGCAGGGACCTCTTGGTCCCTTTGGCACCTGGAGGACTTGCTGCTTTAGGGGCATCAGAAGCATGGCATTAATATCCCTATTGTTATAAAGAATTGGCACTAGGTATGGGGGTAAATCAGATACTCTATTCATAAAGTAAATTTAGGAGCAACAAATTCAAATGAGAAGTGAACTCAGAAATTTTGAGGAGGACGTAGAGAAACCACGTATTACCAGTGGCACATGTCAGGAGTTTTTGTTTGTGTGGGGTTTAAATTTAATTTAGCAATATTATAACCTAATTCATACCTAAGACTCAGGAGAAGTTTGGTATACATGGATGTTAAAGTCCTTGAGTACTGCATTCATATCCTACGTTTTCCAACATTCTTTAGAGTGGATCAAACAGCACTAGATACATTGTAGCCATTCAATAAATTGCAAAGAGGAGGATTTGGCCGCTCTCTTTGCTGAAACGGTTTTCAACAAGCTGATCTCAAACCAAGAATATTCTCAGAAAATCCAGGAGGAAACTCTTGATTTACATGTTGACGAGTGTCTAAGAATACAGCAGGAGCCACAGCGCCGACTGGCTTGGACGTAGGTAATTTTGCCTGTTCTTTCTACCCCTTGATCTTTGTTACTCCTGCCAAGCGTCTCTAGAGAGCCTTAGGAAATACATGAAGTTCTTTGCCAGAAAATGGTTGTTTCCGCCACAGAGAAGCAGTAGAAAGGCAGGAGAACACAGATCCTGGATTTGACTCCTGGCTCCATTACTTAGTAGCTGTGTGATCTTAGGTGAGTTACTCTGCCTTTCTGTGCTTCGGCTGTGCCATCTATAAAGTGATAATGATAATATCAGTACTTACTCGCATAGGGCTGCGGTGGGATCTAAATGAGACAATGCATGAAACACTCATAAACTGGACCATAGTTAGTGCTCAATCAGTGTAGGACATCTGAATCATTAGCGTGTCAAGTTTCAGTGCTCCTCAGCTTCTCTGAGACACTCTGTTGTCCTGTATTCTGCATTGTTTATCACACACCTCAGCCATGCCTACGTATATAATCCAGAGATTAATAGAGAAACTGAGGTTGTTTCTGTAAGACGAGCTTGTGACTCATTAGCACAGGATCTCACAATCAAATGTGAGGTCTCCAGGGCCTCTTGACATGGGGACAGTCCTTAGGGCTTGGGCTTTGTACTAGGAGGCAAGAGCATCAAGGGGCCAATTCTGACAGGTGCAGGCAGCAGACTCATCCCTGCTGCTGTAGCTTTGCCCATTCAAGTGGAATGAGCTCACTCATTATTTTTTCCCCCTTTTTGTGCCCAGAAGGCATGAATTTACACATCTTAGAACCAGATTCCCCAATCTGTTCCCACATCACCCAGCCAAGTTTGAGATGCCTGATAATCTTGGTTACATGGAAAGCAACACTGAACAGATGAGAGCCTGGCCTCTGTCCCTGGAGGGTGTACAGAGGTTGGAGCTGACCAGGCCTGATTTCTTGTTTCAGATCTTGCTCTACTGTATCCTTCAAAATGAAATAAAAATCTATATTCTGAATCCTGCTCTAGCATTGACATCTGCTGCTTCAAAAGATGATGTCCTTCTGAGTATCATAATGAGGTTCCTTATGTCTCTGGGAAAGGGACCTTCACCTTCATCATAGGATATAGGATTGTCCTGGAAAATGAATCCCTCCCTAACAGTTTTCTTTTTCCTTATTGTTTAATGACCTAAATACTAAGTGTTTTATTTGAATTTCTAAAGTGATTTTTAAGTAAGCTTTTTGTTGAATATAGTACACATAAAAATATGCATATCATTAAATACACAACTTGAATTTTACAAAGTGAATGCATTTATTAATCACCAAGTAATTTAAAATCGCTAATACCACCAAAATCCTCCCTTCCACTCCCCCTTCAAAGGTAATAATTATTCTCATTTCTATCACCATAAATCAGTTTTGCCTATTTTTTGTAGATTAATTAAGTAGGCTCACATAAGATGCATTTTTTTCAGTCTGATTTCTTTAGCTCAATATTAGCTATGAGATTCATTCACATTTCTGTATGTAGCAATAGTTTGCTGTTTTTCATTGTTGTATGGTATTCCATTTGATATGTGTACTGGCATTTATTTCTTCATGCTGATGTTGATCAATATCAGTAATTATAGCTTTATTTTCTATAACTTCCATTTGCTTACTGCCTCCTATTGATGACTGCTGTGGGGTTAAATTTTATATCTTATCCCATATTCATAAACATATTAATCATATCTCAGGCAACTGTTCTTTCCTCTGTTGCTTTTTTCCTGTTCTTGGTCCTGTTTCTTGATATATCTGTAATTATTTAAACACCCCAAATTCTATACACAAAAAACAAGGAAGGCCTCTGATGTATGTTATTTTCCTAAAGAGGATTTGTTATAGCTTCTGACAGACATTTAAAATGGGGGAAAATCACTCTAACCCTTCAAAGACTGAAATAATGTCAGTTGAGATTTCAGGGTGTAGAGAGTCTGGTCTAATTCTGTTTTGTCCTTACTCCCAGCATAGAGTTTTCCAGAGGTCTCCAGAACCTAGTCTTGTATCGTTCACCAGGGCTTTCCTCTTGATAGTCCCTAACCTCAAATTTTTTATCTCTCCCAAATGTAATACTTCTAAAACCTATGTTTGACTTCACATCCTCTTAACTGACTACTTTCTATTTTGTCTGTATCCCTCAGATATTGTCAAATAACTCAAGGGAACAAAAGACACAGAATATTGTATGACTTCTCTATGCTTCCCTTCTCTCTGTGTTTTGACATCATCAGTCCCAGCTGACTTGGTAACCCTGAAGTCCAACCTCTATCTTCCCAGGCTTGTAAGTCCACCAACAGATGTTTAGCCAACACTTTCCATCCCACCTTCTACTGGGAATCTGAAAATCTGACCTCTTATATAGTATGATGTATGAATTGGCAAGGTTCTTAAGGGGAAAAACAGCATAAAATGTTAGACTCATCACAATGAATTCCCCATCTCTCAAGAAAAGAACTGTAGCTTCTTAAATCCTCTTTCTCCTTCTGTGTGTATGTCTGCCTCTCTCTTTCCCACTCTCTCTCTCTCACTCTTGCTCTAAATAATACATATATATCTGGTTTGCAGCAAGCTAGTCTGTCATAGCCTCAGGCAGAAGTCCCCATAGATTTATTTCTGTGAAATGCAAGCAACTCCAATTGGTCTAAATTGGCCCATCTCTTTCTAGTTCCAACTGAAGAACTTTGGGGAACATTAGTATTTAGAAAACTGAGTATGGTTAAAAGGCACTTATTAAGGGGATAGTAGAAAAGAGTATTAGGTTAGAGTAGTGGTTTTCTAAGTGGTCCTTGAACTAAAAGCAACAGCATCATCAGAGCCAGGGTTGCAAACTCATTTTGTTCAGTTTTTTCTACAGGAATTAAAATACTAAGTATTTTGAGTAAACCTGACAATGTAATCCTAACTGCTTCATCTTTTCCCCTTCAGGTCACACTCTAGAACCTCTCAGACTGGTCTATCCCTCTTGATGTTGCCCTTGTTTCCTTCTTTTTTTTTTTTTTTCTTGAAGTATGATGCATAACCTACCACCTTGTTAGAAATGCATACTCCTGTGTCCTACCTCAACCTACTGCATCAGAATCTTTGGCAATGGAGCCCAGGAAACTGTTTTAACATGCCCACCAGGTAATTCCTATGCATATTAAAGGCTGAGAACCACTGGGCTATCAGAAGAGGATGGGGTAAGTCAATGTTGTATATCTTCATCCTGGTGTCATTATGAACTTTTAAAATCCCATTGTATTCACAAGGCCTAGCACAGTGTTGGCCATATTTTAGGTACTCAGAAAACACAGTTGAAGGTAGCATACCTGATTTAATAATTGAGATAATTTTATGAAAGTGTTTATCCTTTAGAGATCATCTTCCTCATTTACAAGATGACAAACACACCCATGTACATTCTAAAATACATAACATAAATGTCATCTTATCCTAACATCTAAATACTCATAAATTTCAGACAATCATAATTTGGCAAATAATAATTGATGCTTATAATAATATCCCTGAGGTGTTATTTAAAAATAAACCTATTAATTGTCAAAGAAATTATACTCAATTATGTTTAGATTGGCCTTGATGCTGTATGTATGACCAGCATGTTGCCTTTAGAAAGAAAAGCCAAGACTTCAGGTTAAGAGAAGAAGACAGCATTAGCAGCTTTTAGGTTAGTTCAGTATGTATGTGTGTTAAGTTATTCTAGGAATACCATTGATGTATTCTGAGAAAACATTTTGCTAAAAGTGCCAACAAGGAAAGGTTAAATCCAAAGAAAATCCCTAGCAAGTGAGAGATTCAGTAAGAGAGAAGAACAACTTACAATGAAATAAAAAATAATTGAAAAAATGTGTCAGAGAAAGTGAAATGATAACAACAACATAAACCAAGGAACTAAAAGTAGAATAGAAATTTTAAACAAAATTAAAAAAATATATATATATATGAAAACCAAGACAAAAAGACATGTAAAGGGAGCCATGACTCCTTAGGAAAAATCACTGGCTCTAGAAGGTAGAGGGGAGACGGGCCTCAGTCCTACCTCTTCCAGCTGCACCACGAGAGTAACATTGTGCCCTTGTTCCGCTGTCAGCTTTCCATCAGCGGTGACAATACGGAGCCCCCGCGGGGCCTTCCCTGGGCACTTCTGTGGCTTGGCTGTGTACTGTTCTCTCACCCCATCAGTGCAGTTATTGGAAACCACCTTTCTATACCTAAATGGAAAAAAAGAAGGTCAAATTGTAATCCAGCTCATGATAATTTGGATCACTCCTAACATTTTTTATAAAATTTTATTTATTTATTTTCGGCTGTGTTGGGTCTTCACTTCTGTGAGAGGGCTTTCTCTAGTTGCGGCAAGCGGGGGCCACTCTTCATTGTGGTGCGCGGGCCTCTCACTGTCGTGGCCTCTCTTGTTGTGGAGCACAGGCTCCAGACACGCAGGCTCAGCAGTTGTGGCTCATGGGCCCAGGTGCTCTGCGGCATGTGGGATCTTCCCAGACCAGGGCTCGAACCCGTGTCCTCTGCATTGGCAGGCAGATTCTCAACCACTGCAACACCAGGGAAGCCCCACTCCCAACTTTTGAAGCTGAACCTTCTGCTTGCCTTGAGGGCTATCAGTAACTACCTTTCCGGTTGCTCTGAAGATTACAGTTTATTCATAGATAGTACCCAACAGAGAGCCAAATCATCATATGAACACACTGTATCTATTATTAACATTTTAATTTACTGCTTTTATTTATTTAGTTAATTGATGAATCAAATCAATTCACTTTGGAGCTGTGGGAAATGCATAGCAGCAGTAGAAGACAAGGTCCTTCCTTGCCCTCAATAAATTTATAATCTAGCTGAAAAGATACACATGGATAATCTAGGAGATACTTCAAAGGCTATATAATTAAGGGTTAGAATGAGTAATAGATATTGCAAAGGAATGTGTAGTTCAGAGAAAGAATAGATTCTTATGCATTATATGCCTCAACATTAGATACCATACAAGATGCTGTACTAATGGTACAGTGCAGAAAGTTGGCTAAATTTGATGGTTTTTAGTCAATATTTCATGAGGAGTTATACTGCCTTAACAGTTGAAACTTCACATTAAGGAGACTTCAGTCTACAGATAAGTAAATCCTTCCAACTGTTTTGTTTTTTCTTCTTGTTTTAGCTTTAATAGGAAAAAAAAAAAAGAAAGAGAATTATCCTACAAATTTATCCTATACAATTGATCAGATTCATAGTAAATTAGAATCTGTGGGTTTTAAATAACTAACCTTTAAGACTTCTGAGGTTCAGTGTTATCTATTCATCATCTTTTTTTGTGTGGAGTCCACAGCAACAGCTTTATGTATTCATATATTTGATTTCTCAAGTCTACCTGCTTGAAGTTATTGGTAGAGCTCAAAATGGAAGCAATCACAGTCCAAGGTCTTTCCATTCTTCTAGACCAGGAGTTGACAAAACTTTTTACATAAAGTGCCAGGGAGTACATGTTTTAGCTTTGTAGGTTATATAGTTTTTATCACAAGTACTTAGCTCTTTGGTTGTAACACAGAAGTGGACATGGACAATGCACGAAAGAATGACTGCATCTGGATTCTAATAAAACTTGATTTACAAAATCTGGTAGTGTGCAGGCCTGCAGACTATTATTTTCCAACCCCTTCAAATCTAGCCAAAGTCCTTTCTCTGTCCCTAAATCTCAAGAATGACTACCTAAAAGAATGGTTGAGAAAATAAAATTAAATACTGTCTGGGAAAGTGCTTTGAACACTATGGATCACTGCAAGGCCAGTTATTAATTTAAGCTCACCTCACAGGGTAGTTGTAAGGATGAAATGGATTAATGTACACAGAACACTTAAAACGCCCCTGACAATTAGCAAGTGCTTATGAAATGCTGTCAATAATTTTTATTTAACATTATTATTTATCCTACCTGTTCACAACCTTCATGGATTCCACTTTCTTTAGGATAAGTCACAAATCCTCTGATCTTGCGAAAGAAGCCTTTGTTTTACTTTTCTGGACTCTTTCTTCCCAACTAGCTCATTCTGCCAAACTTCTCTTTTCCATCCTCTTGAAAGTACTTCCTTTCTTTTGTTCTTTCTGCTTCCGTGTCCTCCTGTATGCTTTATCAGCTGCCTAAAACTTACCCACACTTTATTTTATTTTTTGAATTTTATTTTATTTATTTTTTTATACAGCAGGTTCTTATTAGTTATCCATTTTACATACATTAGTGTATATATGTCAATCCCAATCTCCCAATTCATCACACCACTACTCACCCCCCCTGCTGCTTTCCCCCTTGGTGTCCATACGTATCCTCTCTACGTCTGTGTCTCAATTTCTGCCCTGAAAACCAGTTCATCTGTACCATTTTTCTAGGTTCCATATATATGCATTAATGTACGATATTTGTTTTTCTCTTTCTGACTTACTTCACTCTGTATGACAGTCTCTAGATTCATCCACGTCTCTATAAATGACCTGATTTAGTTCCTTTTTATGGCTGAGTAATATTCCACTGTATATATGTACCACATCTTCTTTATCCATTCGTCTTTCGATGGGCATTTAGGTTGCTTCCATGACATGGCTATTGTAAGTAGTGCTGCAATGAATATTGGGGTGCATGTCTCTCTTTGAATTATGGTTTTCTCTGGGTATATGCCCAGTAGTGGGATTGCTGGGTCATATGGTAATTCTATTTTTAGTTTTTTAAGGAACCTCCATACTGTTGTCCATAGTGGCTGTATCAATTTACATTCCCACCAACAGTGCAAGAGGTTTCCCTTTTCTCCACACCCTCTCCAGCATTTGTTGTTTGTACATTTTCTGATGATGCCCATTCTAACTGGTGTGAGGTGATACCTCATTGTAGTTTTGATTTGCATTTCTCTAATGGTTAGTGATGTTGAGCAGCTATTCATGTTCTTCCTGGCCATCTGTATGTCTTCTTTGGAGAAATGTCTATTTAGGTCTTCTGCTCATTTTTGGATTGGGTTGTTTGTTTTTTTAATATTGAGCTGCATGAGCTGTTTATATATTTGGGAGATTAATCCTTTGTCTGTTGATTCATTTGCAAATATTTTTCTCCCATTCTGAGGGTTGTCTTTTCATCTTGTTTGCAGTTTCCTTTGCTTTGCAAAAGCTTTTAAGTTTCATTAGATCCCATTTGTTTATTTTTGTTTTTACTTCCATTACTCTAGGAGGTGGATCAAAAAGGATCTTGCTGTGATTTATGTCAAAGAGTGTTTTTCCTATGTTTTCCTCTAAGAGTTTTATAGTGCCTGGTCTTACATTTAGGTTTCTAATCCATTTTGAGTATATTTTTGTGTATGGTGTTAGGGAGTGTTTAATTTCATTCTTTTACATGTAGCTATCCAGTTTTCCCAGCACCACTTATTGAAGAGACTCTCTTTTCTCCATTGTATACCCTTGCCTCCTTTGTCATACATAGATCAGTTGACCATAGGTGCGTGGGTTTACCTCTGCGCTTTCTATCATGTTCCATTGAGCTATATTTATGTTTTTTTGCCAGTACCATACTGTCTGATTACTGTAGCTTTGTAGTATAGTCTGAAGTCAGGGAGTCTGATTCTTCCAACTCTATTTTTTTCCCTCAAGACTGCTTTGGCTATTCGGGGTCTTCTGTGTCTCCATACAAATTTTAAGACTTTTTGTTCTGGTTCTGTAAAAAATGCCATTGGTAATTTGATAGGGATTGCAATGAATCTGTAGATTGCTTTGGGTAGTATAGTCATTTTCACAATATTGATTCTTCCAATCCGAGAACATGGTATATCTCTCCATCTGTTGGTATCATGTTTAATTGCTTTCATCAGTGTCTTATAGTTTTCTGCATACAGGTCTTTAGTCTCCCTAGGTAGGTTTATTCTTAGGTATTTTATTCTTTTGAGTGCAATGGTAAATGGGAGTGTTTCCTTAATTTCTCTTGCAGGTTTTTCATCATTAGTGTATAGAAATGCAAGAGACTTCTGTGCAATAATTTTGTATCCTGCAACTTTATCAATTTCTTTGATTATTTCTAGTAGTTTTCTGGTAGCATCTTTAGGGTTCTCTATGTATAGTATCATGTCATCTGAAAACAGTGACAGTTTTACTTCTTCTTTTCCAATTCGTATTTTTTTATTTCTTTTTCTTCTCTGATTACCATGGCTAGGACTTCCAGAACTATGTTGAATAATAGTGGTGAGAGTGGACGTCCTTGTCTTGTTCCTGATCTTAAAGGAAATGCTTTCAGTTTTTCACCACTAAGAATGATGTTTGCTGTGGGTTTGTCATATATGGCCTTTATTATGTTGAGGTAGGTTCCCTCTATGCCCATTTTCTGGAGAGTTTGTATCATAAATGGGTGTTGAATTTTGTCAAAAGCTTTTTCTGCATCTATTGAGATGATCATATGGTTTTTATTCTTCAGTTTGTTAATATGGTGTATCACATTGATTGATTTGCATATATTGAAGAATCCTTGCATCCCTGGAATAAATCTCACTTGATCATGCTCTATGATCCTTTTAATGTGTTGTTGGATTCTGTTTGCTAGCATTTTTTTGAGGATTTTTGCAACTATGTTCATCAGTGATATTGGTCTGTAGTTTTCTTTCTTTGTGACATCTTTGTCTGGCTTTGGTATCAGGGTGATGATGGCCTCGTAAAATGAGTTTGGGAGTGTTCCTCCCTCTGCTATATTTTGGAAGATTTTGAGAAGGATAGGTGTTAACTCTTCTCTATATGTTTGAGAGAATTCGCCTGTGAAGCCATGTGGTCCTGGGCTTTTTTTTGTTGGAAGATTTTTAATCGTAGTCTCAATTTCAGTGCTTGCGATTGGTCTGTTTATATTTTCTATGTCTTCCTGGTTCAGTCTCGGAAGGTTGCACTTTTCTAAGAATTTGTCCATTTTTTCCAGGGTGTCCATTTTATTGGCATATAGTTGCTGTAGTAATCTCTCATGATCCTTTATATTTCTGAAGTGTCAGTTGTTACTTCTGCTTTTTCATTTCTAATTCTATTGAGTCTTCTCCCTTTTTTTTCTTAATGAGTCTGGCTAATGGTTTATCTATTTTGTTTATCTTCTCTTTTAGTTTTATTGATCTTTGCTATTGTTTTCTTTTTTCCTAGTTCATTTATTTCTGCTCTGATCTTTATGATTTCTTTCCTTCTGCTAACTTTGGGTTTTGTTTTTTTTTCTTTCTCTAGTTCTTTTAGGTGTAAGGTTAGATTGTTTATTTGAGATTTTTCTTGTTTCTTGAGGTAGGCTTGTATTGCTATAAACTTCCCTCTTAGAACTCCTTTTGATGCATCCCATAGGTTTTGGATTGTGGTGTTTTCATTGTCATTTGTCTCTATGGACTTTTTGATTTCCTCTCTGATTTCTTCAGTGATCTCTTGGTCATTTAGTAGTGTATTGTTTAGCCTCCATGTGTCTGTGTTTTTTACGTTTTTTTCCCTGTAATTCATTTCTAATCTCATAGTGTTGTAGTCAGAAGAGATGCCTGCTATGATTTCAATTTTCTTAAATTTACTTAGGCTTGATTTGTGACCCAAGATGTGGTCTATCCTGGAGAATGTTCCGTGTGCACTTGTGAAGAAAGTGTAAGCTGCTGTTTTTTGGATGGAATGTCCTATAAATATCAATTAAATCTATCTGGTCTAATGTGTCATTTAAAGCTTGTGTTTCCTTATTAATTTTCTGTTTAGATGATCTGTCCATTGGTGTAAGTGAGGTGTTAAAGTCCCCCACTATTATTGTGTTACTGTCAATTTCCTCTTTTATAGCTGTTAGCAGTTGCCTTATGTATTGAGGTGCTCCTATGTTGGGTGCACATATATTTAGAATTTTTATATCATCTTCTTGGACTGATCCCTTGATCATTATGTAGTGTCCTTCCTTGTCTCTTGCAACATTCTTTATTTTAAAGTCTATTTTATCTGATATGAGTATAGCTCCTCCAGCTTTCTTTTGATTTCCATTTGCATGGAATATCTTTTTCCATCCCCTCACTTTCAGTCTGTATGTGTCCATAGGTCTGA
Source organism: Hyperoodon ampullatus (assembly GCF_949752795.1). Classification (NCBI taxonomy): domain Eukaryota; kingdom Metazoa; phylum Chordata; class Mammalia; order Artiodactyla; family Ziphiidae; genus Hyperoodon; species Hyperoodon ampullatus. The sequence continues at coordinate 206,687,629 of NC_136914.1, forward strand.
GGTGGGTCTGTTGTAGACAGCATATATATGGGTTTTGTTTTTGTATCCATTCAGCGAGCCTGTGTCTTTTGGTGGGAGAATTTTATCCATTCATGTTTAAGATAATTATTGATATGTATGTCCCTATTATCATTTTCTTAATTGTTTTGGATTTGTTTTTGTAGGTCCTTTTCTTCTCTTGTGTTTCCTACTTAGAGAAGTTCCTTTAGCATTTGTTGTAGAGCTGGTTTGGTGTTGCTGAATTCTCTTAGCTTTTGCTTGTCTGTAAAGCTTTTCTCTATTGAATCTGAATGAGATCCTTGCTGGGTAGAGTAATCTTTGCTGTAGGTTCTTTCCTTTCATTACTTTAAGTAAGTCATGCCACTCCCTTCTGGCTTGTAGAGTTTCTGCTGAGAAATCAGCTGTTAACCTTATGGGAGTTCCCTTGTATGTTATTTGTCATTTTTCCCTTGCTGCTTTCAATAATTTTTCTTTGTCTTTAATTTTTTCCAGTTTGATTACTATGTGTCTTGGCATGTTTCTCCTTGGGTTTATCCTGTATGGGACTCTGTGCGCTTCCTGGATTTGGGTGGCTATTTCCTTTCCCATGTTAGGGAAGTTTTCGACTATAATCTCTTCAAATATTTTCTCAGGTCCTTTCTCTCTCTCCTCCTTCTGGGACCCCTATAATGTGAATGCTGTTGCCTTTAATGTTGTCCCAGTGGTCTCCTAGGCTGTCTTCATTTCTTTTCATTCTTTTTTCTTTATTCTGTTCCACAGCAGTGAATTCCACCATTCTGTCTTCCAGGTCACTTATCCATTCTTCTGCCTCTGTTATTCTGCTGTTGATTCCTTCTAGTGTATTGTTCATTTCAGTTATTGTATTGTTCATCTCTGTTTGTTTGTTCTTTAGTTCTTCTAGGTGTTTGTTAAACATTTCTGCATCTTCTCTGTCTTTGCCTCCATTCTTTTTCTGAGGTCCTGGATCATCTTCACTATCATTATTCTGAATTCTTTTTCTGGAAGTTTGCCTATCTCCACTTCTTTTAGTTGTTCTTCTGGGGCTTTATCTTGTTCCTTCATCTGGTACATAGCCCTCTGCCTTTTCATCTTGTCTATCTCTCTGTGAGCATGGTTTTTGTTCCACAGGCTGCAGGATTGTAGTTTTTTTGCTTCTGCTGTCTGTCCTCTGGTGGATGAGGCTATCTAAGAGGCTTGAGCAAATTTCCTGATGGGAGGGACTGGTGTTGGGTAGAGCTGGCTGTTGCTCTGGTGGGCAGAGTTCAGTAAAACTTTAATCCACTTGTCTGCTGATGGCTGGGGCTGGGTTCCCTCCCTGTTGGTTGTTTGGCTTGAGGCCACCCAACACTGGAGCCTACCTGGGCTCTTTGGTGGGGCGAATGGCAGACTCTGGGAGGGCTCAAGCCAAGGAGTACTTCCCAGAACTTCTGCTGTCAGTGTCCTTGTCATCACGGTGAGACACAGCCACCCCCCGCCTCTGCAGGAGACCCTCCAACACTAGCAGGTAGGTCTAGTTCAGTCTCCTATGGGGTCACTGCTCCTTCCCCTGGGTCCCGATGCGCACACTACTTTGTGTGTGCCCTCCAAGAGTGGAGTCTTTGTTTCCCCCAGTCCTGTCAAAGTCCTGCAATCAAATCCCGCTAGCCTTCAAAGTCTGATTCTCTAGGAATTCCTCCTCCCATTGCCAGACCCGCAGGTTGGGAAGCCTGACGTGGGGCTCAGAATCTTCACTCCAGTGGGTGGACTTCTGTGGTATAAGTGTTCTCCAGTTTGTGAGTCACCCACCCAGCAGTTATGGGATTTGATTTTATTGTGATTGTGCCCGTCATACCATCTCATTGTGGCTTCTCCTTTGTCTTTGGTTGTGGGGTATCTTTTTTGGTGAGTTCCAGTCTCTTCTTGTCAATGATTGGTCAGCAGTCAGTTGTGATTCCAGTGGTCTCGAAAGAGGGAGTGAGAGCATATCCTTCTACTCTGTCATCTTGAACCAATCTCCCTTATCCACACTTTAAGTGGCAGCTTACCTCCTGTTCTTTCCTGACTATGATAGTAAAATCATAAGAAGTTCATATTTAGTCATTTAGACATGACTAGTCATGTTCTAGTCATTGTACTAAGTTTTTAACATGATTTGCCTTCAGAATATCCCTAATAAGGAAGGTATTATTATTCCCAATATACAGATGAAATTAAGATTCATAGAACTTAACTAGTTTTCTCAAGATCATACAGCTAGGACCCTAGATAATTTGTCTCTAGAATACATGTACTCTTTACCACTGCACTGTACTGCCTCTTTAACTGGAGTGAGATATCTGTCCTCTAATCTCTTACAGGAATCCTTATGATTTACTTGATAGGAGTCATTTATGCCTTTTATGATTTTCTTCCTGTGTGACTGTGAACTTTAAGCTCCTTGAGAGCATCCTTGTGCCCAGACGTGCAAGGCTGATAATCAGGAGGTTCACACTGGGATGACTGTACGAGGTTAAATGTGGAAATATCTGCCTAACAGTTGGGTCTTACCACTGCCCAAAACCCTTCAAGCATCTCACCTACCAACCCAGCTATGCTGACCCCTATCCTTGGAGTCCCTGCTTCTCCTGGCAATCCAGAAGTGAATGGGTTAATACCTAGAACACCAGGAAACCTCCCAAACCCTGCTCCTAAACTAAGATCCCTATTCATTCCGATTGGTCATTGCCATGTCTGAGCATCTCGAACATCACCCCATCTGATATTTTGAAAAGTCCATTGTAGATGCTTATGACTGTACACTGATGTGAAAGAAAATAAGGACAGATGGGAAAGAAGAAAAATACCATGCAGACACTGGAGAATGGTGACATTCTGTTACCAGCAATGGTAGCAGAAAATGACCAGCATTGTCACACGGTAATTATGGCATCCCAGTGAGTTAAACTCACTGCGTGTATCAGAAATGTGCATCAGAAACTCCCTGCATGTTTCAGAGGCAAGGCACTATGCAAATTAAAGGCAGGTTATAATTTTTAATCACTTAGCATCCAAGCACACCTGTGACTCTATCTTGGTGAGCAGCTATGGAGGCATGGGCCCACCATCACCAGTGGAATCATCAGCTAGAGAACATTCCTTTTGTTTGTCGCTGTTCTGACCAATCATCGCCACAGGCTTTCCTGAATCCTGCAGCAGCAGGAGTCCTCTTTAAACCCAAAGCACGAATCCATCCCTCTGGGATTCTGCCACAGAGAAGACTTGGTAATTTTTTTTTAATGCTCATTAAAAACCATTCTGAAACCATTTTATTTCCTGGATGAAAATGGCATCACATTAGCCCTACCAGACCAGTCCCCGAAATTTAGAAGAAAATTGTGCAGAAATACAGAGTTCATTTACTCAAGTAAGCACACACCTGCATTACAGAATGGTTCAATTTTCATCCCAGCAGCAATCCCTAGGTCTGAGTTACATAAATGAATAATACATTTAGTATGTTATTAAATGGGGCTGCTTACCTCTGTAATAACAAGGCAACTTATGATTATGTTGGACTTAAGCTCTGAATATTACTGGGATGCATTTAGTTGGTAAAACATTCTTCAATCTGCCAAGAATAAAAATGCTTTATAATGGCAAGGGAGTCTTTGTACAATTACTGAAAGGAAACATTCTGCAAATATACCTTTGATATTACCGACCGTTCATCTGTAGATAGTGTCTTGTTATTTCAACAACCCCAGTTTCAGCTACTCTCTTCCTTCCTTTCTTGATACTCCTCTGTCAACTTTTCCTTTTTACCCCTACCCTCTTTGATTTTCCTTCTGGCTGCCTGCCAGTCTTAAAAAAAAGAGGAAGGCCATAGTTTTTCTTTGTGAGAGTAAAACTGGAAAAAACATTGGAAGTCTTCATATCCTGTGATTTTGCTATTCAGCAGTTTTTTAAAATTTATGATTTTGTACAGATGTTTATGGTACAGATGTTTGATACAGATGTTTATGACTATTCAGTGTATGCTAAGTTGACAATATAGTCTAGTTTAGTCAATCACAACCCTGTATGTGATGTCAAGACCCTGCCCCCAGAAATTATGGTTTACTTGAGAATTCTGGGCATCAGTGAGTTTTTGTTTTTAAGTTCCCCTGGTGATTCTAGTGTGCAGCCAGGATTAAAGATCACTGCCCTGGTGGTTAAAACTAGTGCTGTGGAACCAAATAGTCTGAGTTTAAATGCAGGCTCTTACTCATTAGATAAACTTGGGCAATTTACCCAGACTCTAATGTTTGGGTTCTCTGCCTGTAAAATAGGAATAATTACAGAATCTTTCCCTAAAGTTCTTGGGAGGATTAAATGAGATAATGTATTCAAAAGGACTTAGCATAGAATCTGGCACATTGCAAGACCTTAATAAATATTAAAATATCAAAAGGTAGTAAAAAGTTAGTATTCAATGTTTTAAATATTAGCTTGCTCTTATACAGCAAGTTCCCTGAAAATAGAAGCCATGCTCTTACTGCCAAGATTACCTTAAGATCAAATCAGACCACATCAATTTCTTCCTTAAAATCATTCAGAACTGCTTATGGCTTATCCATAAAGGGTAAAGTTCAGGTTTAAAGGAGAGCTCCATGATCTGTCCTCAATGCATTTTTTTTCAGCTTTAGCTCTTTCCACTGCCTGACATGCTTCCTGAGCTCAGGCCAGGTTGAAGTCTACATGTCTTCTTCTGCCTCTGTTGTTCATTCTGCCTGGGATGGTCTTTACTCTGTCAAGCTCCTATTCATTCATTAAAAATCAGTGTAGAGGGCTTCCCTGGTGGCGCAGTGGTTGAGAGTCCGCCTGCCGATGCAGGGGACACAGGTTCGTGCCCCGGTCTGGGAAGATCCCACATGCCACAGAGCAGCTGGGCCCGTGAGCCATGGCCGCTGAGCCTGCGTATCCAGAGGCTGTGCTCCACAATGGGAGAGGCCACAACAGTGAGAGGCCCGCGTACCACAAAAATAAAAAACAAAAACCCCCAAAAACAAAACAAAATAAGATCAGTGTAGAAATTATGTTTTCCTATGATGTCTCCTCTTTTTTCACAGTAGTTGTTACATGTAATGACCAAGAAAGGGCTAGAACTCTAGGTTTTCTTATAGCCAAGGTAGGTCTTGTTGTCGCTGAGCTCTGTTGACCTTCATTTGTGCACACGAGAAAAATTTAAATAGTTTAATTTCTTGGTTTGTACTATGTGTCTTTGTTTTCAAGGGAAAACCGCCTTGTTACAATGACACTTAACTTGAAACGAGAAATGGGCAAGCCCTGGGGACAGAGAAGGGAGCTGGTTCTGGGGACAGTGTATGGCTAACACTTAAAATCTTTCTAGATCCAATGTGCTCATATTTCAACAATAATCCTATGTAGCAGCCATAACCCCAACATTCAGAAAGAATAGGGTTCCATGGCTGACGAAGCAGGTTCTCCAAGTTTCTCTCCTCAAGGCAATAGCTCTCAGGACTTTCCCCTTAAACTGAGTAAGCAGGCCTTGGGATTAGGGGACTCTCATCAGACAGAACACTAAATTGAGGGGAGAAAACTTCTCTTGCATTAAGTAGGATGGAAGCACAAGTCATTTAATTTGAACAGTAAATAGAATGTGGCTTCATTCTGAATGCCAACTTGATGAAGTGAGACATATGGCCAAGTTAAACTAAATGACAGCATCAAAAATCATGAGAATGGCTCATGGAATCCACTGCTAGAGTCAACTAGTTGTACAACAAATTTATAGAAGGAAAATTTCCCTACTTTTAAGCATCGGCAGTCCAAGGAATCCTAATACTGAATCATTTCAAATTGGTCATGAACATGTCAGAACCTGAAGGGATCTCAAAGATCATCCAACAGAATCCCTCTGTTTGCACATCAGAAAAAAAAGAGATGCAGTTTAGAGGGCTTGCCAAGCTCACACAGGGGGCAAATAGTGGTTATGGGCCTTGGGACTGAGTTTGGAACTCTCCTGCCATGATGCCATACTACGCGGATGAGGATCGTTATTGCCAATACCACTGATGTGGGCAAGGACGGCGATGCAAGGAACCAGATCTCCACGTACACCTTCTTCATTACAACCCTAATGCCATCCCATACAAATATGGGAAAATGCATCTAAGAAAGATATTCTGAAAAATCAACTTTGTAGCAACAGACAGCTATGGAGCGTTTGCTGTGAGACTGCATGGATGAGTTCCAAGAAAACAGTTACTTGGGCCCTTGCAGTGCTGGGGTCTATAAACAATGCAAGTGATTTCCTTTCTGTGGACTTGAAACACATGCACCACTTTTAGGACTAGTTATTCTCTGTGATGCACATTGACAAATCTTGCTGAGTAAATCAGACTGAACATCAAGATCCCCAGCAAGATCAGAAATGGGATCACTTGGGAAATAACCACAGCCCCCAGAGACCCTGGAAATAGCAACCCCAGAGCGCAGTGGCAGGATAACCAAGGTCTAAATGTTTTCATAGCTGGAAAGGAATACGTTTCTAGAAAGCATTTTTATTTATTTGTTTTTTTAACACCTTTATTAGAGTATAATTGCTTTACAATGGTGTGTTAGTTTCTGCTTTATATAGAAAGCATTTTTAAAACATTCTAAATGTATGTTGACAGTATGGAGATTGCTATTTTGCTATACTTTATGTGTATATATTTTTTCCTGGACCCACTAAGTATTTTTATATAGATACTGAATTAATGTTATTTTAAAATCTTTTTTTTAACTTCCTGAGTAAATATTCCCATTGAATATTGAGGAACTAACCCTGAGGATCAATAACAACTGTCACTGTACATTTACATTCTTTCTGGAGGGATTAATGGCTCCTCGAAAGAAACTCCACAGACAAAAATTTCTATATCCACTTTTTTATAAACACATCTAGAAATATCTCTGGCTTAATAGCAAAAAGAAATCTGTCCCTTGAGAAGATTATCTTGGCTTCTTAGAATAAACCAGCCCAATGTCTACTTTATTTTGTATTTACAGACTCTTTTACGGTTGGCATGAAACAAGCAACATCCTAGTTAATTTGGCAACTTAAATTTGTATCATGTTCCCTGGATCCAAAACAGTATAAACAAGATTTAACCATATATAAGTACAACTAAATAAGCTTGGGCTTCTGTATGTGCAAACTGAGATATTTATAGTCATCGATGGAGAAACAGAGGAATGAGTTTGAGGTTATTTCAGCACTAAATGCCAGATGATGTACAAAGGAATACTGATTTCATTTTATTTGAAGAAAAGGGACTCGTTTACTAATCAGGTAAATGTGTTATCTGCCTTGAGTGGTACTGGGGACAGACGTGGTTTTTTTTTTGTTTTTTTTTTTTGCGGTACGCGGGCCTCTCACTATCGCGGCCTCTCTTGTTGCGGAGTACAGGCTCTGGACGCGCAGGCTCAGCGGCCATGGCTCACGGGCCCAGCCGCTCTGCGGCATGTGGACTCTTCCCGGACCGGGGCACGAACCCGTGTCCCCTGCATCGGCAGGTGGACTCTCAACCACTGCACCACCAGGGAAGCCCAAGACGTGTTTTGATGTACAGTGGTTACTAATTATGTGACTTTATGAGCCTACACAAGCTATTATTTCAGTTTTACCGATGACCAAACAAGGGCTTAGGTTAAATGTGTCCTAGATCTCAGTACCGTCATGACTATTAACTATGAAATAAATGTCTGGACTATAGATACACAATAAAAGGAAGTTTTCCCCCTCTTTTTACCTTCACTCCAGAGGAGTCCTTCACTCCAAAAGTCCAGATGCTGGTGATGGCATCTGCATTTTGTAAAGTGACTACTATCTGCTAAGCACTGTGCTGCATGCTTCATATACAGTATCATATTTAATCAACCTCCAAAAGCAAATAGCAAAATTTTATAGGTTACAAAACTAAATCTCAAAGAAAGGAAGTCACTTGCTAAAGATAAAGGTAAATGGCAGAGACGGGATTAAGACTCTTAATCTGTTTCATTCTAAAATAACTCTATTTTTCACCAAACAACACATCCCCCCTTTGAGTTCACTCTGTACCCATAACAGGCTGAGGCCCCATTACCAGCCTCCTTGCTTTCCATGGAATGGCTTGTGGAAGGCACGAAGGAAAGGGTGAAAAGAGGTAGGGAGAACGTGGTAGAAGCATGCTCACACGCTGTCCTGTGGTGTGGACATTGGACACTTGAGACCACTGGACCAAGCCCTAAGGACTGGTGGCTACAGCCACCTACAGGGACATTCTGTACCTATTTCAATACTTATTCCAACTCTCTTTTCTAAGACCTTGCTAAGAACTGAAACAAAAACTGCACACCTGTTCACTTCTACACAGTGAAGCTGGTAACAATTTTGGCATCTCCTTGAAATAGCATTTCTATTGGGAATAATAATAACCAATGTTAGAATGTTTCCATCACAGTGAAGTGAGTGAATCTGAGAACACTGTTTATATATCCAGGGTAATAAACTAACTGTGAGTGCAACCATAACCATTTACAAAGTGAGGCCTTAAAAAAAAAAAAAAAAAAGGAAGGTTTACCTGCATGCTTTCAAGTAAACTCGCAGAAAGGTGCTACTGGCAGATTTGCTTGTTAAGCTTGATTGACAAGGGACGACTGTTTAGTAGACCTGTTCAACTCAAGTTCTGATTGCATGGCTGCAGTCTGTGCCCTGCTGTAAGGGACTGGGTGAGGCAAGGGAGGTGCCTGGTGAGTGAAATCTATGGAGGCAAGAACTCTCAAACCAGCCCTGCCCTTGTGATTCCTCTGCACTTCATCCCAGCCTGAAGCTAATACAGATTCTGTGCTGACAACCCGAGATGCTCATGGATGGCTTAAAACAGGCATTGGAGGGACTCAGCGGGGCCCAATGGCTCCTTAATTCTAGAGACTTCCAGGCACAAACGTCAGGGCTTGTCTTTGAGAAAACTACCAGCATGGCCTTTTCACCTGGATCATTTCTTGTTCCTTTGCCTACAATAACCTGCTTCACACCTTAATTTGGGAAATCCTGCTTGCCCTTCCTCTCAGTGTTCCCTTACAGAATCCATTGGTGTCCATGTTTTAAAGGAGGATGGCAGTTAATATAACTGAATCTCTCATGTGTGGGACTCACAGGCAGCGCGTGGGCAGGAAGCTGGTGTTTCAACCCTTAATGGGGGAGATATCTGGCAATGCCTGGATACTCAGCTCTAAAAAGCAATCAGCTGATTGGGTGGAGTTTGCTTTAGGGGCTCTCAGAAAGACCTTCAATTGCCAAAGAGACTCTAATTATTGTTGTAGGGTATTTTTTGTGTTTTGGGGGGTTTATTTTATTTTATTTTATTTTTTTGGTGGTATGCGGGCCTCTCACTGTTGTGGCCTCTCCCGTTGCGGAGCACAGGCTCTGGATGCGCAGGCTCCACGGCATGTGGGATCTTCCCGGACTGGGGCACGAACCCGTGTCCCCTGCATCGGCAGGCGGACTCTCAACCACTGCGCCACCAGGGAAGCCCTGTTGTAGGGTTTTAATAACAATTATTATGTTATGAGAATGCTAACTGCAGCATTGTTTATAGCAGCACAAAACAGGAAATGACCAAAATGTCCATGAAAGGGATGACTACATAATCCCAGGGGCTTGAATCCTAGGGAGTTAAAAGAAATTAGATGGAGAGTAGCCTTATATACTCTGACTTGGAAAGATGTTTAAGTTATGTTTTTGAATGAAAAAGGGAACTAGAAGAACAACACATCTAGTAGGAAACTGCATATAAAAACAACCAAATTAATTTTGTATATTTTTTTCTTGGCATCATTATTCACTGACAAATGCAAAGGAAAGTGTTTAGAAACATGTATATCAAACAGATCACACTTGTGTGGGAAAGGGGGCCAGGATTGGGGTGAACATCTGAACTGGCTTTTTAAACAGAGAAAACATGTATTTGTTTTGTAATTAAACATCTGTAAGTGAAAAGCTAAATATTTAATGGCAGCATTGTAGCAGCTACAACAGATTACTGAATCTGTGCTTATGAAATGCCACTGAATCGACACAGAGCCAAGTGACATCTGGGGTCAGGGACTGGAGTGGTATTCAGAAGGGCAGAAAGTTCTTTTTCAATTTCACCTACACTTTATCTCTTGCCAGCTCTTGTGTTGGCTACAGACACTGCAAATGGGAATTTGATGATATTGGGGCCTTCTTTGAGGGTGATTTCAGGCCCCTGTCCCAGCTAATGGTCTTTCTATTCCTGATGCAAATGTGTAGTTTAGACAGTAGGTTGATCTGTGGGGTTATGATTAATACCCGCTTCCCCGACCTTAGCCCATAGGGCGCTATGCAGATGGTCACTCTTCCACCTGTGAGCCCTTTACTTTTGAGAGCAGGGCATTCATCCTATCTGCTGATAACTGGTATTAATTGTATGTTCCTTTTACACAAACTTGCTCACTGATGCTAATGCTTTTCTGCAGAAAGTTTAAATGGAATGGATGAAACTAGCAGATGTGATAACTCAAGAAAAGTCCCTTAGGGTCAGATGCTCTCAGGTAATGCCCACGGAGAGGAGCAACCTTCTGAGAGTGGAGGTGGAGCCCTAGGAAGTAATATTTGTGACTGTGTGATTAATAAACATAACTGCATTGACAAACATTTATATACCTGGACACATATTGTTGAACCACTTTTTTAATTGAAATTTTAGTTTTATAGGGCATAGGTGAAAAATCCCATTGAATAGAATACTATAAATTATTCATCTCTGATGTTTTATTTTATATGGGTTAGGATTTATTTGGGTTTCACATACTGAGTTCACCAAAGGAATGGTGAAACCTATTTAGGGGTAGCTGAAAAATGTGTGTGTGTGTGCGTGTGTGTATAAATATATGTATATAATTATAAAATTAAAATACATATATATTCTCAATAAACTGAAAAGTGAGGGGTCATCAGCCTTTATTCTGCCTTATTACAGTGATTTGAGTAGCCTCTGGAACAATTAGACCCCTCTGTACTTCAGCCTCCTCTCATTAATACCAAAGAGAGAATAGTATAACTCCCCTGACTGACAGTGAAAAAAAATCAATTCTGAAATTAGCTTCAGGGGCTCTTAATGCCCTTTACAATGTCTAAACATGTTGGTACATGCAAGTGATAAAACTACTGTCTTTGGCATTTCTTCACCATTAAGTTTAGTTATTTCACCAGCCCTGTTCAATTTCTCCCACGATGCTAGATGCTGAAGACCTCACTGACCTATTGCTGTAAAAATGTTATTTGTATTTTTCTCAGATTTTGTGTTTCTCTTCAAATAAATCACAGCTTATTTCTTTATTCAATCAGAGATAAGAATATTTGATGTATGTGTCTATGTTTTTTCCCTCCTTCTGCAAAAAGTTTGAATGGAATGGATGAAACCAGCAGATGTGATAACTCAACAAAAGTCCCTTAGGGTGAGATGCTCTGAGAGTAGTATATATTATTTTGGTAATTTTTTTAAATTAAAAAAACTTTTAAAATTTCAAATACAAAAGTACATAAATGGAAACATGAACATCCTCTCCTCTGTATTGCAGCTCGCATGAGAAATGAGAAGGGCAATTGTCAAGTAATGCTGGCCTATCGGTGAGGTACCTACTCTCTCCCTCCCTCCCTTTTTCCCTCCTCCCACCCCTTCTTCCCTCCCCCTCCCTCCCTCCCCCTCCATCCCTCCTTCCCTTCCTTCCTTCCTTTCCTCTCTTTTTAACTTTTCAATATCAGAATTCTCAAATATGCACAAATGAGAGAAAATAGTATCATAAATACCCATGCCCTCATTAACTTATCTTCCAAATTTACTAAACCTATCCCTTTTTCTAATATTTTAAAACAAATGCCATATACCATGTATCTTTAAAAGATAAGGTTTCTTTTTTTAGCCTAACCAAAATATCATTATGACACCTAAATATATAATATATTTAGTTAATATAATAGAAATATTTAGATTTAGATATAACCTGATATCACCTGTGATAGTCAATTTTATGTGTCAACTTGCATGAGCCTCAGGATGGCTAGATATTGGTCAAACATTATTCAGGGTGTTTCTCTGATGGTGTTTTTGGATGAGATTAACATTTAAATCAGTAGACTGAGTAAAACAGATTGCCCTCCCTAATGTGGGTGGGCCTCTTCCAATCAGTTGAAGGCCTAAATAAAACAGAAATGCTAAGCCTCTTCTGAATAAGAGAAAATTTGTCCTGCCTGACTGCCTTCAAACTGGACAGTGGCTTTCTTCCTGCCTTCATACTCAGATGGAAACATCAGCTCTTCCTGGGATTTGACCCTGCTGGCCTTCAGACAAGAACCTCACCATCAGCTTTCCTGGCTCAGCATCAGCATTCAGACTGGGACTGGAAACAAACCATCTGTTCTCCTGGGTCTCCAGCTTGCCAACTCCCACCTTGTGGATGTCAGGATTTGGACTTGCCCACCTCCATAGTTGGGTGCTCCCATTCCTTATAACAAATCTCTTTATATACATACATATATATATATATAAAATCTCCAATTGGAGATAGAAAAACATATCTCAGGAAAACCCTGATACATACATCACTAATCACCAGACCACAGTCCATTTCCCCATATGGTTCAAAAACGTCTTTTAATAGTTTTTTTGAATTAGAATCCAAATAAGTTCCGCACACTATTTTCTAAGCCCATAAATATCAGTTACAATTGTGGGAAAGTCACGGAATGGTTTCCCTTTTATGGTATTTCTTAAATAATATTGGATAAACCCCACAACACAGATCATTAAACACAAAATTTAGACTCTGATTCCAGATTTATAAAGATCAGAATGCATGCCTTCAATGTGTCAAGACTGGACAGAGAGAAAATGAAACACATTCCTACTAACACTAGTATACTCTTGAAAAGTCAATGAGCTTCTTTTCTGCCTCAAGTTTCCACATCTATAAAACAGGAAATGCATATGGGAAATATTTGTTTGGCCTTCCACACAGGGATGTCGTGAAGGTAAAAGGTAGCCTCATGTGATTAACTAGTTCTGAAATAAAGTATCAAAAAATGAAGATATGTATATATTATCATCATCGCCACCTTCATCCAAGGAACCTGTTTCGTTTCTTTGTTTGCAACTGGGGTCTTATTCTCAGATGAAATTTGTACTATTAATGCAAATTTGTGCTGTATTATTAAAATGAACAAAAGCAAGTAAATCAGTGCTGTAATGAAATAGGCCTGGCCTTTGATCAGACATAATTCGGTAAGTTTAACACAGGCTGAAAAGCAGCAGAAGTTGACCTCCTAAGGCCACTGCTTCAGACACTCACCCGGTACTATTGAGGTAACTCTGTCCCAAGCTGCAGTCCTTCGACAGAGAAGATGGATTGAACCAAAAGGCTGGCAGGCACTGACCATTGCTGTGTCGCTCATAACCATAGTCACTGTTGGGGAAAGAGCCAAGAGAAACCTTTCAGTAGATGGCAACATTACTGACAACAATTGCACGTCAGTCCACAGCCAACTTCTACCCCGGTCAATTAGTCAAAAAACAGGAATTCACTGAATCAATGCCTTTCCAAACATGGAATCTTTTTTTTTCCATGGAATATCTATCAATTACCCATGAAAACATTCTACAGAAGCCATTTTGAGAAATGCTAGCTTGGAGGCCACAGGGGTGCCTGTGTAGAGAGGAAAGCTCAATGCCCAATAATTCTCATTAAACACCTTTAAGCTGGGAGAGTAGATGTTGTTCTCATTAGGGGGAGACACAGTACTGATTGTGGTTGGGCCCAGAGAAAGCTATAAAGGTGGAAGTCGTCCTCAGTGTCAAGTTTCACTGAAGAGTTTAAGGCATCCACATGTGGCATAATCCTCATTACTAGTGATGTCTTTGGGGTGCTCTTCCAAGACATCTGGATCTACCAAGGAGAGCTGAGCCAGGTCTCTCTGTGCACAAGCCATATGCTTCAAAGTCATAGCAGGAAAGGAAATTTACTTCAGGACTGCTGCAAGCATTCCCCCAAGGAAAAGCTCCATCCTATGCCATTAATGCTGCAGTTGCTTTAAATCTGCTCTCTAGTTTGAAAATAGTCAAAGACTTTCCTCAGCCTCCTCGCATTCTTATTTCCAGGAGCCTCTGAGTGGCCTGATATTCTTGGCTTCTGAAAGATGAACCCAGGCGCAGAGTATGGCAACAAATCGCACCTCCACACACACAGATAAATCGCAGGTGGCAATCAGTGAGCATTAGTATGAATTGGCCCATCTGTGTAATGGAAGTGAGATACTGGCACACAAGGGTTGCCGAAGGAGAATTAGGCTTGCTCAGGGGCCTGTCACCAGGCAGCTGGCACCTAGAATTCTGCCCATACCAGCTGGATTTGGTGCTGATGCAACACAGCATGGGTAGGAAGACTTCAGGAACGCTGCCTACAGGACACCCAGTGTTCATTTAAGGAAATTATTTTACAAACGCTGAAGAATAACAGGCAAGGTCCTCTGGTAGAGGGCTGTCCAGGGGAGAGCCAAGCCAAGAGAGAACATTCAGTGACAACCACCTTTCATTATGCTATAGTCAAGAAGAATCACCGAAGCTCTAGCTACTAGTAGAAACCAATAAGATCATGGTGATCCTTCCAAAATATTTTCAGAAATCATGCAGTTACAAAAATCCCATTTGACCAGGTGACCTTACGATGGCCTTGTTCATGATGCATTTCCCACTTCTCCAATTACATTTTAGTTAGTGGGATGAGCATCAGATTCCAATCACAAATGAATGCAGGAATTGGGCCAAGACTAAGGGGAGTGAGAGATGGAGGAAGGTGGAAACTTAATTGATTTCCTTACCCTGTGTTCTTTTCACCCTAGTCAAGCTTAAAATCGAGAAGAAAACAACACATGACAATGCCAACAGCAAAAGACTAGCCTATGTTGGAACCTTGTAGAAAAGATTCCCAAAGGAACAAAGGTTTCCAAAAGAAATCAGGGAATTAGGACTTACTTTTTCTCTTTGGTTTTCTATGTGAAAATAAATTTGCTCTCTGCCAAAGAATGACTGTTCAGTAAGGCCGAAGTCAAACCACTAAGATAAAAAGTTAACTCCCCATACGGATCCTCCTTGAATAGAGTGAGTGAAGGAGAAGCAGTCAGGTTTCAGAAAGAGGGATGTGATGAATGACACACTCTCCATGGAACTTTTCCCTGTGAATGTATTTCAGGATGTCAATCCTGAAAGGTAGGACAGAGATAAAATACTTTTGTCACTGTAACAATGTTACACTGACTGAAACAGAAGTCAGGGCTGGGGAGGCCCCCCCAGAATTCCTTGTGAGCCCCCATGTAACTGAAGCTCTGCCTTCCCTCTGGCTGAGCCCGGAGAGATAAAGAACTGACTGTTGGCTTGCCTTCTTTACCAACAAGAGAGGAACAGCGTTGGGTTATCGGTCTGAGTTCTGGCAGCCAGTTTGCCAGGCCTACCAGTACTATTTATTTAGAGAATGCTCCTGTCATGGTAGCGTGACAGATGACTTCCTTTTTCTAAGATATGTGATGTGTATGTACACAGTATTTCAGCCCAATCACTGATATTTTGATGATCAGATACGTGACCGATGATCGTTACGTGGCTAATATTGTTAAATGAATGTCTTTGGTTCTTATGCTGGCCAACTTTCAATTATTTAACACTGATATACACATTTAGCAAATGCTTTCTCTAAACCAAAAGCATATAAATAAATTTTATAAAGAAGAAGGAAAAAAAGGAACCAAAAGTGAGATGGACATGATCAAGGGAGTTACCACCTATTCATCCTCAGTCATATTTCAACCTCATCGGAATGTCAAAACCAGAACAAAGCAAGGGCATCACTGGAGCCACAAGCTAGTTTTCTGCTTAACTAATGCTCCAGAAAGAACATTGTGGAACTCTGAGTATATTTAACTTCTCAATGTCTCAGTACTTTTCCAGTTTAAACTCGCTTAATCCTGGTAAAGGAAGAAGTCTCTCTTACCGCTAGGTTCACAAAGCCACAGACGGCAATACTAGTGATTCCATTCTTGCACTGAATTCAGAAAAGTCTTCCATGGCTGTCACAAGCAATAGTCAGCTAACCACTGGTTGAAAACATCCAGGTATAGACAATTTACTGTCCTACAGGATCATTGTTCCACTACCAGGAACCCTAGATTCTAGAAAGACTTTTATCTTGAGCACAAATATGTTTGCTCCCTGAAATGTCCACTTATTGTTTTCAGTGTTGCTGTATGAAGAAACTCAGGGTCTATCTAGTCTCTCTTTTTGTCCTGAGATCTGTCAAATATATGAAGATAATTACCAGCCATCTTCTGAGTCCTCCTTAAGTCTAAAGAAACCCCTGGTTTTTCCATATACACACACACATAGCTAGTAAGCCATGATGTCCCCAAGTGGTAATTTCACATGAATGTAGGCTTGTCACTTGGATTTATGCATGTTACTATTATTTGATATCTAAGCTTTCATTAAGGCCCATGTGGGTTTGAAATACTAGACGACTCTATGGGATAATAGTACAAGCTCACCAGTCAAAATCAGCCTCTGTGCAGACACAGGGTTCAGACTCCATAGCTCCTGCATATTTGCCTTGCATACATTTCCTCTCTGATTTTCTCTTCTTATATATCCTTTTTGCTCCCATGATGCATGCTTCCCCCTGTAAGGAGACAAGAATCTCATGCAGTCGGGCATACAGCTTGGACCTTCCCTACTCAGCATCAGGACAGTTCCGGGAGATGGTCTCAAACCTTAGTGTAATGTGGACATACGCAGTCTGCTTTGTGCTAACAGCATTTCCTTTTTGATTCTAGAGCCCTATCATAGAACATGATGATAAAGGCAATCCTAAAAAGCACTGAGGGTGTGTCCGAAAGTCCGGACCTCTATGTATTCAGCAAACCTTTACTTGGCAAGGTATTAAGTACAGTGCTATAAGGGACACCCAGATAACTAAGACAACCTGCAACAGTGTATGGCCAAAAGAATCTGTAGAATTAAGTTCAATTCTTCTGTAATAAAAAATGTATACATTTGGTCATTTATGAGCATATGAAAGAAGAATATTGCTAAGAAACATAAAGGTCCATTTTGCCTTGATTTATTATGCCTCTGCCCACACAACTTTATAGCACTGATTTTATATCCATCTACCAGATAAGCAAGAGCACTAAATTCAGCATTTCTCCACAAGATAAATAAAAGCTTTGAATATCCCAATGCGTGTGCGTTCCAAAGGGGGAAATATCAGTCACGTAAATGAGTGATCCTTTGATTGTTGAACCTCTGAGGAGAGTGGGTGACTCTAGCTGATGTAGCTCCCACTGTCAAACCCAGCTCTGTGTGTGTGTGTCTGAAGGACCAGACGGAGTTTTGTCTAAGCTAGTCTACACTGTCTTTCTTGAGCAAACTCACTTTAACCAGCTGCATTACACATCTACATGTAATTATATGATTTAGTCTAGGTTTGGGGTATATGATGTGTCACGCTCTGAACATGGTGATGGCTTTGCAAGCAAGGGCCTCTGCCATGTCCTTTGAGAGGCCGGCAGAATGAGTTCTGCCTTGAGAAGTCGAAGGAGAGATGCTTTCAGCCAAGCATTCTGATATGAGCAGGGTAGCAGAGGGGCCAGGATGAAGGAAATTTTCCTATTAATAATTCTGCATCCTTTTATCACAAGTACCTTGGAAGGAGGCAAGAAGCGTTACCTAATCCCAGGGAAGCATAGCAGTGGGGAGGAAGAATTTTACTGGCACCGCTCATGCAGCATAACTTTGTTATTTCATGTTTCTGTTTGCATTGCTAGATAAAACTGAACAGCCTTTCCTCACCCTTGCCCCCATACCCTGCAGCCAGAAGACACGCTCAGATAAATTATGTTTGGATCTCCGGGCTGAGTTGGTATTTCATTTTGAGTTGTAAGTCTTAGCCAAGCACATTTGAATTTTATCTCATTATATCCTAGTACAATAAAAACAGAAGTCACTTCACAACAAGCTATAAATGAGTTTGTTCACTGCTGTGGCACACAAAAAACATAAGAAAGCACCAGATGGACAATTTTTGCCCAGAGAACCCCAATTCCTACACTTTAATGACTTGCTTCCTCCCAGTACTCTCCACGCCTCCCACCCAGGACTCAACCTTAGCTCCCTCCCTCCTACCTGGCTGTGCAGCTGCCAGGGTCTGTAGTCCTCCTCAGCACAGCGTCTATCGAAAATGGACTTGTAGTCCACTTTGACCAGCTGCCATTCAGACCGGTGGCTGAAGTGTCCAAACACTCTGCAGAGTTCATGACGATAAAAATAATCACAATAACAGCAATGCTGACAGTTATACATCATTTACTGAATGTTTGCTATGAGGTTAGCACAACGCTAAGCATATTACTTTTTTTTTTTTTTTTTTTTTTTTTTTTGCGGTACGCGGGCCTCTCACTGTTGTGGCCTCTCCCGTTGTGGAGCACAGGCTCCGGACGCGCAGGCTCAGCAGCCATGGCTCACGGGCCCAGCCGCTCTGCGGCACGTGGGATCTTCCCGGACTGGGGCACGAACCCGTGTCCCCTGCATCGGCAGTGGGACTCTCAACCACTGCGCCACCAGGGAAGCCCCAGCATATTACATTTGATATCACATGTCACTTGATCCCCACACACATTTCTGAGGAGGGTTGCTATTATTGGCTCCACTTCACTTGTCGGTAACCTGAGGCTCGACGAATTTTGTTAACATGCAAAAACCAAAGTCAAATCACTAAGAACTGGTAGAGTCAGAACCCAGGGTGTTCGACTTAAAAGCCCACTTTTATATATTGTACAACAAGAATGGTTGACCAAAAAAAAAAAAAAAAAAACAACCAAAAAAAATTGAGAAAAGCCTAGACACTGACTTCTTTGCAGTCCAAGGTTATACCTCTAGGTTCTCTTGCTAAAGTCCATCGTTTCCACGGTTTCCATGCTATTTTACCTTCCCACCAGTCCCAAGGGAAAGTGGGTAGCAAGGCTGAGGAGTTATAACTACTTCCTACTCTGTGCATTCTATTCTCCTTACTCAGAGAGACTCAGCTATTTAATGAAGTGTTTAAATCACCTATTGTCGATATAAATAAAAGCCACAAAGCAGCGTTTTCAATCAACTTTTTAAATCTGTGTTTTGTAAACATAAAAGTTGAATGAAGACAAATGATGGAATAAATTGCTAATCCAGCTATGTTTACCATGGGCAAAATGTAGCTATTAGGCATATTAAATTTTTGTTGCTCTTTTCTCTTGTTAAAAAAAAGGAGTAGGGAGAAAAAATTAGAAAATGTACCAGCTATTCACTTTGATTTAAACATTTTCACTGCTGACAGGATCAACTGCTTTAAAATCTTCCCTCTCTGTTTTTCATGTCCAATTTTCCAGGAGAAGGAAAAATCACAGTTTCATATTTCAAATTCAAAGCTCATGTTTTGAAACCCAGAGGCAGGCAAGCCATTAATCAAGTATTTCACAAATTAATGATCATCACTTTCCAGACAAGAATGAGTATAAATGCAATCTCCCCAAGAACAGACTGTTCTCGTGGTTTCCCTAATATGGCTCACAATTGGGTTAGGTAAAGAGCCAGGGAAAAATAACATCCTTTGTGGGGTTTTCACCAAGCTCTGCGTTCTGCCTTAAAGTGAAAATCATTCTTACATGCCTGTCATTTTCTGTATATCAAGCATGTTTATTATTAAAGTTTTTAATTGATAGCTTTATTTTCTCTTGAAATAATCACTTCTAATTTCCCAAAGCCCGTTCAGTATAGGAAGAAATAGGCTGTACCATTTTGCTGCCAGCCCTCAGTGTGGGTCTCCTAATTTCTAGTAAAGAGCCAGGAGAATGGAGGCCCACATTTATTCTTTCCTCTTTGCTGTGGAATCATGAAGTCAGATGTACTGCCTTTGCTAGCAGTTTCAAACCTGACAGTAGCAACGTGAACAGGCTTATCTAAAAACAACATGTTTCTGGATCTATACTTAGACTAGAAGACATCATAATTTCCACTTACGTCATGATTAGAGTCTCTTCCCCAGGCTCACCCAGAACTCCATCCACAAAAAGTGGAATAGAGGTGAAACTGTATTTGCTCCAAGATCTCCCTTCATCAAAACTTAACCTAATGACAGAAAAAATAAGTCATCGGATCTCAAAAGAAAAATCCTTTCCAAGAAAGGATACTAACAACCAGCAGAGAATACATTTTAGAAGTACCTGGGGCATTGTCTAAGTGAGCCTTCTATATGAATAAGTGTTCTTAATTACATCAGAAGGTAGATATACAGTTAGCCAAGTGATTTGGGACCCAGATGTATTATAGCATCAATAAGGGGAGAGCTGCATGAAATGGGAATGATAATAAGTCTTTGATAGAATTTGTTTTTATTTGGATATTTTATTAGGCCTTAGACCTCAATGTGACCCTCTCCAAAACCCCGTTGCAATTTAGCAGCAAGTCTTACAGGTGATTCTGAGAACAATGGCCGTATGAGACCCACTGAGATGGACTTGAACCAGCCACCTCTACGTGATCAAACCCTTAGTGGTATCCTTCTTACATTGTTACAAATCCTGGTTGACTCATTGAGTAAATTGGTGCAGAAGGACAGACTCTTGAAAGTAAGAGAGAACTCTGCAACTCAGATGGTCACACAGGATGTTTTCCTTTGCTCTGCCTTTCTCTAGGATGTCTTCCCCCAAGCTAAGCCTCTGTTTCTCTTATTTCTGCAACTTTCCCTTTCATCAGCAAAGTAACCCAACAGTGGAGGGAAAATCAAGCCTTTGACTTTGAACAAGCCCGCCTGTGGAGAGAGCCATTTTCAAAAACACAGATGAAAGAGTTTATTGGAAACCCCTCTGGAAGTTAAGCCTTGAATGTCCATCTGTGGAAGACCTACAGGGAGAGTTGCAGAATATCACTGCCCCCAAAAGGAAGCTAAGGAAGTAGGATCAGGAGAAATGAGATCAGAGCAGAAGTGTCATGAACAGCTGAGCTCTGTGCAGAATGCACATAGTGAATGCAAATATTAAACTCCAGGAGATGTTATTTGGGAAAGCTGGTTGCAAGAAATTAAGCTATTCAGAGATTATCCTTGCTAACCATTCTACCCATGACTGTACTGAAAGAATAAGGTACTGGAGGTACCGGCGGGGGGCAGGGGACTGTCACATTTGAAAACCATAATACGGTTCCTCTCTAAAAGGCAGAATCAAGCTCCCTTTCTCTGCCCCTCTCCCTCTCTCTCTCTCCTTTCCTCTTCCTTCTTATTGCGGTAAAGCAAAGGTATAAGTTACATTCTAGCAGACCTTGACAATTTACTACAAGCAAGATCACAGTCTGACAGCCTGACTTAGACTGGTCTTAGCTATGCGGAACCATCAAGGTGCATGACTCATTACCAGAGATGTCGAATCGGGAGAGATGTGTGCTTCATAGCAACCAGGACTCCACCTTGATCCAGATACAAAACACTGTGCTCTTCTTCAAAGATCTGGAAGAGGAAAACCACACAAACAGGGACACACACCCACAGCCACACACACCCAGGGTTCAGAGAATTAGTCTTCATTTGAGGAAAAAAATTCTCTCCATGACAGAACTGGGTTCCCCCAAAGCTGTGAGAAGATGCAAGTTATGAACAATGTTTCCCAAGGTGGGCTCCATGTACCACTGTTGTTACATAAAATGATTTCTTGTTTTCCACAAGAGAAACTTAAATAACTAAGAGTTATGTATTCATATTTATAATCCCATCTTTTTGTGGTAAGTTCTACTGAGTCCCATTTATGATGATGTTGAAATATTGGGTAATTGTCATATTGGATAACATCTTTAGATGGAAGAAACATAAGAGATACTTTATTACAACATTATCATTTTTACAGACGAGAAAAGTAAGGTTTAGAGAGAAGTGGTGACTTGCCTAAGACCATGTAGATGGTAATTGATGGCGCTGGGACTTGCAGCATAACAGTGCCCTTTCTAGATGTAATTATTTCCAAGTTTCCAGGTATTACAGGGGGCAGATGTTCTTGTTCAACTCAACAGTAGTCATAAAGTAGTTGTAGTCATAAAGTCTGATCAAAATGAAATCTATCTTTGGGTATGTCTGTCATTGGGTCTCTCCCCATATGTGGAGAGATGAATCTGAGGTCAAATGGAGACCAGCTGAAAACAATTTCTAAGTCCTCTCCATACAAGATGCGTACTGTTTTCTCACAGTCACACTGGTAGTATAGCCTTGTCTTTGGTTACGCTAAAGACATCATTGTTTCCCCTTTGTTTACTTCTTATACCCAAGATGTTCCCTAGGACTATAGGACAGTCTTCTTTGCTTTGTTTGGGATGTTAGAAGGAAAAAAAAAAGACACCCTGGCTCTCTAACTATTGTCCATAGGAAGCTTAATAGTCCATTATATAGCTCCTATATATCTCCAAGATCCAAAGCCCCGGAGTTTCTTAAGCAAGTTTCTTTCCTGTCCCACTCTTCTCAAAGCATGTGAATTGCAGTGCAGATCTATGAAGCTAGGAAATGGTAACTCGACCATAACGTGGATATCTCTGGCTAAAATTTAAAGCAGAGTGTTCTTGTTGCTGTGTGATTACCTGTGCATTAGATTTCAATTTAAGGTGCTAGTTACCGTATGATAATTAAATGTCAGTGGCTTATTAACACATATTTATTGAAGTGTAACAACCATGCATTAGGCACATATCTTTTTATGACTCCTAAACCTCATTAAGTGCCTGTTTTATAACCTAGAAGTATCTAATTTTCATTCAGAAGAAAGAGGAAGCATTTAAGCTAAACACATTGGTTGAAAGTGATTCCATTTCTACTTCCCCTAACATATGCACCCTGATGGTTATTATTCTGTCTTTTGCCCATGGGCTTTAAACATCTCAGAACACCACCTGGGTAATGGTTATTTCTATATCACTGCATTCCCTTGTATTCTGACTTCAAGGCAAGGGGAATTGATGGAGGCAACCCGGTGTTAGGTATATAATCTCTCTTCCAGGCTTCATGTTCCCTACATAATAAACTCCCCAGAATTTTAGTTTTCATTTCATGGGAAAAATTCAGTCATATCTAACTTGGTTTCATTGTCACTTATAAACTTTCTCACATATACGCTGGGATAAAGGGTCATTTTTATCAAACAAAGAAATCAAATTTCATAAATGTTTGCTAAGCTCAAAACATTTTGAAAGACCTTCATAAAACAAAAAGGAAAAGAAACACATTATAAGCTTTAGGATTTATGTGTGGCTGAATAAGTTCCCAGAATTGAACCAAGCTGGAGAATTTTTATAACATTTAAACTTCAGTAACCGGACCCAGGATACTTTCTTACCTGCCTCCAAGTGTTCCCTGCATCTGAAGAGACAAACATGCTGATGTCGCTGTCTGACAGCTCAGAACCTATGTTACCTGGAGAAAGCACATCACCATCAGTGAAGGGAACTTTTTGCGAAAGCTCCCAATGGGCTATGCTGGCAGTGTGCATTGCCCGAGATGGATTTAGACTGCAAACATGACATCTGAGCAGGGTTTTCCCCATACTTGCCTCAGCGTTAATGGCTTAGGTGCCTTTCAAAAATATTTTTCGCTTGCTCATTAAGTTCCAAGCTCAGATATCTAACTTGTTCAAATAAATACCATTTACAGCAGTGAGCAAACCGGGCAAGCTTCTTACCTGAAGCCACTATGATGCTGGGAGCTGTGTCTCGGCTGGCAATGATCCCTGATGTGTAGGGATTCTCAGAGACCTTAAGGTGAAGGTGTAGTGAGCAATAGGGCTGAGAAGAGGAGAAATGAGGGTCATAAAAGCACATCATTTAAATGTTCGTTTAAAGCTCAGATTCAGAGCACCCGCCATTCATCCAACCATCCCATCTATCCATCTGTCCACAAACCCATCCATTCACCCATCTTTCATTCCACAAATATCTGGTGCCACTAAGTATAAGACAGCTGCAAAGTTGGTGAAGGAGAGAGCACCTTCATTTTAAGTCTCATCTACTGAAATAATTGCCATTTGGCCATTCAACAAACATTTTAGCAGTTTGCCTGTAAAACATGTGGTGTAGCTCATGAAAGAGTTACATTGACTAAAGTTTGGTCTCTGCCACCTAAGGAGTATATAATTTAAGATCCTTCTGTTGATTATCAAAAGAGAATATTTTAATAGCCATGAGATCAGTACAGACAAAAGATGAAATTCTAGAGGATGACGAGCCTATGTCCAACTTTAGATGAAGGGAAGTTTCCAGGAGAAAATGGTGCCTGAGGCAAAGGTGGGTAGGAGATGAACTGCACATGAGATGTTCAGGATAAAGGACATTTCAGGCCTAAGTAAGATCAATAACAAGGAAAAGAAACAGAAGAATTGAGCTGTAATACAATAGATAGTCAGGTAAGACCAATGAGGAGAAATGCTATATGACATTGGAAAGAAAGTTTGGCCAGGCTGGGAGGGCTTTGACGAAGTCACTTGGCATCTCTTAGACATTTGAAACCTTGGTCTCAGTACTACAGAAGAAGCCCTATGACGTGTGAAACTGTCCTGACATCCACCAGACAACTGACATAGCGTCTGTGTCAGGGTATTAACCGACCCAGTGCTATTCGATATAAATGTCATTCTTATAGACAAAATGCACTAGTAATAACAACTTAAATGAAAATTTAAGGGACTTGTTTGTGTGTAAAAATCTCGATCAACTTCTCAGATTAAGACATCAACAGTTTTTAAAAACAGGATAATAAATCTTATACAAATTTCATTTAAAATAGTTCTTGTACTGAGTTGTCAAAAACTACAAGTTTGTGTCTGAACCCACATCTCTTTTCAACTCTCAGGAAGATTATTTTCTAATCTTACTGACTTGAGGTTTTGGAATCACCAATGTATCTCTGTTATTACTTTCATTCGGCTCTGTAAGTCTCAGCCAGCAGGTATTCAGAGCGCTACAGAGATACAATGATTACCCGTATATGGGACACAGTAAATGACAAACTAAAAATGAAACTCAGGAACAAAAGCAGCCAGAGCACCGGTGAAATAAAACAGTGGCTCATAATAGGGTCTTTTCCTCACTGCCAACACAGAGAGTAAACTCTCAAGGAATGATGATCGGGCCTTCCCTGGTGGCACAGTGGTTGGGAGTCCGCCTGCCGATGCAGGGGACACGGGTTCGTGCCCCGGTCTGGGAAGATCCCACGTGCCGCGGAGCGGCTGGGCCCGTGAGCCATGGCCGCTGAGCCTGTGCGTCCGGAGCCTGTGCTCCGCAACGGGAGAGGCCGCGTACCGCCAAAAAAAAAAAAAAAAGAAAAAAAAAAAAGGAATGATGATTCGTAATAAATTATTGGTTTTGCATGAAAATTTCATGTAAAGCTTTCAAAAAAGGAATTTTTACTCTACAATGTTCCATAAGAGCAAGAAGACCACCCCTATAAGAAGAAACAATCAGACCCAAAAACTTGGCTTCCTTTTGTCCAAGAGGAAGACTAGAGTGGGTACTGCATGTTGCAGAGGCCCCAGGGCAGTGCTGACCAACACTCAGGCAGATGCTGAGAAAGGATAAAGCAGAGGTGTCAAACCATTGTTCCATGAAAATTTTCCTGACAACTGCGGCCTGTCAGGATCTCCTCGGATGTACCACAGTTGATTTTACCATACAATCCTGGATCATCTATTTGAGGTATGCACAGTTTTATCCCCCTAAGAGATACACTCTACAAATAAAGAGGAAACATCAAGTACTACTTTGCATCTTCTGTAAAACCTCACATAGAATCTAAAAAAGACAGTCAATAAACGCTTGAAATATCAAGCAACACTTTCAAGTTAGAACATGAAAGACCTTACTTTACTGTTTTACTCAGAACAATGCCAGAAGTACACGGGCTCACGTATAAACCACATCATCAGAATAATGTGAGGATATCCATGGCATTGAAAGCAGTGATCACTACTTGGGGATTATACCTAGACATAGGGGCTTAGTGGAGGGCCTTTTGTACCCCCCCAGCAGAGCAGGACATACCTGGCTCAGGGAGCACCCAGGCTGCAGTCTTGAACCAGTCACTGGCCACGTACTTCATCACCCTGCAGTCTGGAAGATTGTGAACCTAAGTTGCCACCTGACCCAAGGATTATTTGATAGAGGCCACTTGCCATTACAAGAGAAAGAGGGCATTTTCAGTTGGCCATTTCAACACTGCTCTGTTGCTCTGGCTTTCAGAGGCCTGAGATAAATTAATTTGGGAAGAAAAGACACCAGTTCATGCAGTAGCAGCAACATCAGAAATATCTTTTTCGTGGACTTTTTTTCTCCACTCTCACATTTGTAGTACTGGATTGCCCCCAACTGGTACAAGCAAAATATTCTGTGGCTTTTTTTCTCCTTTCTTCCATTTTTTTCAAGGAAGTTATACAGTCCACATCAGTGTTTACAGAAAAACAATGTTAAGTGATTCACATTCACTTTTTTTAACTTAAACTTTTACACTTGAACAGTTTGGGACATTTATCAAAATTAAGTCACCAAAGATTAATACAGGGGTTGTTATAATGGCTATCAGGCCATAGCAAACTCCTGGAAAACACAAGACAAGGCTCTCCAATTCTTAGGGACATTTTTCCCAGGCAGGAGGCACTTTGTCCACCTCTGCCTTCCTGCCTTCTTCTCTCCCATTAGCAAACATATACTGAATATCTTTCCAGAGTTATCTCCAATTCAGTATGAGTTAAAACACAGCTTATCCCAAAGACCTTTCTCTATTTCCCTTGACTTTTCATATTAAAAAAATACAGAACTGTACACTGAAACCACCATGACCTAATAGCTGACCTACCAAGAAGGGAGGGACCAGCATACATGTTTGGAAGCTGCCTGTTGTCCTGACTCATGCATAGTCAAGGGGCATGGAATATCATCAGTTGGTCAATACTAGGAGCAACTAGATCCTTAGTCTTTAATCTTTTCGGGGTCAAGTACAGAGTCTGAGAATCTGATGCAAATTGAGAACTCTTTCCCAAGAAAAAGCACACAACGGAAGCACACACACAGCGTTTTGCATTCAAATTCAGGGAGTTCACAAGCTCTCAAAGCCCATCGTGGACCTCTAGGCTCCAATTACCTTTCTTTTGCCTTATTCTTTTATTTCTTATTTTAACCAGCAAAATCTTCTGGCCATTGCAAGTGTTCAGTAAATGCCTGTTGAATTCAACGGATCCATGAACAAGCTGAGCTGCTGTCTTCCTAGCACTGTGAGTGGCCAGTGGGGAAGTACTAAATGATCCAAGACATTCCCCCTCCATGAAATAAATCAACCTAAAACACTGTTCCGTATTTGAGAGTCAACCAGCTTCTCTCACTTCCTCTTTACCCCTAATATCTGAATTAATAGCCTTTACATCTCATCTTCATGGTACCTTTAACCCGAGGGCTCCTAATCTGAATACTGTACTGAAAAGCCAGCTTAGAGCTTTTCATAAATAAGGCAGCAGGTAGGCTCCCAAAAAGTATTCCCCAAATCCACATCCTACACACACATTTGTGCAGTTTCTGATCCTGACTTGGAGCATGGAATCCATTTGATATTTAGTAAGAGGTCAATGGCAAAGTAGAGGGAGGTCCCTGGGTCAGTTGGCTGGGTATGGGGCATTCAGCACTTCTCCAATTCAGCAGAACATGGAGAGTCACAGCCAGTACAAAGGCGGGGGAAGCAGAGTCAAGAGTCTCCTGAGGTAGCTGGCTGCTTAGCTCCAGTAGGAAACTACTAACTGAATCCACGAAGAAGTCACGGCCTCTCTCCATGAAACACTATGCTTCCCCTCAGGGCCTGAGGATTTGTCACAGGCTCAGCTCACATCTTGCCTCTTGGGAGCCCAAGCCTGAGGTTCTGGAGTCAGGTGGACCATGACCTGTAACACTCCATCTAATTGTACGATGCAGTCTTCAGAGGAAAGAAATCCCAGCTGAACCCTCCAGGCAATCATTCTAAAAGTCCTAAAAATACAGCCTCAAATTACCCTGGATGTCTTATTTCTATAGAATACATTTTACCAGGAACATTCCATTTGGGGCTGCAATTCTGAACTTGTTCCACATTTGTAATAGCCCTGATGGAAAAAAAATCTCTTTTCTAATCACTAGGCTGTGCTTTCAGTGACACTGTCACTTTCCAAGTATTCACAAACCAAAAATCACTTTTTGTCTCCTCTCTGCTACCAGCTCCCAAACCTGAGGAAGGTTTTAACAGTCTGGGTCTCCTGGAGCTCAAAGATTTTCTTTCCTATTGTGTGCCTTGGCAGTTTTATAAAATTATTGTGGTTTCCCCTTCCTTCTTTCATTTTCCTCTCCTCACCCTACTGCTGTTTTCTAAAGCTCAGATTAAAACTACATTCAACAACGGGGTTAATGGGGGAGGAAGGTCAAAAGACTCTTGGGTACCATACATCCATGTCTCATTAATTCATCTTTCCTCAATCTTAACGAGCCTACTGATTTGGTTAACTTTGGGGTCAACTGATGCCCATGAGCTTCAGAAGGTGGATATTATGACAAATCTTTCAGTGTGACTATTAATGGCAAGGAAAGGCTCCCACTAAAGTCCAAATATGAAACTCAAACGTCTATAATCCCTGGCGTGTCTGCTTCAATGACAACACCCTCAACAATAGTTGTGTTGAGCACCTATCATGTGTCAAGTATGATTCTTGAGCTAGTTCTTTGGAATGACGAAAAAGACAGCCACAGTCCCTATGCTCATGGAGCTCACAGTGCGTGGGGGAAGGCGGACAAGCAAGTCACCGAATGCATGTGCTGATTTAAGAGAGTGAGGAAGGTCACGAATAAAAAAGACTAGACCAAGTGCAACTTCAGAGAATGCTCGAGGAAGCTCTCCGAGATGAAGGTAATCAAGCAAGGGTCTGAATGCCAAGAAAAAAACACACTAGGAGAGGGGCATTTTAAGAGATATAACAGCAAATGCAGAGCCTGGGACACAAACGAGGGCGGTGAGCTAATGGTATGGAAAGGTGCGCCCTTCTCCCCCACCGTGGCCTATGTGGAAGGAAGGAAGGAAAGTCTGGAGACCAGGCAGGAGAAACAGACAGGGGCCAGACCGTGTGGAATCTTGCAGGCCATGTTAAGTATCTGAATTTCATTCCACCTGAATTAGAAAGTCATTAGAAGGTTAAGTGTAGGAAGGACATGCTCTGATTTTTAAAGCTCAGGTTGATACCATTTACATAAAATTTTAGAAAAGAGCAATCTAATCTCTCATGAAAGAAAGCAGATCAGAGGTTGTCTAGGGCCAAGGGTGTGGACAGTGCCTGTGAAGAGGCACAAAGCAATGTTTTAGGGTGATGAAAATGTTCTCTCTTGACTATGGTAGTGGTTTCACGGGTCTATATATTTGTCAAGATTTATCAGTGTACTCTTTTTTTGCGGGGGGGGGGCGGTACGCGGGCCTCTCACTGTTGTGGCCTCTCCCGTTGCAGAGCACAGGCTCCAGACGCGCAGGCTCAGCGGCCATGGCTCACGGGCCCAGCCACTCTGCGGCATGTGGGATCTTCCCGAACCGGGGCACGAACCCGTGTCCCCTGCATCGGCAGGCGGACTCTCAACCACTGCACCACCAGGGAAGCCCTATCACTGTACTCTTAAAATGGGTACTTTTTATGTACGCATGTTTCAACTCAGTAAATTTGGATTAAAAAAAGTTTGCATTGGCTGCTATGGAGAGACGAGATTGCCAGGTAGAGACAGGAGGAACAGCCTGTCACTGTAGGGGAAGGGAAGAATGATGGTGGCTTATATTAGGATGGCCCCAGCCGAGATGGGGATGTGAGCTGATACTGCATTTATAATTCAGAGGCACAGCAGCAAGACTTCCTAACGCTGGGCTGGAGGTGGAGCCATGAACACCTCCCAAAGTGCTTTGTGTAAGAGGCATTTCTAATGGTCCATTTATGATGCCAGAGCACCCAGGAAAGCCTCTTTAGGTGATATGGTTAATTCTCTCTTATGGACATTCAATCACCAAAGCACGTGATGGGATGGAGGACCACGTTAAGGCGATGGTGCATCTCATGCATCTTTGGCTAAATATCACATTGCTCCAGTGTGGAACTGCTGAAGGGGGAAGGCGGGCACGTCTTTAAAAGGCTACTGAAGCATGTCTTGCATAGAGTAGGCATTCAGTAAGTGACTGTTACATTTACTTACTCTGCAACTGGATTTGTGTACTTACTCTAACAAATGGCTTTCCCCCACACTCCACCCCCGTAAGTTGCCAGTAATAAGGATAGAAGCTGAGTGGGAGGCTGAATTTCAAACTGCTTCCCCTGATGCGTGGTGACAACTGCGATATCCTCTGCAACTAATAAGGTCAAGCTATGGCTGCTGGCATCTTCTCCACTGGGAGGGTGACCCGCCTACAGCTGTAGGAGATGAACCTGCAAAGTGACTGCTCAGACTTCATGGCACAGAAAGAAGCACGCTGAGTGTGCAAAACATTAAAGCTGGGATTGTATGACGCGTGGGAATGTTGATATAAATCAAGCCCTTCTTACTAAAACTAAGAGGTGTCTCCTCTAGCTTTACAGACTGGTCTCTCCTTTTCAGGCATTTAAACACAACTTTGGAATTGTTTTCTAGAAATTAGCATTTAATGATTCTTTGTTTTACAGTTAATCTCTTCTTCCCCTCCTTCTTCATTCACTCGTAACTATTCACGTGTCAAGTACAGGGCAGGCCCCAGAGCTACTAAGAGGAGTGAGATGTGACCTTATAACCTTTCACTCATTAATCTATTCCCCCTCAGGTAGGCAGCAAACTCCTTGAAGGCAAGACCCACTTTTGATCCCTCTCTTGGATACCATCATATAATCAAATACATAAATACCTTGATCTGATCTACTTATTGCCCAAATGTCAGACAAGTTTTAAAAAGCCATACTTCAAAGCAGGGGTCAACAAACTTTTGTTTTTAAGGGCCAGATAATAAATATCTTATTGGTGGACCGTACAGTTTCTGTCATGACTACTCAAGTCTGCCATTGTAGAGCAAAAGCAGCCATAGACAATATATAAATGAATAAGCATGACTACATTCCAATAAAACTTTATTTAAAGAAACAAGCAGTGGGCCAGATTTGCCCCACAGGCCATGGTTTACCAACACCAACTTTATACAATGACATAAATGAATGGAACATATTATAAAGAGTACTGATTAAGGATTTAAATCAGTGGTTCTTACCCTGGTTTGAGGCATAAATTCCTCTGAAAATATGAATAAACATCTCCACTGGAAAATACACCTACACAATTCTGCATTCAGTTCATCAATTCTACAGCTGAATTTATGTATCATTAGATCCAAAGCAGGTTATTCTCAGAAAAGTAAGGGTACATTTCCCCACCATAGATGGAAACTATCATACTCTCCCTTAAACTACAATATGAGGTCCTCATCAGAAATTGGGCATCAACTGAACATCCTTAAAATGAGCAAGAAACTTACTCATGTTCTCTTATCACTTTGGTCCAATCACAAGAGGCAGAGCTAGGATTCTTTTCCACACGCTGCCTTCACACCCTTCCCTGTCCCCTTCTGTTCATCAGCTGAGCAAGAAGCCCTGGAAACATGTTC
Organism: Hyperoodon ampullatus; assembly: GCF_949752795.1. NCBI lineage: Eukaryota > Metazoa > Chordata > Mammalia > Artiodactyla > Ziphiidae > Hyperoodon > Hyperoodon ampullatus. Next base: position 206,719,390 of record NC_136914.1, read on the forward strand.
CTCTGCTCGTTGAACCTCCATCTCCAGCCCTCACCGTATTGCCCCAATACGAAGACTCACCAGCAAGCAGTGCACAGGGTCTCCCCTTAGGTCCGTGTCCGGGGCCTGCAGCAAATGCCAGTCTCTGCCTTTGTTGTATGTGATGAAAGTCTTCACTTGGTTGTCAATCTTCTTGTTAGCCAAGAACATTCCCTTTATCCCTGCTACCTGGGAAAAATCGACATGGCTGAAAAATACATCAATTTGAGAAGAAATCTATTTGTTTTACTTAAAAAAAAAAAGACTGTCAAATTCAGCTGTGAGCACTTGTCTTGGAGGAAAGAGGGTGAGGGTCATGCTTGTGTATAATGACCCCCTGGGACAGAAGACAACAGACCTGTGCCCCTTGTGGTATGAGGGTCTTAATGCAAATTTGATAGAGGCTTCTTATCTCCCCTAAGGTAGGTTGATAGTAGCTTACTGTTGCCTACAGATAAACTCTGATGCTGTTGGTTCTGTGCTTGACAAATGATAAATAAATACAGGTTACTTTTATTTTAGGCATAGCACTCATAGTCTTAAATACTTTATCTCACTTAATTCTTATAATGGTCCTTTTGGATAAGTCTCACTTACTCTGTTTCACAAATGAGGAAACTAAGGCTCACTCAGGTAAAGTGACTTGCCCAAGGTCACAATGCCTAATGTTATACAGATAGTAAGTGGTGCATCAGAGATTTTAACCCAGAGCTCTGTGGCTTCACAGCCCCTGCCCTTAATGACTAAATCACTGCACTATCTACAGCCTTGGGCAATTAAAAGAGGTCAGTTAAAACTCAGGATCCAATTACTGTTACTTTTCTTTTTCTGTAAAAGATCTATTAAGCTACCAAAATACATTGAGCAAAAGAGAACAGCTTTTAAACTTAAAGAAGCAGTGGTTTCCCTAAATTGTCAAATAATCCCTCCTCCACTTCTATAACACTATTGTTCCTACTATAAACAGTCCTTATTAATTATTTGGCTCTGAAAATATGATTGCCTTCTCTCTTTTATACCTTAGGAAAGAGGTAACAATTGAGAAGTGGCCAAACTGCGCAGTAGCAAATGATTAATTGTGTGCCATGTTTTTCATGCGTTTTAGAACTTAAGAAACATATTTATATACATATTTGACTCTGCTTGAAATTATGACAACCCAGGAAAACTTGAGGGCAGTGAAAAAAGTGTCTGAAATGTGTTGACAAGTGTATTCCAGCACTATGCAAAGGCTATCCTATTTAATGCTCACAAAAGCCAGGAGATATAGTTACCATCAGCCTCATTTGAGGATGAGGGAACGGCAACTTAGATTAAGTGTCTTTCTGCAGCACAGACGGAGTAAGTGAATAAGCTAGCAAGCATATTTGAACAAATTTAACTTAACTCAGCCCCTTTATAATATGAAAATTTTTAAGCAGAAGGATGAAACCATAGTATCAGTCCCTGTCACATATGAACCACTATACCTAGTACTTTATGTGTAAAACCTCCAATATTCACTATAAACCTGCATAACAGCTATTATCCCGATTCTATAGATGAGGAAACCAAGGCATAAGGAAAATTTAATTGCTTAAGATAACAGAGAGTTAGGGTTCACACCCAGATCTGTTGGACTTCCAACATTCTTTCAACAAATACAGCTCTGACTGTCAATTCAAAGAGGCTGGGCTTCGATCAATAGAACATACACGTTTTGCCTTTGCTTTTGACACAGTCAAACCTCATTAGTTTGTACCTGCTGTTTTGGCATCTGGGATCATTTAGAGTTGAGCCAACTTTGTACTCCTTTGGAACAACAAATCTGTTAAGCAAATAAATGGTATAAACGAGTTTCTGGGCGGAATACTGTGAACTACTTAGGAAAACAAGCCTCATTTGGGGCCAGTAACAGTAGCCAGAACACTTTCTTATGCATGGTGGATCCCCCATGAATGTGGAAGATGTAAACTTCCAGAAGTACTCTACCTCCTAATAATGATATGTTAATTACAAATAATATTTACCGATAGTTATTCACTATTTCGGCTCCATAAGGACTACCTACCAGGGAAGCTCACGTTGGTTTCACATATGTTCAAGAGGATGTTACATATTTAAATGACTAAACTGCCAATTCTTTAAAGATTCAATTTCATAAATCAGAATTTTCCTGCAGTCATACCTGTCTTCCCTCCACAGCAGTCCCAAACAAGAGAAATGACACTGTCATAACCATGCAGCACTCTAGAAGTTTACAAGACGTAGAGAATGGATAAAAATATAACCCATCCCGGTAGTTCCCGTCCCCATTTCCCTCCCTGCCCTGTCTCTCTTTTGGCCCAGGTGTCAGAGCAGGGCTGTGTGTGTTTAGGAGCTGGTGCATTTGGGACTTCCCTGGTGGCACAGTGGTTAAGAATCTGCCTGCCAATGCAGGGAACACGGGTTCGATCCCTGGTCCGGGAAGATCCCACAAGCTACGAAGCAACTAAGCCCATGTGCCACAACTACTGAGCCTGCGCTCTAGAGCCTACGAGCCACAACCACTGAGCCCTCATGCCACAACTAGTGAAGCCCGCGTGCCGCAACTACTGAAGCCTGCGTGCCTACAGCCTGTGCTCCACAGCAAGAGGAGCCACCGCAGTGAGAAAACTGTGCACTGCAACAAAGAGTAGCACCCGCTTGCTGCAACTAGAGAAAGCCCACACGCAGCAATGAAGACCCAACGCAACCAAAAATAAATAAATAAATAAATAAATAAATAAATAAATTTATTTTTTTAAAAAAAGGAAGCTGGTGCATTTGATCTGCAGAAGAGGTGAATGTATTGGCCCCTGACTGCATGGCATTATCAAATGCCGCTCGAGCAGACAGCCTGTGCTTTGTAATTCATCTCTGGCATCCAGGGCTTCAGGTTTATCTTGAGGAATAGAAACTTGGCAAAGCTGAGGGAATGTGTCACAATAGGGTACAGAGCTAGAGAGTGTCTTCTTATTTTCCTCTTGTTGCCAAGGCACTTAGCCTGTGAAAATCCCATTTGAGGTGTCTATCTATCTATTACTTATTTGTTTTGGCTTCTTTGGCCTGGTCTGCAAAGATGGTCACCCCTGCCTGCTCTTAGGGTTTTGTGCCATTCAAGATTCCTTTCCCCTGAGCCTGAGAAGTCTATCTGTCTATGTGTCTCGGTGCTTGCCTATTGTGAGGTCTCATCACATGTCTCTAGAACCTCTACCCTCTTACTGTAGAACTTTGGATACCAAGGGAGCAGTATTAGTGCCCAAAATGTGGAATGTGTGTGTGTGTGTGTACTTGTGTGTACATGTATGCATATGTGTATTAATGTGTGTGTGTAAGGTCTGGGCTTCTGCTGAGGATGAGGGACATGTTTCTGTTGCCCGACAACCTCCCTCTGCATCGACAGCATGCAGACTGGGGTGGGACCGTGGTGGGATGGGGCAGGGGGTGGGAGGAAAACTACTATTCCTACTGGAAGACATGCCTTCACATAGACACAGAGTTCCAAGGAACATATTCCTATGAGGATGATACATCTCACCGTTGGGAATTTGTCTCCCTTCAGGGAAAGAGCTGTTATTAGCTTTTCTACCTTTCTGAATTCTGCACAAAGATGCTGAGTGCGTTGAGAAGCCACTTTTCTTCCTTTGCCTCTCATACGGGGGAATTTGATACCAGAAGTTTCAAAGGTATTAGTAATTATTTCTTATTCTCTAATATCATATAAGCCAAAATAACATTTTGATTAGATTTTTAAATATGAAGTGTTACAGCTCAAACCTCAAGCCAACACAAAGTACAACAGTACACTGACCATTCCCCAGGGTGACAGCCTCAAAATGCTACCTTCCCTTCTCTCCTCTTACTTTCTTTGATCATGTTTCCCACTCTCGTAGACAGCATCTGAACAAGCCTCTCCCTACCTATCCTTCAAGGCCCAGCTCAGTAAGCCTTTCTCCAGAAACCAGGACCTCTTTTTTGTTGTTGTTGTTGTTGTTGTACGTGGGCCTCTCACTGTTGTGGCCTCTCCTGTTGCGGAGCACAGGCTCTGGATGCGTAGGCTCAGCGGCCATGGCTCATGGGCCCAGCCGCTCTGCGGCATGTGGGATCTTCCTGGACCAGGGCACGAACCCGTGTCCCCTGCATTGGCAGGCGGACTCCCAACCATTGCGCCACCAGGGAAGCCCCAGGACCTCTTTTTCATCCTGACTGTCCCCAGCTCTTCTTCTCTGTCCTCTAATTTGTATAGACGGTACCTACATCTTTGCTCTCAACAACCAGGTATCTGTTCTCAAGGGCATCAGTCTTCCTGGAAACGTCTCTTGTACTCCTAACACTCCTTACCACATGTTAATTCTTCATAGATTCTCTCGTCATCTCTCACATCGCTGTCTCCCACTTGAGTATAACTTTTGTTTTATCATTCAATCCACCATATTCCCTCATTAAAATTAATAACTGAAAAGTCACTTTGTACAAGAAGTCCTTTTTTTTCGTTTTTAATGAAATAGGTAGAATTCTGCATTAGAAGACCGAACAACATTAACAGTGCCCCAAACGTATTGAGTATTTAAGAAATGTCAGACACTACATGAAAGGCTTTGCAAGCCTAAGCACATGAATCTAAGTCCTCATTTCACACATGCAAGAACCAAAGTCTGGGTGGCGTCAGTCACTTGCCTAAGGTCACTCCCTGGAGAACCTTAGCAATGGACTCCACACCCGTCTGTCTATCTCAGAGCCCAGGCACTTAACCCTTTGGCAGTACTACTTCTTCAAACTTCTTTCTCACCCTAGAGCTTCCTGAGAGAAATATCATATATGGACATTATAGGAAGTTGCCTTTCACTCATTCTTTAGTACATGTACTCAATAGTTGTTCAATTAATATTTTTTGAATATCTATCACTTATCATGCATTCTAAGCACTGGAAATATAGCACCTAGAATGTCTAAGTAACTTTACAGTCATGCAGCAGGGTTGTTTTTTTTAAGAGTTAGAATGTGCTAGGTGCTGAGACTTGGATTTCTTTGGTGATTTAAAGAATGAACCCCAGATATCTTCTTTGTTTTTTAATATTCACCTCTAGAGGGTACTCTCCAGTCCTGATCTTTCATATGTTCTGCACAGAGGCTAAGTTGGGAAGATCTTACACAGGAGTTTTTGCTTATTTCTGCCTCCGATGCTGATTGGGAGTGATTCCTCCCACCCTCTCTGTCTCAGATTACATATCTGAAGTGTCAAAATTTGAAGAGAATAAAAATATGAATCAACAACAATGGCAAGAAAGAGAACATATTCATCACCATGATTTATTTGGGCTTTGGAGATAGGATATTTTTCTGTTCTAAAGAGAGGATCCCAGCCAGGAGAGAAACATACTCATCAGGGGTCTGGGGTGCCTCTGAGATCAGGGAACCCATTGCCAAAAATGTCTAAGTGTTCTTTCCTTCCCTGGGGCCTTGGTCAGGCAGCATCACCTACCCAGGGAAAGAGTAGCCTTAAATAATTAGATGGTATATTCTATGTCCTGTAATAATTATGTCCTGGATGGGAGACCATTTTTCCTCCCTATCTCTTATGCTGGATTGTAAGAGGTAGTCTTTTCCCAAGAATCAAGGTGTAAGCTACATCATCAGAACTATGGAGCTTTCTCGTTTAAAGAGAAGGTATTCATAACGTACAGAAGACGCTATGTGTGTAACAGAACATGCATCAGTCATGGTTGCGTCTTTCATGCAGCTCCCTGTGCCTCACTCCTACATTCTGTGCATTCTGAGTTTGTCAGCCAGGTGACTTCATTCCCAACACAACCCTTTTGCTTGGTTGGGGTGAACTGTCATTGTCCATTAAGCCAAAGGGCTCTTCATCATCATTAATTGATACCTCTTTCCCAGAGGAGGGAGGATATTGTCCAAAGCTGTCAGACCCACTCTCATCACCCACACCAGAGGAATACACTAAGAATCACACATCTCAGACACTCTCATCACACCTCTTTTGCTCTGGCCACCATCAGGCATGCTGTCTTCTGTGACCCATCCCACATGGTGCCACTGGAGAATTTATGCTATTCAGGAATGACAGAATTTTAGGACACTTATTTCTAGGATTCTCTTGCACAAATATATCCACCAGACAAAATTGGGAGCCACAGGATAACACAGCCTGAATTCACCTATAACTGCAGGCTCAGGACTTGGTTCAGAAGATGGCGAAGAGGTCCACAGCAATCATCTGCTGATTCTTTTTATGCTGGCTTTTCCTCAGACCATTTTCTTCTTCCTGTCTGGTTTCCTCTATAGCTAGGTCAAGTCTAATACTATATATCCTGCTCTTTAGTGTGCTTCTACCTTACGGTTATTACTCGGCCAAAATCAAATACAAGCCTAAATACTGATCTTTCTGGACACACGTAATAGTTTCTAGCTAAGAGTTTGCATATTAGGGTTCAGATCCGAATTCTGCCACTTATTAGCTTTGTAAGCTTATAAAAATGATTGCATTCTCTCTGACTCCATTTTCCTATAAATGGGCGTGATGATTATAGTCCCTGTGTCATAAAGTGAACATATAGACTGAATGAGATAATTATGAAAGGTTCTTTATAAAGTGCCTGGCACATAATGGTACCCCAGATATCATCTACTTAGTATGATCTTGCATCAACAAAAATCACTCTCTAGTAATTTTTTCTCTGTAGCGTACTTTCCTGGCTCGCGTGTCTCGACTCTTTTGAATGGGGTCCATGGCCAATGGTCAACTCACACTGAGGGGAAATTCTGGTATTTCAATAACTAAATCATGTAAGATGGGCCCCCAACACTTTGTCCCCAACATTTCCCTACCTCATCACATAGACACATATAGTTCTAACGTAGAGAGAACCACATCTGTCGTAAGGTTGCAAGGAGTGAGTGAATAAAATGATTGATTTGAATGAGAACTGTGTCTCCCCCTGCATTTCCCACAAAGACTCACCAACAATACACATGCTCGATACACAGACTCATACAGTCATACATTACACAGCTCGCCTATGCTAACATAGTATAAAGAGCACATAAGAAGAGCAGGCAATTGGCATGTACAAGCAAAGGATGCATGCCATCCTCCCCAGTCACCCCCATATGTGAGCAGATGTGTACTCTATGTATACACTGTCACCCTCACCTTGCATATTGCTCATCTCTCCTCCTTATTAATTCATCTATGGATTTTCTTACTTTTCATTTATCTCTAACCACTCATTATTCATTGCAATTCTACTGGGAAATTCAGGCTGGATGGCTTTCAGCTTCCTGCTAGGCAGAACAATCAGATTTAAGGAACATTTGTGCCAGGTTCTGTGTCAGCCAATATTCTCTCTACCTAGGTAATCAGCAGATATGGCACTGCCATTCTGATCACATCCATTTCAATTCAAGTTGCTGTGAACTGCCAGGCTAATAAAACAAAGACTCTTCTTCCCCGGCCCCAGGATGCAGGACACCTTTACATAATGTAGTTACACCACTGTTCAAAGTGATGATAATAAGAGCCAGCAGTTTCCCAACAGATAGTCAACCGCAAGAGACACACAAAGGGAAAACATAAAGATTACCAAAAAATGGTTTGTCGTGTCCAGAGGTCATTCTATTTCCTCTTCTCACTCCCTACCTGTTAGTTATTTTTGATTTCAGAAAACCATTCACGAAAACAGTTGCAAATAACAGGAAATGACAAAGTCATTCTTGTTCAAATTTGTCATCTTTTCCATAATCAAGGGACTAATTAAAATGGTCTCTATTTTTGCAGAAAAAAAAATTATCCAGAGAAATTATTCCACATTGACTTGAAAAGAGGGGAGAAGATAATCAGGAAGGAAAAATGTAACCTGAAAATCAAATGTTTTCAGGAGAGCAAGGACAGAGCCGAGACCAGGGAAGCAAACTGGGTGATTAATGTGGGACAGCTGATTAGACTTCACACGCTCAGAGCAAGATATTTCCACTGTAAATGCTGGATCAAGGCAAGAAATCATATGGCTTACCCTTCCCCCTCCCCATATCCTCAAGTCCATTCTCAAGTAGGTCTGTGACAAAGCAAGAGAGAGGCATGGACATATATACACTACCAAACGTAAGGTAGATAGCTAGTGGCAAGCAGCCGCATAGTACAGGGAGATCAGCTCAGTGCTTTGTGACATCCTGGAGGGGTGGGATAGGGAGGGTGGGAGGGAGGGAGACGCAAGAGGGAAGGGATATGGGAACAGATGTATATGTATAACTGATTCACTTTGTTATAAAGCAGAAACTAATAAAAAAAAACATATGGTATTTCAAAAAACACGCTTAAAGTTTAAATGTTTATAACACATTTACAAAAGAGGAAAGAAATGTTGAAATTTACATTTGTTTATAAGAAGACAGCTTTGGTGATAAAGGATGTCATACGGCCCTGCTAATTACAATATGGAAAGAAGCAGTGATCCAAAATGGTGGAAATACTTTGGACATTTAAACAATGTGGGCAGATTTTAAGACCAGAACATTGTTCTGGGGCTTAAACTCATTGGAACATAATATCAATTATACTATCTATAATTTGTTGAGTATTGTATTTCAGGCACTGTTCATGGTACTTTAAGAAGATTAGCTTATTTCATCTTCAGAGAAATCCTATCAAGGAGGTACCATGTTTATCCCCTTATTTTAAGCAAGAAAACTGAGGCTCAGAAGTTGTTGGATTTATCTCAAGAATATATACACGTGGTGTGGCCAGGATTAAACCCAGCCAGCCTGACTCTAAAATTTACACCCTAAATCAGAATTTTACCCTACATGAATTTGAAGGTAAATCACCAGAATATGTAAGTGTTTTCCAGAATACATGTTCAGTTTGAGGCTGAGATATATGATACTATATTTATCTGGAACATGGGCAGGAAATGAAGTGGAAGAAACTCGTGAATGTATAAAAAATTTGCAGGGTATTTTTCTAAATATATACACAAAAACTACATCCTATGCTAGTCTACCATAATTTCCATCACAAATACTTGAGCTCCGAAATGGGCATACAGTTTGTTAACATGCCTTTATACACACAGAGAAGTTTAGATACTAGAAGAAAATTCCCAAGAACTCCTAAAGATGAAGGTATATAGATAGCATTAAAAGGAATTCTAATAATAGGTTTAAATTTCTTAAGTGAAATTGGTTTTTTTCTTTGACATACTGGATATGATTCCCTTTCTTCTCATTACACAAACAACCTCTACTCTCTGAACTTATCCTTCACCAAATGATGACATCATTATGACTGAACATATTTGAATAAGTTTTATAATTCTTTTTCAGATAGAATATAAGTGTATGATTGCACTTCCCAAATTCTGAATATGTTTCATAATGGCTCATTATATCCCATTATAAATCCTTCATAGCACAAGACTGACAAATGGCTAAAATCCATCCCCAAATAGCAGCTTTCTTTTCACCTGACTGTGCTTTAAATGGCCATTAAAGTGTTGGTGTTTGTCTTAAAAGCTAACTGATCCAACATATGATTTTATTTTGAAGCTGGTCATTCTGAGAAACAAAGGGTCAGAGTTCCCTTAGGGAAATCTGGTAAACTCTGCTTTTTGTTTCTCCTCCTCACCCCTCTTTAGGAAAAGAAAGACGTATTGATCTTATCTCATGCATTGGCCCTCTGAGAGGATGGCAATTAGCTAATAGAGGTTATGCAGTCAGAAAGGTCGTCAAGTACAAGGGAGTGTCTTTTGTTTTTTTCAATATTTAGCTATAATCATTTTTTTAAAAATTTGATTTTAAATAGATCTTTTTTTTTTTTTGCGGTATGCGGGCCTCTCACTGTTGTGGCCTCTCTCATTGCGGAGCACAGGCTCTGGACGCGCAGGCTCAGCGGCCATGGCTCACGGGCCCAGCCGCTCCGCGGCATGTGGGATCTTCCTGGACCGGGGCACGAACCCGTGTCTCCTGCATCGGCAGGTGGACTCTCAACCACTGCGCCACCAGGGAAGCCCCAAAATTTGATTTTATATTGGAGTATAGTTGATTAACAATGTTATGTTAATTTCAGGTGTACAGCAAAGTGATTCAGTTATACACATAAGAGGGATAGATTGGGAGTTTGGGACTGACATATGCAAACTGCTGTCTTTAAAATGGATAACCAACGAGGATCTACTGTATAGCACAGGGAACTCTCTCAGCATTCTGTAATGACCTAAATGGGAAAAGAATTTGACAAGGGAGTGCCTTCTGATGCAATGCAAAGACATCCTCTTAGTTCTTTCTTCAGAGAGATGTAAGGGAGCACTGCCATCGCCTCTTTGCTCCACCCCTGACACCCTATTAGCCCCTCAAGACTATTTTCAAATTTCACACTCGGCTCACTCTTATTCAAACCCTTTAATTGTGTGACTGCTTCCCTAGACACTTTCCAAGCTCTCTGGGGCTTCATGGCCTGTGGACTTGGTCAACAAAGAATCCCTCCCATTCTCTAGTAGGTCTGTGTCTTTATTCCCGTCTTACCCCTAGGTTCAGGACCTTTTTTTTTTTTTTTTCTTTTTTTTTTCTTAGATTCCATATATATATGTGTTAGCATACGGTATTTGTTTTATGGGGAGGGGGAAAGGTAAGCTGGGACAAAGTGAGAGAGTGGCATGGACATATATACACTACCAAATGTAAAACCAATAGCTAGTGGGAAGCAGCCACATAGCACAGGGAGATCAGCTCGGTGTTTTGTGACCACCTAGAGGGTGGGATACGGAGGGTGGGAGGGAGGGAGATGCAAGAGGGAAGAGATATGGGGATATATGTATATGTATAACTGATTCACTTTGTTATAAAGCAGAAACTAACACACCATTGTAAAGCAATTATACTCCAATAAAGATGTTAAGAAAATAAAAAATTAAAAAAAAAATAAATAAAATAAAATAAAGAATCCCTCCCAGAGCTGTTTTGTGGATTGCAAATTAATCAATAAAAATGTTCTGCAACCCCACCTCCCTCTCCCAAATGGAATGAGGCCACATAAGGAACTAGTTATTAAAATGATCGAGGGAACGGCCAACTTGGGGACTTCAACTGCCAGTCCCAGCACTGCAGTGGCTCAAGACCACACGTGCCTTGTGACATACCTCATAGAGGTCGATCATGACGTTGCCCTCAGGGCCTGTGCTGCTCTGGACATTCTCCAAGGCCAGAGTGAAGTAGACACCACGGGTGTCTGAGATGTAGAGGTTGTATGTGTCGTTTTGGTTCCATTCTTGGACCGCTGCGAACACTTGGTTCTCATCAGTGCTGATGACATGCATGTCCTGAGGAAAGACGCAGGGAAGGAAACAGGAAGAAGAGTTTTATAAGTGCACCTGGCACGCGTCCACAGAGTGGAATGCGATGAAGGATACCAGAATAGGCTCATAGGTGCTGTGAGGCAGGACAGAGATTTTCCTACAGCATATTTGTGACATAGTAGTTAAGTGTTGGTCACATATTTCCTTTGTCATTTATGAGGTTAGGCAGTAAGGTCATCAGAAAATAGGACAGGGAGATGCTTGGTAGCTCAGTTACAATTTAACTACCTCATTAGATAATTTGAAGGATAATTTCTCAAATATGTATGAGTTTGGAGAATCAGGCATCCTGATAACTTTGCCAAGCACAAACATAGTACATGTTCAAAAGGCATATATGGGGCAAATACGAGGGGCAGCGAGAAAACAGACAAGCTTTGCATCTCTCACTGTGGTCCAGGGACCAGCAGCATGGGCATCACCTGTACGTTTGTGAGAACCTCAGGCCTCACCTATCGAATAGAAATCTGTATTTTAATAAGGTCCATGGATGATTAATATGCACATTAATGTTTAAGAAGCACTTCCCTAAGGCTCAGCAACCCCTAGAGGTTCCAGAGGAAAAATGTTCACCTGAGACCCCCAGAGCACTAATCTTCAGGCTAATGAGTGTTCAAGGGTTTAGCTTATCAAAACCTGTACCCTGAGAAGTTCCCCAGGAAACCTTAAATAAAACAGGGAAAAACAGTCTGCATAAATGATGATGTTTTCAGACTCTGGTTGTCCTGGAAGATAGAAACAAGGCAGACGTAATGTGGAGGCAGTGAGCAGATGTCCCTGGGCTGGGGATTCCAAATCCTTTCTCTCCCCATTCAGAACTCCAGAGGAGTGGGTGTTCAGGCAGAGGCTGACATAGACCAAGGCCTGCTGTCTCAGACCAAGGCCTGCTGTCTCCTTCAGGAGATCTCGCTCATTGCTCTCGGCAGCCTTCCCCCTTTCGCCCAAGGTGGTGCACATTGGTATCATGTTCAAAAAGCAAAAAGCAAAACAAAAACAGAATTATGTATGAGGCTAAAGGTAAAAGAACAACCTGGAAAGATTCTTGAGCCTTTGTGTAGCTCAGTGCTCAGATCCTCCCAGAGGGATCATCCACTCTCCTTGAAAAGATTCAGGAGGTCTGTCGATCTTCCTTGGCAACAACTCCAGGGCTGGAAAATTCTACCTAACTTCAAAATTTCCCATTGTAATATATGCCCACGTTCTCTCAATCAATCAATCAATCAGCAATTCAGCTTCAACTGTGCTTTAGACTTAGAGGAACAAGTCTGTCATTCCTCTTGAAAATTGACCATAGTGAACACATATGATTCCAGAAGAAAGAAGTCCTTATCCAAAGGCTCTTGTATTTCTGACACCTTCTCAGGCCTTACTGCCATACTCTATAGAGTTTGATAACGTTTTTATAGAAAAAGTGGGGAGGCCAAAAATGAATCCTGCCCATGAATTCAATTTGGTTGATAATGCAAACTAAGGTTTGGTATAAAAGTTGGCCATATCTTATATCTGCCCAACGCCTATGTACATTTCTTCTGGCAACTGTAGCTTGATGTTCTTTGAAAAAACATCCTCATCCTTCTCAGACAAATTTCCTCCCTATGCTCAGTCTTTGCTACTTTCTCCCACCCTCAGCACCAGAAGTGAACTTGTAGGCCTAGCATTCAGAAAATTCCATTTTCCTGATGACCGTGATTGGATCAGTGATGGCAAAATCAGTAAGACATGATGCTAGAATGACTGTGGAATCATTAGAGAGAGAGAAAAAAGTTATTTTTTTACTGTTAGTTTGTAAGCAGTTGGAATAAAAATAAAGTCTAGATCTGATGGAGACATATCTTGGAGGCAGAGGATAAGCCAATCTTGGAAAAACAGGCTCAAAAGGTGGAGAGAGATGGCCCAAATTCTATGATACTCTTTGAGCCTCTGAATGTGGATATCTAAGGAGCCTGCCCACCCGCAAACTTGTTTAGTTAGAGAAGACAGTAGAGCAAAATGATTAAAAGAATGGTCTTTGAAATAAAACTACTTGAGTTCAAATCCCGGATCTGTCATTCAGCTGTGCGAACGGAACTTTGTGCCTCAGGATTTCCACCTGCAAACTAGAGATAATAGTATGCCCTTCATGGAGTTGTGAGGATTACATTAGTTAGTAAGTGTTAAGCATTTAACCACAGTGCCTGGTGTTAGCATCTGCTCCATACATGCTAGCTATTTTCTGTTAAGCAAACCCTAAACCCCCTTTGTTGATTAAGCAAGGTTGATTTGGCCTTTCTGTTCATTGCAAATATTAGGGTGCTAATACACTTAACAAAAAGTGGTTCATCCAAATGTTTTGTTTCTTTCTAATCGAGGGAATTAACTGTGGAAACTAGTCCAAAGGCCATTCATCCACTGAGGGCCAAACCTTCTATGGCTCCCCATTTCCTATAGGACAAAGATCAAAGTCCTTACCCTACCACTTAGAACCCTTAAACAACTACTCCCAATTCATGTTTCCTTCCTTGTTAGCAGGATGTAGCTTCATCCCTGAATTCAAGTTAAAATATTTCAGCAGTAACCTGGTCCCTGCATAACTGTGCCTTTGGACCCATTAAATAATCCTAGGGGCCAGAGTAAATCATCCATACTACCGCAGCCCACTCAAACTTTTCCTTGGTCGGTGTAAAATGCAAAACACAGATGCATAAAGTACTTAAGTCACTTAGAGATCTAGTAACAGAGCAAAAACAGATTCAATGGCCATCGCTAGATAAGGGCCAAGGGCAGATCTCTCTCTATATATAATCTAATTACACTGAAGAGACTGTTTAAAAACTATGTTGGTCTTAAATATTTTAACTGAAACGTCTGACATATTTAACTGCCATCTTTCCTTTCTCTTCTTGCCTACACGCACCTATATCAGGAAAATATGTTATTTCACCCAAAATGGCACTTTATGTTGAAAGCTTATACTGAGATACAAAATTTTAGACCAAGAAGTGAACCCTGAGATGTTCTAGAGCACTTCCCAACATCTGTTCCATAGGACACCAGTATTGTTCGATTTTAATAGATTTTTTTTTGAATGGATCCTTTTGTAAAACGTTTTGATTAATGCTAACTATACAGCTTTCTTGCTCACAGGACATCCTAGAGCCTTTAACATATCAGCGAGCTTCTGTTAGTCTCTAGGCAAGGAGCATGGAATGGAGTTTATTTCTTTTTTTAAACTCACGATCACAGAACCAAATTGTCATGAAGCATCTCTATGGGCATTTTATTGAGTAATGAGTTTCAGAAAATATTATTGTGAATCTAAGCTCCGTATTTTAAAAATGTAAAAAAAAAAAAAAAAAAAGAAAAAAAAGAAAGAGAAATTGACAAACCAGTCCAAGGTTCAAAGCAGGGGAATGACAGATGTAGGTCTGGAATTAGGGTCTCTTGCTGCGAATCAAGCAGCCTTTTCATCACCCACACCCCAGTTCACATCGATCTTCTCCAACACAGACAACTAATTCTAATACTACCTTACTTTTATAGAGTATCTGTCCTCCAAAATGCTCAAAGCACTTTCATAAGTGTTGCCTCATTTATCTCACTTGAGTAGCTCAGAATGAGCTCCAAGTATGGTAAGGAAGGAAAACTGTCACTAGGTCTCCCTGTCTGGAGGGCCTCATGCTCTTAATGGTAACAGCAATATTAAAATCTCCCCACCTCCCTCTCTGGTCATCTTTACCATTGTATTAATTTTTTTTTTAATACAGCTCAGGGTAACCTCAGTCTTTCAAGAGTTGATACAATGGCAGGGGATGATTAAAGAAAATTTGAGCATGTAAGTGCAGGTTTGTCTCAGTTCCTTTGGTGGGCATGAAGCTTTGTTCTTTTCCAGCTGCAGCAGCCCTGCTTTGATAGAGGGTCCTGAAATAATGTATCTTTGCCATGGATCACTCCACCCAAGCTGGGGCTTCTCTTTGAAGGTGTAATGGGATTGTAATGAGGCATCTCATTGCCTTAAATAATAAACACCCACTTGGACCAAATAGTACATTCATTTGCTGTAGTGGTTCCGATTTTTCTGGGGACAAGCTAAATTAATCACCCCATTCTACCCTCGGACCTCAGATGAGGCTGACTAATGGAACATGCTCATCTGGGACAGTGTGGGAGGGGCCAGACAGCCAATTCAGGCTCAGACTAAAACTCTTCCTTCCAGATTGGCAAGATGCCACTGGGGGCAGCTGTCAACAGTGATTGGTGTGATGGCTATGAACAGGCAATGCCCAGTATGTGTTTCTCAACCCTCCAGCCAAGGGGCCAAGTGGTTTCTTTGTTTTAAAATACCATTCTGAGGCTGCAGAGATCAATGGGACTTTTTCTCTGGATGCTCCTCAGTATATAAAAATTTGGGGGGCGGGGCGGGTGCTGCTCCCTTTTAGTAATAGAATCTATTAATTTATTTAGAGAGTAGAAAAGTGTAATACAAGGAATGCCAGTTTGGGAGTCAGGAGATTCAAGTTCTAGCCTCAAATCTGCAGCAAGAAGCATTTGGTTTGGCTGAAACTTATTCCACTCAAAAAGTATATTCCCAAGAGTAAGTAAGCACGAGATGAGTGGCTTGAAACTGCTGTTTCCTGATGTGGTCCCAATTCCCACAGGCCTCTTGAACAGGAGCATCTCACTGCATTGAGTATGTTCTTGTTTTTAAAGGTGAAAATCCTACAAGCCAACTACTTCATTTATTGGTCAAAGATGGCAATTTATTTCAGTGCTCAAGTGAAAAAAACCAAAACAACAAAAACAAAACAAAACAAAACAACCACCAGCTCTGCTGGACTTACCAAGGTAACATGATCACCTCCCTCATGGACCTCCCTAAAAGATTATCAAGGGTAATTTTAACAACACTCAGTTTTTCTTTTACATACTGACTTTACCCAATTCTCATCTAAAGCACAACTCCAATCTTGTGTTTGTCTTTTTGGAAAATGTTTTAAGCCAAATCAAGAGCAAGGAGCATTTAAACATACACAGGCATAGGCATATAGTTCTGGGCAATTACAACTGTCATTAATCTCTTAGCAGCTGAAAAAATAACTACTAATATGGAAATAGTTCTTTGCAGTTAATCGTGTAATTTAATGTGTGTTATTATCTCTAATGGGCTGAGGTTTATAGCTCACTTTTCACTATGCTAAGGTTAGGGGCAGAGTGCTGGCCAAGGACGAGAATTCTGCCTGGAGAAGCCACTGGCTCTCCTGGGAGAGGCGACCTGCAGCGCCTTTGTGCTATATCTATCACTGATTCCCTGGGCAGGTAGCTGATGTTGGTCCAAGATAGCAAACTACAAAGTCTTGGATAAAAATACAAGACAAAGAGTCATGAAAACACAATTGAAAAAGAAGTTATTTATGTTCTTTGTTCAACCAAAGGTTTCAAAGCTGAGCTATATTTAAACCTACACAGTCCCCTTCTTACAGCCACACACATCTCCCTTGCTCTATTGATCAAGGCACACCTGTCAGAATGGCCATCATCAAAAAGTCTACAAATAACAAATGTTCGGGAGGATATAGAGAAAAGAGAACCCTCCTACACTGTTGCTGAGAATGTAAACTGGTGCAGTCACTGTTGAAAACAGTATGGCATTTCCTCAAAAAACTAAAAATAGAACTACCATATGATCCAGCAATTCCATTGCTAGGTATATAGCCAAAGAAAACAAAAACACTAATTCAAAAAGATAAATGCACCTGAATGTTCATAGCATTATTATTTATGATTGCTAAGATATGGAGGCAACCAAAGTGCCCAATAGCAGATGAATGGATAAAGAAGATGTGTGTGTGTGCATGTGTGCATGTGTGTGTGTGTGTGTGTGATGGAATATTAGCCATAAAAAAGAATGAAATCTTGCCTTTTGTGACAACATGGATGGACCTAGGGAGTATTATGCTTAGTGAAATAAGTCAGAAAGAGAAAAACAAATCCTCTATGTTATAGCTTATATGTGGAATCTAAAAAGTAAAACAAATGAATGTATATTAAAACAACAAACAGACTCACAGATATAGAGAACAAACTAGTGGTTACCTGTGGGCAAAGGGAAGGGTGTAGCACCTAGATAGAGGTATGGGATTAAGAGATATAAACTACTATGTATAAAATAAATAAGCAACAAGGATATATTGCACAGCACAGGAAAATATAACCACTATTTTGTAATCTATAAAAATATTGACTCACTATGTTGTATACCTGAAGCTAATATAATACTGTAAATCAACTATACTTCAATAAAAAATTTAAAAATAAAAACACTCACATGTCAGTGGTTGTTGCTAGAAAAAAAAAAAAGGCACAATACATTAACAATTTCTGGCTACTTAAAATACATCACGGGGCAGCAAGACCTCAAATCCCCAGCTTTGAGCTCCCAAGTCAGTTTCACTTCCACTAGGTGGCGCTCCATATTAACGCAGTTCTTCAGTGTTTGTGGCGAGAGAGCCTGGGGATGTTAGCGGTTGGGAGTCTTTAACTTTTGTCTGCCACTCTTTTTAAAGGAGTATGTCTTTGGGAAAGTCTAAAAAATTAGCTATGTCTCCGAACCCTAAAGACAACCAGTCTCGTAAGTTCCACTGGGAAAGAAAGCAGATGTCGGATGCTACATAGCTGCATCACCTCTCCATGATGAATAACAACAAAATGGTATATATGTATTTATCATACCTGTTGCACTGACATACTGTGCATCCAAAGCATAGTTTCTGTCCTGCTAGAAAACCAATACATCCCACTTGAAAAGCAAAAGCACATCAGTCATCAATTTACTCAGATGCTCCTACAGCAAGAATTCCAAAGAATTAGAGAGAGAAAAAGAGAGAACGAGAGAGGTGGGGGAGGGAGGGATGGACCACTGAGAGAGAAAGGAGGATAAGGAGGTTGGCAAAAAGGAAAGTAAAGAAGTGAACTTGAGAAACAGAGATGGGGGATGAAAAGAAATAAATAACTACGAGAGACTGAAAGGGTCCTTGGGAAAAAGAGTAGATACTGAAATAGAGAAATTGATTCAGGCCATACCTTGGGCAAAGCATATTTGGGCAGCTTCATTTGGGCAAACGCATTCTTTCGGTAGGAAACGTAGTAGTGTGGCCGTCCTCCTGATGTCAGCTGGAGCATAAACATAAAGGGTGTAAGAAGAGGTACTACGACAGTTACAGGTCACAGAAGGACAGCCCCTGAACGGAAGGGGGTAGCTGCCAACACAACAGCATAAGTGAGTATTGTGGGCCAGTGTAAAGAATTGGCATTCAGTTCAAAAACAACTTAGACAGTGTATGTGAATTCAGAGGCCCAAAGTGAACCCACTGCACAAAAATACAATTCTTCAATTTGCCCTGCGGTACAGAAGTCAGGAAACATTTTTAGCAACTTTTTTTTTTTAATAATACAAGCCTTAGGGTATATTGGATCTGTGTCCCTCAGCAGCCCAGCCATCTAGCCCCAAGACTTTGACCACACAAACAGGTCCCTGTGCCAGATCAGAAGGAAATGGTCCAGGTCACAAGGTGGCAGAATGGGAGCCCCCATCTTGGCACTGAATTCCAGTTTTGTGAAGTCACACTGCTGGCTGTGAGCATGTCCCACACACAGCAGTGCTGCTGATGTGTTAGACGAAAATCCAAGCCAGCATCGTGGTTCAAAATCATTCTAGACCTCAACCTTCCAGAAGAGAACAAATGGTGAGCTACCTCCCCCAGGTCTGCCCAGAATGTACAGCCCAAAGAACCCTGTGAGTCTGAGGGAGGGTGAGAAGCGCTGTGGTCTCCAACTCAGCTGAGCAGCATGAGGTGCAGGCTGTCAGCGGTGCACTGCCACTCTCTTTCTCCTTTGGACCCACTCTTTTTTTCCCAGCTTTATTGAGATATGAGCCGCATAGCACAGGGAGATCAGCTCGGTGCTTGGTGACCACCTAGAGGGGTGGGATAGGGAGGGTGGGAGGGAGATGCAAGCGGAAGGGGATATGGGGACGTATGTATATGTATAGCTGATTCATTTTGTTATACAGCAGAAATTAACACACCATTATAAAGCAATTATACTCCAATAAAGATGTTAAAATAATAATAATGCCTTTTTTTCTTTCTTTATTGCTTTTCAGGGAGTGTAAGCAGGCAAAGGGGCTGCATTAGGGACAGAAGCAGGGAAGGGAAATGTCTTTGACACAATCAATGGAAGTGGATCTTTCATACCTGAACAAACACATAATCATCCTGGACAATCAAAGAGTCTGGGTCAATGTAGCCTGGGAAAGGTCTGTTTCTGCTGGCCTCTGTGCAGTTCTGCATTCGGCAGGTTAGGTATTGTGAATCTGAAATACACGAGGGTGGGGTGATATACACACAGCATGTTAGAGTCAGAGTGGACATCTACTTCTCTTGCTGTCTGCAAGCCTTTCAACAAACCTCACATTCTCTATTAACTACATTACTGTTATTATTGTCGTTAAAAGTATTATCAGTATTATTTTACTCACTTGCTGTCAACACCACCATCACTATTTCCCAGTGCCTCCACCAACTCTTGTCATCCTAGAATATTAAATTCCTGTTAATTAAATTTCTTCCTTCCAAACCCAAATGAAAATATTTTCAATAGCTGGCAATAATACTTGTGCCTTCTTAGTTATTTTTTCTCATTTATAGGCTTCACCTCCACACTTCGACCTTCGATAAACTGGGAAACACACACATATGTGCCATCATCAATCACCTCACGCTAGAAGTGCTGTTGTTATAAACAATAAGATGCTATGTGAAGATAAAGGTTTTTCTTCTATTACTAATTGGGAATAAAACAGAATTGAGAGGAGATTCCCAACTCAAAAACTTTGCCCTCATTTTATAGGTGAGTAAACTAAGACCCTGAATCTCACCTGAGACTATAGCAGGTGATAAACATATCAGTAATAACAACTCAATAGATTTGATCTCTGTTGCTGGAAGTATATTGTATGAGGGAGGCTGTCGCTGTTTTTCAACCGCAACTATTCTGCCCTCTCTATGAATCAGATGTCACTTAAAAGTCCCTTTGCCTCCTTGCACTTAGAATAAATGCAAACCCTCTACCACCACTGCTTCAACTGCCCCTCATGCTAGTCTCTTCTCTCCCTGTGACTCTTCTCATCTAAACTGCAATATGTTCAGGAATTTGGCCAAACTTTCTACCACTTAAGAGGCTTTACATTTGGGCTTCCCTGGTGGTGCAGTGGTTGAGAGTCCGCCTGCCGATGCCGGGGACTCGGGTTCGTGCCCCGGTCCGGGAAGATCCCACACGCCGCGGAGCAGCTGGGCCCGTGAGCCATGGCCGCTGAGCCTGAGTGTCCGGAGCCTGTGCTCCGCAACGGGAGAGCCAACAGCAACGAGAGGTCCACGTACCGCAAAAAAAAAAAAAAAAAAGGCTTTACATTTGTATTCCCTCTACCTAAACTGCTTCTCCCCAGGTTGTTCCCCAAAGAATGTCTAGATTTCACCTTACTGTTACTTCTGAGGGTTTTCCATGATTACTTTCGATAACACTCCTTCCTGTTAATTCTCTTCATGGAATTTATCACAATCTAAAGTCACCTTGCTCATGATTTATTTCTGCCCCTCTCCCTGTTAAGAATATAAGCTCCATGAAGACAGAGACCTCTTTTGTCTTTGTTGTTCCCTCCTAGACCTCCAGATTCTAATACTGTTCCAGGCACACAGTACGTAATAAATAAATATTCCTTGGAACATACCACTTTACTGGAAAATATCTTTTTGAATGAAAAAGGAAGTTATTTTACCTTTTTTTGGTGCTTAATGAGTGGGTAAGTTTAATTTTAGGACATCAAAGATGTATGAAGAAATCCACTCTTCCAAATGAAGAAATCAGGACATGATTATTTACATGAAATGGGGGGTAGGCAATCGTATGTTGAGTTGGATATAAGGATTCACTAATTGACTTCCCTGAAGGAAATTTCTAGCACTACTTTTACGGAAGAACTTGGGTAAACCTGTATTCTACAAGGAGTGCCACTAGGGGGCGGCATGCATATTTGCTCCAACTGACCAATGGCTGACGTAGCTGCTGATAAGCTCTAAGGAGAGGGAAGGAGAGCTTTATCTACCATCTTCCTTTATCCATAATCTTCCTTTATCCCGCTGCCATGTGTGGTGATGGGGATAGCTTTCAAGTATTTTAACCCATCTAGTCCTCCAAAGAGAAACTAAAGAAAAGCCTTTGACTCTCCCTTCCCTATCTCCTTTCTTAGACATTCTTACAGTTTCATTTTAGGGCATAACTCATGATCTTTCTCCCTGAAGAGAATTTCTGGGACTCATCCCTTCCCAGAACAGTTTTCCCCATGGCACACAAAATCTGTACCTCACAATTTCACACTCCATCAGACCCTTTTACAGCTTTAGTTGACTTCTGTTTTTCAAAAGGCAACTCAGGGTCATAGAAATGGAGATTGGCATCTGTGAGACCTGGGCTTGAGTTCTGGTGTGGTCATAGCTGCATAATTCAAAGGAAATTATCTTCCTGAGTCTTGCTACCTTCATCTATTAAATGAGGATGCCAATGTCAACTGTCTTGTAGTTTGGCTCTAAGAATTGACTGAAATAATATATATGCTAAATGCTTTGAAACTCAAAGTTGTACAAATGTGAGTTGTTACTATCAACTATAGTGTTCCTGTTTTCTCTTTTGCTTCTTTTCACAATGATTAGATCAGTTTGGGGCACACAGTTTGTCCTTAAGAAAACTGAATTTGAGTATTACAGTTATATTTCACTATCAGGTACTATCGGTGACCTATCCAATGTTCATTCCTCCCTGCCTCTTTGCCAGAAAAGCCAGCACTGGACCTGGTGGCTCATCTTTCTTCCACATGAATCAGAAGCTCTGATGTGCAGGGAATAATCCTCTTGAGTTTATGCCCACTCTACTTGCCATCATTTGCTTTAGGAAAAGCCATTTAAACCAATTCTAGTAAATAAGAAGTGAAAGAGATCTTTTAAGGGGCTACAAGGAGGCACAGCAGAAGACCTTCTTCTGCTACCAACACTGAGTCCACATGATATGTGGGACTGCTCTAGCCTTCTTGTGCATGGAGGAGTCTTACAGTTAAGCTTACACAATGAGTATGATGAAGAGGTGGAAGGGACCTGTTCCCTGATGACATCATTGAGGTACTGATTATACTGAACCCAGGGTTGCCCTGTCTCTGTGCTTCTTGTTATGTGAGATAATGAATGAAAACAATCTGAATCAAAGGTTCAGAATTTGGAAGTCTCAGGCTTCAAATTACAAATACAACTTCCAATTACAATTTCTCAGACTGCCACCTCATGACGACTTCTTGATGAATACACAGTGCTTGTTTTATCTATAATGGTGTCTAATAGTTTCTTTCTTAAGACCTCAACTTCCTCTTCAAAGGTCCCTGAGCAAGAATAAGGTGGAAAATATAAAAATAAACTTTAAAAAAAAATTTAAAAATTAAAAAATAAACTTTTCACATTAATAACTATACAAAAATTATGAATCTGAGGGATCTGGGGAGAAATGAAAAGAACAGGGAAACTAATATTTGTTGAACATCTACATGCCGAGTACTCTAAAGCATGTTCACACTTATTTGGTACATTTAATCTTCACAATACTATAGAGTATAATTTATCAACTGACTTTGCAGATGAAGAGAATGAAGCTCCAAGAGGTTATAGAAATGGCAGTATGCGGTTTCAAACGGGGTTGGTTGGCCTCCAAGTCTGGTTTATTTCCACTATGTTGCATAGTGGAAATAATGCAACCAATTGGTTAGGGCCAATTTTTGTTAAGCATGTTTTTTGGCTTCCAAGTATAAATGGATATATCTAGATTAAAAAAAAAAGGCTGTACATTTGTATTTTTGTGCAGGGTCATTTGGCAATATGGATCAACATCTTTTGGGTTCATTTCTGAGAATTCGACTTGAAGAAATAATTAATGATCTATGCCAAGATTTATCTACTTTGATATTCATCATAGTGTTGTTTATAATTTAAAAAAATAAGAGAAAACAAAATGGCCAACAATTGAGGAACAACTAAACAGACTGTGGCACATGCATAGTTTGCTATTAAAATCCTGCCTCTAGACTATATATGAGGAATTACAGAAATGTTTACTGCATTTTATATCATAAAACTAGCTTACCAATTAATAATGTTGTATCAATGTTAATTTCTTAGCTTTGAGAAAGAGAACATAGTTGTATAAGATGTTAACATTAGGAGAAGCCGGGTAAAGCTGCCCTATCTTGGTAACTTCTCTGTTTATCTAAAATTATTCCAAAATAAAAGTTTTTAAAAAGTAGGTTACCAAAATATGTGCATATGGACACGATTTTGTGCAAGTGGTATATATAGATGTCTACATATGTATGTTTACATAGGGAAAATGAATCAAAGTTATATATGTGATGTCAACACTTCCGTAGAGGCAGTGATGTGAGAGAGGCAGACAACCAGTGTCAAATTTTTGCTCAGCACCTCTCAGCCGGGGAAAAGGGCCAGGGGTCATGGTGGGCTTGTGGGATCCTGCTCGCAAGAATTAGAGAACTGTCTCTAATTCCTTTGCTTGTTCTATCTCTCTCCACTCCCCATGCCACAGAGCTGTGCAATGAGCTGTTCTTGAGCTGAGAATTACAAAATGTACCACCGAGGGACCCAAGAAAAGCCCCAGGAAGAGGTCTTGAAACCATGTCTCTCTTGGAGAGGTTTAAAGTGAAATTTGCAAGCTGAAGGGGAACTGATCAATTCCCAGTGGCCTGCCTGTGGTAAACTGCCCCCGGTTTGTTCTCCTTCCCCTCCTAATGGCAACAGAAAGAAACTGGCTGCACTTCATATTGAGGAACCAATCATTCTTATTCCCCTGGGGCTTTGCTGTAACAACATTAAGCATGATGAACTCTTTCCATATTCAATTCTGGTGAGTTTATGATGCAATTTCATAGGAAGTATCTTGTAATCTGGCATTAATTAACATCAATTAATGTAGGCAACTGCTAGACTTTAGAATTAATTTCATTACTTTTCCCACACAGATGTTTTCCTTGCCACAGGTAATTAGGACACTGTGCTACTCTTTTTAAGCATCTCGCTCTCTGCAACAGCTGCTGCTTGGAATAATGCAATTCCCATGCCCCCTGCACTGCTCTAAGGAAGGGAAACTGCTTTTTAAAGGCCAGGCTTGGAGCAGGGAAACAAGGGTTTAAATGCAGGCTTAGCTCGGTAAACCTAAGCAAATCACTTTACTTCTCAAATCTGTAAAATGGGAATAAACAGGAGCCATCCTGCCAGCGGTTATGAGGACTTAAAACCTCGGTCGGGAAATGTGTTCTGTCCTGTGTCTGGCTGGACTGTGCTCACGTAGTGGGAGCTGTGGCTGTGATCGAAGCACCCCCTCTTTCATCACCAGTACTGCTCACTGCGTCTCAAGGGAACCAACTGGGAAGCACTACAGACATTTCTACCTGAGACAATAAGCTTCCTTTATATTCATTCTTTGGTTTGGCTTAATTTTTTTAAGTCACTTTTTAAAACACCATGAAAAGTATTCTCCCGGTGGAATTAGTAGATAATAAATATTCTATGCAGGCAGTGTGAGGTAGTGGTTGGGGCAGAACTGGAAACTAACTAGGGCTGTGAGATGACACAGAAGTCACCTTGGTGCCCAGCACACAGGGCAGCCCGCCTGCAGCCAGAGTGCTGTGCAGGGTCTCCCTCCCTTTGGAGTGAGGGGCTAGGTTGAGCTCTTTCTCTCTTGTGTTATGTGACTCTGAGAAGGTCCTTTACCAAACTAGGCTTCAGACCTTTTCTCTATGAAATGCGGGTTATCAGAATTTTAGGATCAAAGGAGGCTGTTAAAATCAGACGACTGACTCTAAGATCCGAAGGTCTTTACCATCCTTTACCCACTGAGACCTCTTCCCTTCTCACTCTCGCCCAAGTGAACAAAGCTCTGTGATGTTGCCGGGAAGTCTGTGTCTCTGGGGCTTCCGCTCTTTTTAAACAGCACGTGCATTCCTGGCTGACACCCTGTGTTCATTCAGAGAGCTCCCCTGGTTTGAACTGCCTTTTCCTTTCCTGTGATCCTATCCAAATACTTCCTGGGCCCCTCTGTGGAGTTTTTCCTGAGGCTTGGGCAGACCTCTCCCTTCTCACAATGGCTGCATTGATAGCGACAGCAGCATTAACCTCCAAAACAACCAGAGCAACTTCTCCTCTGAGTCAGGAACTGTGCCGCATGGATCACAGGCTTTTTCTCTTTTAAACTTTGGAGAAAATCCAGAATAAGGTACTTTTTACGGGTAAAGAACTCCAGACTTAGGGATGATACTTTAACATTGTAAAAGTTTAATTTTAAATAAAACCATAAACTAGGCTGGCAAGCCTGAACACTTTAAAGCTCTCTCCCGTCCCCCATTAATTTTCAACTTTGAAGCAGAACAGTTTCTAAAGCCCATAATCTGTATATAAATTTTTATCGTGTTCTTTCTACTGTCCTATTATTTGGTTTGGAACATTCCTATTACATATTTGCACCCAACACACACTCACACACACACAAACACACACGTGTGTGTGTACACATGTATCAACAAGCTTGTGCTCATAGAAACTTCATTCCCATCAGGGGTCTAGTGCACTCTGTGGCATGTACCAGTTAGAAACTGAGATCTTCAAAAGTGAGACTCTAGCCTTGACCCCTGAAAGACTATACTGAGGACAAGAAGTTTCTGTGAAAATTATAAACTTAGATCAAAGGTCCTCCTTTGGCATGATAAGCTTGTGGCATTGCTTTCTTCTAGGCAATCTCTTGGTTTTGGCCCAGTATAACTTTCTAAGTGTTGTCTTGTATGGTTAGCCTTTGGACATTCAGGAGGCCATGATTACTACAGGGAAAGTTCTGGAATTACACATTTTTTGCCAAGCATGGGGCTAGGAATTGGGGACATGAGAGAGAACAGGAGGGCAAAATAATTTAGTAGAAATACAGAAAGTCCTTCACCAAGGATGATGCAGTGGGGTGAGTGTATCCTAGGAGGGGTGCAGGTGCAGGTTCTGTGGGTCCCCAGGTGAGGGGCATCTGACCTTCAAACCTCTCCACAGATGGTTTACTCTGTGTCAGGACTTCTCCTGTGACTCTGCATTTATTTCACTTTGCATCACACAGAGTTGTAGACCTGTTGTGCCATCATGGCCTATAGAACAACTGAATATAGAGACTATTTTACTGTTGACTTGAACTCACAGAGGGACAGTTACCTGTGCAGGGCTGAGGGTGGGGACACCCAGGGAAGGCTGCGTGGAAGAGCTGAGAAAAGCCTGGAAAGCTGCTTGGAGCAGTGACAAGGGGGAGACATCATTCCAGAAAGCAGGAGCACTGGGCCAGAGCACAGGGGCATGAGAGAGAATGGGAGACAGGCTTGGGGAATGTCAGCCACCTCTTTTGTGAGAAAGTCACACTAGAACTCCAGTTTATGCCAAGAAAAGACACGAAGTTATCTGCCAGGTCACAGTTATCTGCTTGGGGAATGTCAGCCACCTCTTTTGTGAGAAAGTCACACTAGAACTCCAGTTTATGCCAAGAAAAGACACGAAGTTATCTGCCAGGTCACACCCAGCCATGAAAAACCGAGAAGCATGTTTGTTCCAGTAACTTTCCAAATTGAGTTTACAAAGAAAGGAGTGGGAGATGGAGAGACAGAGACAGGGAAAAGGACAAAGAGTAGGAAAGAAAGAAAACAGGAATCAAAGTGGAAAGGAGGGAGGGAGGGAAGGAAGGGAGGAAGAAATGAAAGCAGTTTTGTGCGTGGGGGAGAAAATACACAGCATGTATTCTCCAGGGCTTTTCGTGGGAGAGGGATGTACGCTATTTACTTAAATGTGTTCGTGTGTTATATGACGAATGCCAGGACAGAGGGTCAGTTCAAGGGACAGCCTCTGAGACACGTGGGTATATCCAAACCACTATTTCTTCACTTACTAACTTTCTATTTTCATCACACTCGATACTGAATATCATACTTGGAACATGATAAGTATTCAATAAAGATCAATAAGACACGATCCTTGCCTTCCATAGTGAAATAAACAGAAGGAGATGACACGTTTGTCTGTCTTCTCTATATTCCAGCTACACCTCAGCCACGCCAAACATGCCCATGCTCCGTATCCTTCACACGTGATGTTCCATCTGTCTGCAATGCTCTTCCACCCAGCAGACCCAGCTCTCTCCCTTACTTCCATAAGGACTTGGCTGAAAAACCAAATGCCACCTTATCAGAGATTCTTTGACAGCGGCCCCTGCCCTGCCCCGTCACTTTTTATCTAGACTCTGCTTTGTTTTGCTTCCTAGAACATACCACCCCCTGGCACTATGCATCTGTTTATAACCTGTCTCCCCTAATCAGAAGGTTAAGCTCTATGAGAGCAGGGCCTTTGCAACATCCCTTACGATCCTTCGTCATGCCTAGAAGGGCAGCTGGCTTAGCACCGATGTCCAACAATGCTTTTCAAATGAATGGATAATAAATAGGTCTGCAATGAACCAGACCTGGCTTCAAATTTTAGCCTGTGGCAATGGCAAAAATATTTAGCCACTGTAAGCCTCATTTTCTTCATAATTAAAGTGAGGAAAATAATCATAGGTCTTACCTCCAAGAGTTGTAAGTAGTGCAGCAGCACCAGCCAAATAATAGGAATACAAGGCACGATCCTAGCATCCGTGTTGCTTGAGAACACATGGAGCAAAGGAGGGGGTGTATGAGTAAGTGGCAAGACCTTTACGACGCTACCTTTTGTTCTTGTTTTAAAGCAGGAGCCAGAAACATGAGGAATTTTCCTTAGAAATTGCCACATATGCATGTTATATGGACTGTTGCTGCTGAGTCCTGGGGGAGCCTGAAGACCCAGGAGAAAGCCAGTCCTTTGTCCTAGAGTTAAGATCTGGACATCTAACAAGGTCATGGGGAAGGTGAAAAGAGATGAGACATGTCAAGAAAGGACTTTAGCAACCTAAGTGCCCATTCACTAGCACAGGAATGAATAACACAGGCAGAATCGTCACACAGTGTAAAATGATACAGCAGCGAAAAAGACTGCACTGGAGCTCCGCTCAGCACCACGGACAGAGTGCCAGGCAAAGTACTGGGCAACAAGGCAGAAGGGTACCCAAGGTATGATACCATTTCTATGAAGTTCAAAATATGCAAATCAACATTATACACTGTTTAGGGATACAGACACAAACAATAGAAGGTAATGGTGTGAATAGGAATGACTGACACCCATTTCAGAAGAATGGTTAGTGGGGGTAATTGGAAGATGCAATTTGGGAAGAGGTACTGTGGGCTTCAACTGTGTTTGCAACAGTGTAATTCAGAGGTTGACACAAACTCTGGTCCATCCAAACCCAGCCTGTCATCTGTTTTTGTGTGACCCATCAACTATGAATGGCTTTCACATTTTTAAATGGTTGAAAAAAATCCTAAGAAGGGTAACATTTCATAACCTGTGAAAATTATGTGAAATTCAAACTTCAGGGTCCATTAATAAAGTTTTCTCGGAACACACACACATACACACACACGGAAGATCTGGAGATGACAAATTTCTCTCGTGCACCTCTGTGTTCTCCCCCTCAGGATGGGAGGTAAGGACACAGACCTCCTCACAGATGGGTGAGCACACAGGAGGCAGGGGAAGTAGTAGCACATAATGGATACAAAGGACTTAATTTGAAAGCTGCCCAGCTGAGCCTGTTACTGCACTGTCACTGTCAGGTTTTTCATTGCTGTGTGGGGAGGCTCGTGTTATCTTATTTTATGCTTTTTTGGTTGATTTTCAGGGTCGTCTTTAGGCTGCTAAATCAGAGAGGCCAAATTGAAATCAATAGTCTTTGAAATTAAGAGACTTTTGCAATATGAAAAATGGCGTTAGAAGGACACTGCTAGAAAGACAAAGTGGTAGTGGTGCCAAAGCCTGGGAGCTCAAGATAAAGTAGAGGTCGCGCCCAAACTGCTGGCTGGAGACTCCTGACTTTCACTCTCTCTCCCACGCTTCTGTGACTTTCTTTCCCACCTTACTTGCACAGCAAGGTTTCTTTTTACCTGATACTTTAACACCCTCTGGGGGAGGGACTAAGTGTACCCTCTCTGCTGCCCAGCCCATTGTTGTCAGTGTCAAGTAAAATCCTCAGGTCCTGACCCCCGTGGCATTTTCCATTGTGGCCAACTCCAATTCCTCCAGGAGTTCCCCCTTCACTCCAGGCCTTGGCAGCCCAAGGACTACTTATTGGGCTGGCCACTTCCAAGCAGCTGGCATCCCAGGCTTTATCTGTTGCCTATAAAGCTCAGGGAAAAACCTGGCAACCGTTCTACACTGGTCTGAATGTCCTCTCCAGGTATGAAAGGAGGACACTGTGCGCACGTTACCAAGAACAACTGGAGACGTCTGGTTAGAAATCGGTGGGCGAGTAGAGGACGCTCAAAACCCCGTCAAGCGATAAGGTCGAAGGGAATTCAGGGGATGCTCTGAAGTCCCTTGAGGTGCCTCCTAAATGTATCTAGGA
This sequence comes from Hyperoodon ampullatus, assembly GCF_949752795.1. Taxonomy (NCBI): domain Eukaryota; kingdom Metazoa; phylum Chordata; class Mammalia; order Artiodactyla; family Ziphiidae; genus Hyperoodon; species Hyperoodon ampullatus. Next base: position 206,749,404 of record NC_136914.1, read on the forward strand.
CGTTGGATTACATTTCTAGGATCACTCTCTATTCTCAGTTGCAGGTTACTCAACATGGGAGGATCCCTTTCTAAGCCAGAAGACACACCTCTGGAGTATATCCTTAAGAACTGGACACTTAAATTTTAGTGTAAGAGTGCCTGGCCTTTATATAAATTGGGGGATGGAAAATGGCCTGAAAATGGGTATCTTGCAATTGGATCTTTATTGCCACAGGATGGGAAAATGGACTAAGGTTCCCTATGTTCAAGTTTTCATGGCCTTTTATGATAATCCTGCTCTATGTGGCTCCATAATCAAGAGCCTGAGGAAACAGAAAAATCTCTCCTAACATTCTAAATGATCCCCTTCTAATTTCTCCCAACTCTCAGGGGGGAACCAAGCTTCCCCCACTCTTGCAAGTTTCCTTACTCCTCCAGAGATTCTTCTGATCAAACTAAGACCCCACTTCCCCAGAGAAACAATCCCTGTTTGGACAACATTTTATCAGCCAGTCTGCCCCTGTTATTAGGGCCAGTTTTAGCACTATTTGGTCATATGACTACAGAAAGGAAAGATGATTTTTTTTTGAAAATATGGCCACAATATTCTTTAGACTCTGGAGAAAACTGGTTAAAATAAAGCTTTTTTTTGAAATTGTAAAACCAGTTATTTTGCATGTGCAATTAGAGAAATCTAGCTTGTTATAATACTTTCTGGTTTATTTTCAAAATTCTGACCCTGAGAGAATAAAAATATGCCTAGGAGAAAGCTTGAGGTTAACTCTTATCATGTCCTTGGGAAACAAACACAGCCCACTTTGCCTGAGACTTCGGCCTTGGGTTGCTTAGTGAAACTTCAAGTCAAAAAGGAAAAAAAAAAAAAAGAGGCAAAGAGACAATTTAAGCCTCAAGCGGGAAACTATGAGATCTCTGTCTGGATATATGTATGTCTCAGTATGTGTCTTTGTCTTTGCATAATATTGCTGAGGTTAATTTGTAAATAAGCTCTATTTAACTGGCTTAAAAAAGAAAAGTAGGGCTTCCCTGGTGGCGCTGTGGTTGAGAGTCCGCCTGCCGATGCAGGGGACACGGGTTCATGCCCCGGTCCGGGAGGATCCCACATGCCGCGGAGCGGCTGGGCCCGTGAGACATGGCCGCTGAGCCTGCGCGTCCGGAGCCTGTGCTCCGCAACGGGAGAGGCCACAGCAGTGAGAGGCCCGCGTACCGCAAAAAAAAAAAAAAAAAAAAAGAAAGAAAGTGCTCACAAATCAAACAATTCTAAATACAAGACAGAAACTAAAGATGTTTGGGTTTATTTGACACACGCCTTGTACCACATTGAGAAAAAAAAATGTGCTTTGGAAAAATACATGTTTTTAGAGGCTATGGAATGTGATCTTGAGTTTGCTAATCAGAAAACGTCAGTATGACAAACAGTTACACCTGGTTTCTTCTTGGTTTTCATTAGAGGTTAAGGTTTTTTAAGGGTTAAAAATTATAATATGTAATCAAAGCTACCAAAGTGACAAGAGAAGCATTTCAGTGTGTAAAGCAAGTAGGATATATGTTGTTGGCCAGAGAAGATATAAAGACTGGAGATATTTTTGTTGGGGAAAGTGATGATAATAAATTTGTCCTACAGTTAGTTGTTTATAGATGAAAAAAAATGGGCAAGTTATTGATAATATGGATCCAGGAAGTGATAAAAGTTTTGTGGGAAAGGAACTATGAAAAAAAATTTGGTACGTTGTTAAGACTGATTAAGACTAAATTGAAATTAATTAGGTAAATAAATTTTGCTATTAACAGTAAGCTGGTACCAGACTGAAATTTGGTTCTCTCTCTATATGAAGAGAAATGCTGCTTTTGATAACAGACTGTGTGAATACAGACTGTGTGAATTTCTTTGCCTTTAAGTGATTTATATTTGCTTTTGAAATCTTTTGTTACTTTGGTTAAGTAAATAAGTATTATTTCACAATGATCTATGAAGATTATGGCACATGTAGATAAAGTTCATTCTGCTTCTTCGAGATTAACCCCCCATTGTCAGACTTTTGCCATGCTGATGCCCTTGTAGCATGGCAATGGTCTACTCCTAAATCAGTGAATTTAAAATCGGTCAACAATAGCTGTAGATTAAACAGTCAGCACTATGGGAAGACATATGTGCTCTTCCCAGACCAGGGCTCAAACCCGTGTCCCCTGCATTGGCAGGCAGATTCTTAACCACTGTGCCACCAGGGAAGCCCTTGGCTGTGTTTAATAAAAATGGGGTAATTTAAAAAAATATGTTTCACTAGATATTATCATAGTTTCATTAGTTAAGTTCTGTGTTTACTAAGACTCACTTCCCAGATAGTTCCTTGCTGTTATGTTATACTGTTACAAGTTTTAATTGAGTTATTAAAAGGACACTCTAAGTTTGTTTCTGAAGCATAACTTTGTAATCAATCTTTGGATAAAGATCAGATGCTCCATGATCTACAACCAGGAGATTAACACCAGGCTATAGTCATTCAAGTTTAAAGAAACAATTACACTATGCTAAGGATAAGGAGCCTGGTAACACTAGGAAATTGGGCTAAATGCCTTATGGACAATGCCAATGTATACATTTTCCCTTAAAGATAAGGACTGGTGAAAAATAGACTAAGCCAGACAAGCTGGAGATGTACTAGGCTGTGCCTAATGAAAATTTCTTAACTTAAATTCTTACTTATGACCTTACTAATACTGCTAGCTATATTATTTCTATTTTTGCCTGTTTTACAAAATTGTTGTTTCTTACATTACCAAGTGTGTGACTGGGCCTCTGATAAAATGACGGTATATAGTCCCATATGAGATCAATGACTGTAAGAGTGAAACTGTAGATACAGGACGAAGCAACAAGAGGGAATATTTTCCTAGACCGTAAGAGACTAGTAAAGCAGGAGGTCCAAAGACTTTTGGCTACTCACAAGGCCTAATCCAGTAATGGCACACTGAGCATTCCTAGCACTGTGGGACAAAATAGTCATAAAATGCCCCCCAACCATGGTCAAATTTATGACCATGAAGGGGCCCTGCCAACAGGAAACTGGCACTTGCTGTCTGCCTCTACAAAGATTAAATCTGGAGCTGCTGCAGCGGCTGACCTTCAATACCCCCTGAAAGGAGCTCAGGGTGGAGATCAGGAATGAGGCATTGTGTGCTCTGGGAAAAAACTGACAAAACAGGCCTTCAGGTAGTTAAGATATTTTCAGGTAAGGATTTATTTTTTCTTTTTTTTTTTTGCAGTACGTGGGCCTCTCGCTGCTGTGGCCTCTCCCGTTGTGGAGCACAGGCACCGGACACGCAGGCTCAGCGGCCATGGCTCACGGGCCCAGCCGCTCTGCGGCATGTGGGATCCTCCCAGACCGGGGCACGAACCCGTGTCCCCTGCATCGGCAGGCGGACGCTCAACCACTGCGCCACCAGGGAAGCCCTCAGGTAAGGATTTTTATGAGCCCAAATTCTCACCTTTCTCATACCCAGAAAAACACTAAAATCATTAACAGTGACAACTGCTTTGGTTTATGTGTTAATAGCACATCAAAGGTTAAAACCTACTTGGATAAAACTAGACAACTGGCTACCTGACTACAGGTCTCCTCAAAGTGTCAGGTCTAGACTGGGATTCAGGCTTATCTTCCTGAAAAAAAAATAAGATATATTTTGTCTATTAATGTTCAGGTTGTCACTCCTCCAGCTACTTCTGAATCTGTTATACCTGCATCAGTAACACTAGGCTAATAAAAAAAGACATCAAAAAATATATATGACCACACCAAATGGCTCCATTCCTTTGGACAGGGTAACCCAAGCGCTGACTCTATCTGGACAAGGATCAAAAATTGTTACCGAATATAACTTGGTTCTTACTCCTGTTTGGCCACTGGTTACAATAATTCTTTTACTGATACTTATAATATTTGCAATCTTGTTAAGTTTGTCTCTTTCAGATTGCAACAGTTTCACATCAGGATAATGGTGATGCAGAGATTTCAGCCACTCCTCAGAACAGATCCTGCCAGAATTAACAGCGTAAGTCACCCTGGGGTCCCTTAATGAGACAGGGCGAGAGCTCCATGACCCCAACTAGATACGGTCTATGAGTCCCTTGCCAGCCTGACGAAGCGACAGAGGACAGACCATCATCCCTCATGCTCCCAGTAAAGATTTCTTGAGGCTCATGTCTCTCAGGGGGAAGTTGAGGTAGGAGACAGATGGGCCCCTGTGCTGGACAGCTGGTGTTTGTCAAGTGGAGTAAAACTGAAGCTTTGTTCTCACCCAGACACTCAAAGGACAAAGCTAGTGGCAGAAGCTGAGCTCTGCTGAAGTAAAGAGATAAGATGACCACTCCTGAGGTCAAGGAAAACTTCCCTATCTGCACATGTGCAGGAAGGCTCCTTGGGGGTCAAAAAGGGAGGGGGCATCACCCCATAATATGTGTGGACGTGCACCCACGGGCCTCTGTGGTGGGATCCATCTTAGCAAATAGTTGCACGTGCATGTTGGGGAGCGTCCTAGGACCAGGCAGAAGTGAAAAAAAGAAACAAGATAATTGGCCAAAGGTAAACAAAGACCCAGAAGGACTGTCCTAATAAGTGATTTAAATCACCTCTTTAGGGCTTCCCTGGTGGCACAGTGGTTGAGAGTCTGCCTGCCGATGCAGGGGACACAGGTTCGTGCCCCAGTCCAGGAGGATCCCATGTGCTGCGGAGCGGCTGGGCCCGTGAGCCATGGCCGCTGAGCCTGCACGTCCGGAGCCTGTGCTCCGCAATGGGAGAGGCCACGGCAGTGAGAGGCCCGCGTACTGAAAAAAAAAAAAAAAAAAATCACCTCTTCACTGCGCTCCTCATTCAGGATGCCCACACTCTTCTCTGGGTCTGTATTTCTGCCTAGTTTCTGACTAACTGCACTCCTCCTCATTAAGGGAGGATGCCCAAACCCTTTCTCTCCAGGTGTGCATCTCTGCCTTGCTTCTATCTTAACTAAACAAACAGTTTCTCTGTGCGCTCTCCCACTTGCTGTGCTATGTCTCTAATAATAAACTTTGTACATCTTTTTACAGTTTTTGCCTCTGTGAGAAATGCATTTTTCACTGGGGGCAAGAGCCAGGGGGTGTGGTGGTTAGGATTCCTGGTTTTCATCCAAGCTACCCAGGTTCAATTCCTGGCCAGGGAATTAAGATCTTGCTTCACACCACCACTCACTGCTGCCTCTCCAAGATCAGTAGGTGCCACTGGACTCTCTAAGTCTGGAAGCTTGATTTAGGGATAAGGGAGGAGAGGTGAGAAGGCATTTGGTAAACGTGTTGGGAAGTGATGAAACCAAGCAGGACCCTGTGGGGCTCCTGGACACAAAAGCCTTTCTGTGGTCCCATTTCTTGATTACAGGAACTAGGCTTCATTCAGCCTCCAAGACCTTCCCTGAGTTCCAACAGGTGGGTTCAAATGGTTGCTAATTAGGGAAGGGAGGGAATGCAGAGACAAGGGAGGAGCAGCCAAGAAACAATAGTGCAGCCTTGGGGCAGGGTCCTGGTTCCCCTCCTCAAGGGCTATACATAACAATATCTTTGAGCTGTTTTGCAGATACTGAAATCCCCACCAGGTGGGAGAAGTTAATGGTATGCTTCCCACAAGCACTTAGACCCCAGACCTGCTGGAACCAGAAGGTTGATGATGCTAATTCCCACTTACCTTCCCACCAAAAAATCAGAAGAATGTCCATGAGCTGATTACGCCCTCCTCTTTGAACCATTGCTATAAAACTCCTCACTACCCCCTCTAGGTCGGGACACACAGTTCTGAGGGCATGAGCCTGCTGTGGCCCCTTTTGCCTGGCAAAGCAATAAAACTATTATTTCTACTTCATGCAAAACTCTGTCTCCAAGATTTAATTCGGTGTTGGGGTACAGAGGCCAGATTCGGCTTCAGTGGTGGGGAGCTATCAGAATCTGAAACTGACCAGAAGTGGAAACGTCTAACCTCTTCCCGGGCCCCACCCTAGAAGTGATTAATATATTAACTGTTTGAAAAAGAAGGTAAAAGAAGGCTATGAAACATGGGGTCTAATAAGGCCAATTGGTATACAAGAGCTGGAGTGGCAGGTTTGATATGTTTTAGATTTACATAAAAATGCAAATAATGCATAACGTTCTTCTCTAGAACATTAAAGAGATTTGATAGCTTTTGAAGGGTCATTGAAGAGGAACTACAAATAACCAAGAAAAATAAATACAAATTCTTAACCTTACTCCTAAGTAAATAAATACAAATTAAAACAATAAGGATATGCCGCATTTTTGCTCATCAGACAGGCTATGTTTAAAAAAATTTTCATAACAACCTGGACTATTGAGGGTACGTAAACATAGGCATTCTCATATTCAGAGAGTATGCAATGATGCATCTATTTCAGAGGGAAATGTGACAATACCTATAAAAATTAAAAATGTACACATTCTTGGATTTCCCAGGGAAATTCCAGGGATTTCCCATCAGTAATTTTTTTTTGAGCAGTGCTTGCTCCCTAAACACGTTTGAATGCTTATTCACCAAATAAGTAATACGTGCGTACATGTATGTATCAACATTCTTTGAAATAGCCAAACATCTATATATCTATTTATGAGATGGTGATTAACAAAATTATAGTTGGCTGTATAATGGGGTTCCTATGTAGTGATTAGCCATGAAGTGGCTAACTTTATATATACTGATATAGAAAGATTTTTAACTTGCTATTGCATTCACCCACACTGAATCTGGCATAACAGTTTTAAAATATGAACATTTGTGAGTGTGTATGTATGTGTACACACATACATATTTATCTGTATAAGCCTAAACAATTTCTGGAATAATATAGAAGACATATTTTTAAAAAAATACCAACTTTGGGGACTTCCCTGGTGGTCCAGGGGGTAAGACTCCGTGCTCCCAATGCGGGGGGTCTGGGTTCGATCCCTGGTCGGTGAACTAGATCCTGCATGCGTGCCACAACTAAGAGTCTGCATGCTGCAAGTAAAGATCCTGCATGCCGCAACTAAGACCCAGCATAGCCTAAATAAATAAATAAATATATTTTTTTAAATAAATAAAATTACTAACTTTGGGGAATGAGAATGAAGGTCAGGAAGTGGATCTACTTTTCCCTTGATACACTGGAATACTACTTATCTTTTTATTGTCATCGTTGCTACTTCTGTTGGTATAAAAGTAATTAATGCTTATAGTGTAAACTCAAACCATCTCATTGCTAATATACTGGGCCTGATGAGAACTGAGGTCTCTATCACCTTCCCACAGTATCTCAGCAGTGCTCGCCTTATACAGATATTGATATGCATGCCGTTCAATATGGAAATTCGATTGGAGGGGTGGAAAGTGAAAAGCAGAAATGAGATGTCCAGTTCTGACCCACGGCAAGAATTAGTGAGATGGTGGCTATACAAAGTTGTGATTTTCCTTTGATTTTTATCTCAGCTTATAAAATGCTGGTTTGAGTTTCATTTCAGAAAGAGTTTGGAGGCAGTCTTTTTCATAGCTGGTTAAAGAGCCAAGGTTGTTTTTTGCCAATGAAAGAGATTAGTCCTATGGTAAGTTGTTACAAGGTTAGTTACTCAAGTAAATAGACATGGAGACCAGTAATTGTCTCCTGTCCCTGCTGGCACGGATCACTACAAGTACAGAAAAAATTCAGGTCACTGGCCAGGTCTTTCATTTCAGAAGTAAAAGGGAGAAGCAATAAAGCTCAAACTTGGTACTGCAGGTTCTCTTACAAGATGATGTATATAGATGAGCATAAATATAAAACTATAGACCCATGTGTAATTACCATGCAAAGAATTCTGATAAAAGTTATATTCTTTTCCTCCAAACACATACACATACTGGCATACAATTTCAGGGAGTCATGAGTTTCTCATGCTCATCCATTAGGCCTAAGGGACTCTACACACCCTATGGTTAAAGGCCCTTCTGTAAGAAGACGTGCCCAATGGTGACACACACAGATATTTATTAAGTCAACACACATGAATGTACCAGGCTCTGAGCTATGTTTTGTACATAGAACCAAGGTTAAATAAGATACAGCTTTTCACAAAGATTTCAATCCAAGAGTTGGGTCAACATTTTCTAACTACATAGATTACATACACACACACACACACACACACACACACACCTGTACCTATATTAGGTAAATCAATAGAATGTAGGTTTCCTTTTTACTATTATAATGTACTGGGTAGCAGTTTTAATGTATTAGGTGCATACAATGCGTGTGCATATTCACACATACACACACACACAAGGTATTTAAACAGTAAAATCTTTGTTTCCTGGATGAGGACCTGTCAATTTGTCCTCGGTTGAACACAGGGGCCAATAACAAATGCCACATCCAATAAACACGTTAAAAATATTCCAATAATACTTCCTGTGATTGATTGTAATTGAGGTTGCTCTCTTCAGCTTGCTTCCCAAGGCAGAGAGGTAGTACAAGAAAGAATAACATCCTTGTCATGGTTGTTAACTACAAAACATCCAGATTTCAGAGCACAGTTGGCAAGAAATGTTTGTGTAGGTCATAGACCTTCATAGAGCAAAAGCTTTTCAGAGCTCACCTCCCCTCAAATATGGAGACTTCAACTGAAACAGAAATTAATTATAAAATGTAATCTAGGGAGATTTGAAATGACACTAAAACTAAACTTCGAATAACAAGTCCACATAAGCATTTGCCATCCACCCCATGGCGATAAGTAAAATAAGCAAGGAGGGCCTTTTTTGTGTCACATGCCTCAGTGCATTGTCTACAAAATTCCTAAACCCATTAAAACCAGAAAAAAATTACTTGTTACAAAGTAAAAAAAAAAAAATCGTATTATTTTGGCATACACCCTACCAGATGTATGACCTAGAATATAAACAATGGGTTTCATATACTAAACAGTAATGAAAGGATGGAGAAAAAAGGGATCCCAATTCTGGAATGGGGAGAGAGATGACATAGAGATACTGGATTTCTTGGAGCAAATGAGCAGCCTGGAGTCTGATTTTGATAAATACACTCTCAGTTATATTTGCTAATAGCTTGCTACTCTGACCTCTCCGTGTTCTTTCTTTCCTTCCTCCTCCTCTGTTTCTTTGATGAAGACATGCTTACTGACTCTCTTGGAGAGAGACAGACAGACAGACACACAGAGGGAATATGATACTGAGAAAATCTCATTGTTTTTTATATTTAGTCAGGTCAGGAGTTATGCTTAGATCCTTTATTTCAATTGGTAGGTTTTTTTTTAATGTTTTGTTTTGACAGGGATAACTTTTCAAATTAAATCCCTTTATTGAATTTTCACTCTTGGATAGTTTCTGAAGATGCTGTCTTTGCAGAAAAGTAAAATAAAATAAATAAAATTATAACTGATATATTTCATGCCTTGTGAAAGCTGAGCCTGAGATGACAGTTTGGCATTACCAACCTCCGTGCCTGCAGGGAGCACAGGAATAATGTTGGGTGAGAGAAAACGTGCCGATCAGGGAAAGTGACAGCCTTGTTGTTTTCAGAATACGGGGTAATGTGCATTAAATGCCACAAGCCAGAAAACAGCATTATCCCCCAAAGCTTGAAAATAAAAGCAACCTGGGATGCTACCAATTCCATCCAGAGCTTTCTAAACAAGGGGTGTAGTCATGGGAAACAGACCCTAAAGCTCTTTCATTAGTCTTTCGTTGTGGGACTTTGTTACTGTAAGTGTGTTCCACAGACCAGAGGCACTGGCTTCACCTGCAGACTCTTGGGCCCTTACTGAATCAGAATCCACATTTTAACAAGATCCCTGGACGGGTCGTATGCATGTTCAAGTTTGAGATGCAATGCTCTAAATTTATCAGACAACCTGGTAAGTGAGGTTAGGTAGCCAGCTGGTAACCCTGACAATTGGTCAACTATGTGTTCATTCATTCAATAAATATTTATTAAGCTCCATCTACATGTAGACACTGTAGAATGTGCTGGAGATGCAGTACTGAGCAAAGGTATACTTGGCTCCTGCACACATAGAACTTAATAGCCTGGTGGAGAGGAAAACTTGTGATCAAATGGAATGTATAATTTCAAACTAAGATGAATACAATAAAGAAAAATAATAGAGTTGGATGAAAGCAAACAAAATAAACTGGTTTAGATTAGAACTTCAAGAAAGACTTCCTTAAGAAATGGATGCTCTCCCTGGATTTGATATAGTTCTATGGTTATTTTGGATGTTATCATTGGGGGAAGCTGGGTGAAGGGTTCAGGGGAACTCCATACTATGATTTTGCAACTTCTTTGTGAGCCTAACATTATTTCAAAAAGTTGAAAAATTAGAAATGATGCTTGACCTTAATCTGAATGATCTTCAGTAATACTTTACTCTGAATTGGTCAGGGAAGGGGGAATAAAGAAAGGTATTCCAAGCAGAGGAAACAGCAGGTATTAGAGTCTTGTTATTCAGACATAGAACTTTGTAATTTCTAAGAATTGAAAGCAAACCCAAAGGCCTGCAGGTGATGATTGAGGAGGGCACAGAGTGAGATGAGGCTGAGGAAATGGGCACGCGGCAGATTATGTTGCAGCTACAAGTAAAGGTGAGATCTGTGTTCTTTATTACTAGAGCAATGGGAACTAAAACAAAGCTCTAAACAGACGGCATGGCAACTTTTGACTTAAGACAGCTCTGGCTACTGTGTACTGAGAACTGAACCATGGAATCCAAGATAATATTATCAGCTCTGGTCACTACCAGAGAGAGCCCACTTTATAAAGAGGTGGGAAAGCAGCTCTAAACTGTTGAGATTATTCTGTGTCAGGTACAATCTGGGCACATTACATATCAGAGCTCTGCCTGAGTTTATAAAGGAGAAAGGAGATGGTCAGCTTGGACCCTGATTTATCCCCACACTGATTCTGCCAGAGAATATATTTATTCCCCAAAGGGGGAAAGAAACCTCTGGAGATAAAGATATCTCCCTGTGAGCACATAGTAATGGAGTAGGTGTGGTTTCTGGAGAGTTTGGATGGCTGGGATGACCAGCTTCTTTGAGCTGTGAGCTGGTAAACCATGGGTATCATCTGCCTTTGCATCAGAAAAGTGGAGGGCAAGTAGACAGGCTTAGTGTCAGTGACGATGAAGTGTGTGAATTGTGAGGGATATTTTTAAAACAGGGAGGGTCTCAAAAATTAGATTATCACCCTCTGGCTCAGTGCTGAACAACTTTGACCAGCCTCTTGGCACTGTGGTAATTGGAGAGTCCGTTCTCTTCCTTTTCTCTGCACTTGAGACCTCTTTCTTTTCACCTGGGTTATCTCCCCTCATCTATTTTCCTTCTATGCATTTCCCCCTATTCTCTTTTTCCTTTTTCCCTTTCACCTGTAGTTCCCTAGCAGTACCCCCTGAAATGCTTAGCCCTCCTGGAGATCCTCAGGACCAAAGAAGGGGAAGGAAATCCATGTTGTTGTTGTTTAAATATATTATTTAAACTTTCTATGCCTTGGTTTCTTTATCTGTAAAATGGGAACCACCACCTATGAATTGTAGCGAAGATTAATTGTGATGAAGTATAGAAAGCCCTTAGCATAATTCTTGGTACAGGGCAAGTGCTTAGTAAATATTAGCTACTATAGGAATCATTATTATTAACTTCTTTAATTTACAGTGAAGAAATGGAGGCATAAAGAGTTTAAGTAACTTTTTCAAGGTCACACAGTAAGTGAGTGAACCTGTGAGTCATGCAGACATGGGTTTGGATTGTGGAGCATCAGCTTTGCTCTCCATCGTGTGCTAAAGCCAAAATGTCCATAGGAAACACAGTCCTTCACTGTAGCCAACCTAACTAGGGATGTTCAGAACCACCAACTGGCTTTTGCCTCCTGCCGCTTACAATGGGGGACAGACAGGATGATGCTCTTCTACAAGCCCTTTCCAAGTGTTTTGTCAACCTCCCACTAGACAGTGAGGCATTGCCTGGGTGACACCTGATAAAATAAGGAAACTGGCAAAACAAATCAAAACAAAAGAGCAGCAATAATGCAATAATAACAAGTGTTTACTTAAAAAGTAAGAAGTTTTGGGGCTTCCCTGGTGGTGCAGTGGTTGAGAGTCTGCCTGCCAATGCAGGGGACACGGGTTCGTGCCCCGGTCCGGGAAGATCCCACATGCCGCGGAGCGGCTGGGCCCGTGAGCCATGGCTGCTGAGCCTGCGCGTCCGGAGCCTGTGCTCTGCAACGGGAGAGGCCACAACAGAGAGAGGCCCGTGTACCACAAAAAAAAAGGAAAAAAAAAATTGGGGGGGAATTTTCTCATCACCTGCAAAGAAAACCCCTTGATTGGATGAGAGTTGTAGAGAATTATTAAGACAACTCTAGGTAACTGAGGACAAAAAAAAAAAAAAGTCCTCAGGTCCAAACGACTTAGATTATTGATTATTGCCACTGTGATTTCCCTTAACACAGATGCGATTCATGGCAGATCGATAAAATTAATTACTATTAACGTCGTGGAAAAGTTGCTTTACTTACGACCATCCACAGTTCTGGCCTCGAGATGCACAAGATCTGGTTCCTTGTTTGACCCCATCACAGACCTAAATGATGGAGAAACATCAACATTAATGAATTCCCATGTGCCTCAGAGAAACTCAGCTGAGCCCACAAACTACTAATGTTCATGGGATTCTAAAGCCACAATCCTTAGGATACATCTACTGTATTTATTGATATAGTCTGACAGTACAATTTTCACTTCAAATAAAACCTATAAAAAATCCTTTATTTGATGAAGGCCAGGCTTGACTCTGGCAAGGATACTGTGTGTTATTAACTCCGAATTGCAAATGAGTCCCATGCATGTCATATGTAACAGTCTCACTGACAGTATATTAAACTTTCAAGAGTTGTCAGGCAGATGCCAGGCAAGCTGCTTTACCTGGGTGACTTGAACAGTGATTTACACAGCAAACTGATCTAATTAATGTTTTCATTTGAAATTTGCAGAACTACCTACTACTATCCTATGAACAGACCATATTACCCAACCAATGTAGTGGCCAGAACAGCTTAGAGTGACCATTCTCTGTATTGTTGAACCTGTGTGAGTGGGAAATACAGATGTACTCATATTATGATATGTGCCAGAAATCACAAGTGTAAGTAAAATACAAGTCTATTTAAAATGCCTTGGAGAGGACCCTCAAGGTGGCAGAGGAGTAAGACGTGGAGATCACCTTCCTCCCCACAAATACATCAGAAATACATCTACATGTGGAACAACTCCTACAGAACACCTACTGAACGCTGGCAGAAGACCTCAGACCTCCCAAAAGGCAAGAAACTCCCCACTTACCTGGGTAGGGAAAAGAAAAGAAAAAACAGAGACAAAAGGACAGGGACAGGACCTGCACTTCTGGGAGGGAGCCATGAAGGAGGAAAGGTTTCCACACACTAGGAAGCCCCTTCGCGGGCGGAGGCTGCGGGTGGCGGAGGAGGAAAGCTTCGGAGCCGCGGAGGAGAGCACAGCAACTGGGGTGCAGAGGGCAAAGCGGAGAGATTCCCGCACAGAGGATCGGTGCCGACCAGCACTCACCAGCCCGAGAGGCTTGTCTGCTCACCCGCCGCGGCGGGCAGGGGCTGGGAGCTGAGGCTCGGGCTTCGGAGGTCGGATCCCAGGGAGAGGACTGGGGATGACTGCGTGAACACAGCCTGAAGGGGGCTAGTGCGCCACAGCTAGCCGGGAGGGAATCCGGGAAAAAGTCTGGACCTGCCTAAGACGCAAAAGACCATTGTTTCGGGGTGCGCAAGGAGAGGAGAATCCATCCCTGTCTGCCCACAGAAGGCAGAGCACTACCTAAACGAGCTCCAGAGACAGACGGGAGTGAGCCACAGCCATCAGCATGGACCCCAGAGACGGACAGGAGACGCTAAGGCTGCTGCTGCAGCCACCAAGAATCCTGTGTGCAAGCACAGGACACTATCCACACCTCCCCTCCCTGGAGCCTGTGCAGCCCACCACTGCCAGGGTCCCGGGATCCAGGGACGGCTTCCCCGGGAGAGCGCACAGCGCGCCTCAGGCTGTTGCAATGTCATGCCGGCCTCTGCCGCCGCAGGCTCACCCCACATCCATAGCCCTCCCTCCCCCCCGGCCTGAGTGAGCCAGAGATCACTAATCAGCTGCTCCTTTAACCCCCTCCTGTCTGGATGAAGACCAGACGCCAGAGGGCAACCTACATGCAGAGCAGCGCCAAGTCCAAAGCTGAACCTCAGGAGCTGTGCAAACAAAGAAGAGAAAGGGAACTTTCTCCG